>NC_054056.1:3096052-3405657 GCF_017639655.2 Falco naumanni | reverse complement strand
GATTTTGAGATACTGTCTGTTTTTTCTAAGATCTATAGCTAAAGTGCATTTTAATGAACAGGTGCATATTATTATTCATCTTTGACGCTATGACTAGAAGGCTGCAGGAACAGCATACGGTGTGTTCACGTACAATGAGCCTCATGTGTGCATGTAGTGGTGTTCGTCTACTGCATGCAGCTAGCAGATTACAGTACCTCGTTTCCTGTCCACATCTGTCCATTCATCTACACGAAGCATATAAAACAAAAACATCAGTTCAAGAAGTAAGAACAATAGTTTCAAGGAGAATAAAAGAAAGAAACTAAAAAAAAAAAAAAAAGAAATCTAACTAATGGACTTTGTTTTTTCTCATCAGCATTCAGCACTTAACAGGAAGGAACTCTTCAGGTACTTGACATCTTTCACCTTCGATGAGCGCACAGATGATGAAACCTTGCCCTCCCCTTGGAAAGGATCTCATTGCTTCACCAGAGATAGAATTTTACCCTTGACTGAATCTCAGCACATTTTGCATTGAGCTTGGAAAGTTTTCAGCTGGTTTTTTTCACTTATGAGCCAACAACATTTGAGTGAACAGTTTTAAGCATTAACAAACACCTCAGTGGGGACGAAACCACATCTCAGTACAATGTGCACCCAGTTTTTTGGGAGGTAAAATACACGCGTGGATAAACTAGCACAGATCTAATTCTCCTGCTGAGATATGCCACCAAGTACGGCTGATTTAGTTGAGGCTCTAACGTTAGACCTCCACCCAGAGCAGCAAAGTTTTGCGGGATCGTTCTCTGAAGACACACGCGAATAATTAAGACCGCATTGCCGTTGCACAGTGGCGAGGAAGCTGTTTGCCCAGGCCTGCTCCTACCGGCAGAGCCTGCGGTGCCCGGCACCCCCGCACCCCCGCACCCGGGGCGGGGTGCCCGCCTCACGTCACGAGGCCGTGCGGGGGAGCGGCCGGTCGCTGCGGGGGAGGGCGGGGAGAGCCCTGCCCGGCCACCGGCAGCTGCCCCTGCCCTCGGGGCACCGCGCTTCCCGCCACCGGGGGAGGTGGGGCGCCGCCACGGCCCCGCACCCGGCGCAGGCCGCAGGCCCCGCACGGCCCGGCCAGGCCGCGGGAGAGCCCCGAGGCCCGCGGGCAGCCCGCACCCGGCGCAGGCCCCCCCGGCCTCCCGCCGCTCACCTTTGCGGGCCTTGTCGCCGGGGATGCTCTGGGCGCGGAGGCGCTGGTCCAGGATGTACAGCATCTCCCCGCCCAGGTTGAGGAACAGCAGCGGCAGCGTCCGCGCCGACATGGCGACCGCCGGCCCCGCCGCCGTTGCCGGGCAACCGCGGGGCCAATCGGGAGGTGCCGCCTTGGCCGCCCGGGGTGCGCGTGCTAGCCCTGCCCAGCGCGCGTGTAAGCCCCGCCCACACGTGCGCGCGCCCCGGCGCGTGTGCAAAGCTTGCCCCGTGTGGGTGCACACCGCGGCGCGTGTGCAAGGCCCTGTGCATGTGCGTGTGTGCACCCCAGTGCATGTGCAAAGCTCTGTGATGTGCGCGCACCCCAGCGTATGTGCACAGCCCATGTGGGTGCACACCACAGCGCGTGTGCAAGGCCCTGTATGTGTGCATGCGTGCACCCCAGCATGTGCGCAAGGCCCCCAAGCGCATGTGTAAGGCCCCAGCCACACGCACCCCAGTGTGTGTGCAAGGCCCTGTATACACACGCTCACCCCAGCACTTGTGCAAGGTGCCACCCACGCGTGTGCACACACCCCAGAGGATGTGCAAGGCCTGGTACATGTGTGTGATCACACTCCGGCACATGTGCAAGCCCTGCCCACGCATGCATGCAACCAACACGTGTGCAAGGCCCCACACGTATGTGCACACCCCAGCACACATGCAAGGCCCTGCACACACATGCATGCACCCATAGGCCCCAAGTAAATTTTAAAATACCAAAACGTTTCATCAGTACTGGTGCATAAGAACAACTAAAAAGTTTATAAGGAAATGATTAAAATAATTTTAATACAACTAAGAAAAAAAAGGGGGGGCTGAGCGCTGCCTGGGGCGGGCCAGCCACACATGCCGCTGCTCAGAGGAACATGGGGAACGTTGGTGAAAGCCAGCGGGCGCCACCATAACCGTGTCAGTAACTCCCTCAGTCACCACCACCAGCACCTTTGGTACGAGCAGCCCCATCACACTCGGGGACGGCAGAGGCACAGGGCAAATACAGACCTGTCAGTCCGCTGGGAAGTTACAGACTTGGGCACTAACGCCATTTCTACAGCTGCCGAGCTCCGAACCAACCCGCGTTTCCCTGCCAGAAGGAACAGCACTTGGAGCCACTGTCAGGGCTGCTTTGTTTCCGAACAAGCAGTGTTTCACCTCATTCTGTCTCCTCATTTGCCATCCCACAGCCCAAATCCCTGACAAACGGTGCTGAGCGGCTGGGTCAGTGCTACCTGACAGCGCAATCCCGCAGGCAGCAGCAGCCGCCACGCTCGGAGGGGTTCTCACGTAAAGATGCCCCTGCCACGGGGCGGTGAAGTCCCCCAGGCCCTCCTGACAGATCGAACTGCTCACACCAGCCCATCAGCCTTAAGTTAAACTTCTAAAACGCTTAAACCGCTCACCGCGCTTTCCCAGGTGCTCGTTGCGCCGCAGACCCCGCAGCACACACGTAAGCAAAGAGGCTTTAGGTCTTTAGGCAGTTATTTATTGTTAGGGAGACCGGCTGCGTCAGCCTCCACGTGCCGCTACACGGGCGTCCCCTCGCACTGCGCCTGCTTCTCCTCCTTTGCCGCTCTCGCTCTTGCTCGCTGCTCTCTCCTCTGCTTTAGTTTCTCAGGTGCTTTCAGCTTCTGCACCTCCTGAAAAACCTGCCGGAGGAGCACAAGGAGGTGAGAGGCAGAGAAAGACAGAGCTGCCTGCTGCTGAGCAGAGCTGCTCCACCACTGCTGCTACGGACCCCAGGTGCAGTAACTCCTTCCTGCGTGCTCCCTCCGGGCCGCCGGCCAGCCCTGCTTGCAGGGTACCATTCCGAGTATCCCGCGACAGCCACCCACACTTTGGGTTACAATTTCATTGGACTGAAATTTAGGATTTATAGACTGAAGGCACATCCAGCTTCTTGATCATACCCGGATACACTGCACACAGCTGCTACACCAGCGTATTTAGAGAAATGACAGCAGGCAGTGGGTGTAGCCACGTTTAGCCCAAAGCTGCCATCCTGTTTGTCTCACGTATTAGTTCCCACATCAGACTTTGAATAAAAGCTGGTTTGAATCATACATTTCTGAGCAAACCAGCAGCACAACCCGACGTTCTCAAGCACAGTAATGCTGCAGCATGTGCATCGTAGCCCACTATGTAACTGCCTTTTGTGGAGCTCTTTGCCTTTCAGGGTGAGGTTATGCATTTCTCTATAAACATCATCATCTCTTAAAATTCAAACCCTTAATTAAAAGCGCCCACCCATCAGTCTTTTCTCTCTTAACTGCACCCTTCTCTAAAAAGGTTTTTTTCTACTCCAGCTACGTGGTGCTCTCTCCAGACCGCTCCGTACCTTGAGACAGAAAGCCTTCTTCACAAGCCAGCGCTTGGTGATCCTTCTGCGGTAGGGAGCGGGCAGGGTGTACTTGATATTCAGCTGCTTGCAGGTGTTTTCAAAGGTATCATAGCGGACACGGCGAAGATACGTAAGTAGTTTCTTCCGGCGATCTATATCCATCAGCATGCGACGACGGTTACTTTTATCCTGCAAAGGACTTAACGTTCACTAGATTGCAGACAGATTATTCTTCCATTCCAATAAATTACTTAGAATAGACCAGATTATGGCTGGAAGGAAACAATCAGGTTAAGGACGGTATCTTAGAGCAATTTTTCTTGGCAGACACTGCAAGTGCATTAGGTCACTACAAGATCTGAGAAGGCTTAATTTGCTTTTCACTGAAATTGCTTTCTTGATTTTGTGCCTCCACCTTCACCTTCATCCCCCAACGCTGAAGGCTGCTTTCAACTTGTACACAGGTTCAGGCGGTGACAAAAGCTGCAGCGGCTTGGAGGCAAAGGCTGTAGGGAAGGCCTGCTGGCTAAAAACTTCACTTCCCCTGAAATGTATTGTTCCAGAAATAACACAGAAGCACCTACCTTTGTTTTTCCAGAAATTAAGTGTGAAAATAAAGTGTGACTTGGCTCTGTCTGACTGTTTGAGTCATATCTGCGATGCTTCAAATTTCAGCTCTGAATCCAGGCAGCTTTAGGTAGGAAAGCGGTCATTATGACATTAACACAGCCCTGTCTGCTAAACATTTTCATAGGCAGAACAAAGAATACAGCCGTGAAGTGATAACATTAATTATATTGAAAACTAAGCAGTGAAGCCACATCTGCAGCATGGATAAATTCAGCTAAACTCTGTTCAAAGGTATCTGCTCAGCCATTTCCACCAATCCAGTAACAAAAAAAGAACACACTCCACATTTCAGCTAGTCAGAATGTAGCTGTGACTGAGCCAGCAGTTTCCCACACTGGCACAGGGAACCGTTATAACTATTTCATAAACCTTCTTAGGAAAGCCATAATCCCCAGAATTAAAATCCTTTTGCTCTAAACTGAGAAAACAACCTGAACAGCTGCTCTCTCAGACGTGTGGGCTCAGATTACTGATAGTTACCTTGGGATGCTGCTGAAGATGTTCCTCGTAGGTGCGTATCTTGGCAGTCAACATAGCAACTATAAAGAACAGGCGTAAGAAGCCAAGTGAGAGCAGCAGGTTTCCAGGGTGAGACAGTATCATTTGCACTCCCTTCAAATTGCCAGCTGAGGACTGCTGCTATAATGGGTACCCACTGCGCCACAGCGAGTATTACCACACAGCCCTCCGCGTAAGCGCAAAACAAACCACAAAACATAACCTACATAATGAGAGTCAGAACTATTACTATTATGAAGCTGCTTAATTAAGAGGCTAAAATTTTAACAACAGATCATATAAATTTATCTGTAAAATGCCTCTTGTGCTCACTTAATTGCTGGTGACTTTATATTCATTTCACTTCACTTGGTTTAAGCTTTGGAGGAACAAACACAGATTAAGAAGTTCTTTCTAAAAGCAGCAGCCAGCTCTTTGATTTCAGGCTTTGGAGAAAGGTGCTGGCGGCATCCCGAGAAACTGAAGCCCTTTATTAATGACAAAGGAGTGCATCGTGGTCAATGGCAGTGTGGCCTTCATCCCTGCACTGTCCCTACGCTGTGCTTCAGCCAGAGCGCTCTAATGCACAGGGAAATCTGAGTTCTACAGCTACATCTAGTAGTTCATGGTAATGAATGCAGTGCAGTGCTACATGTCATACAAGCGCTTCAAGCGGAATAATGCACACTCTGCCTTTGAGGAGTGGATATGGACTAGGAACTTGGAAAGCACCCTAGATGGCATCTGCCAGTAAGTGCATACACTGCCTCTGCAATGCTCCCAAACCTCAAACAGGTCCTCCAGGGCATGCTGCAGGCTACCTGCTTCTCAGGTGCGCTCCTGAAGGAGATTCTCCTAACTGATACAGAAAACTTGAAGTGCTGGGGTGGGAATAGCTGAATAAAAGCAGAGATGTATCATCTGCCAACAATATCCTTCTACTTTTTTAACTTGCCTTGCACCTCAAAGGAGCCATTGTCGTTGGGAGACCTCCTGACCTTCTCCACCAGCTGCTGTGTCTTTATTTTCACCTTCTCCTTCTGTGGATAACAGAAAAGAGCTTGTCACTTTCTCAGGAATGCCAGAGGTCTGAGACACCCCAGCTCTCTTCCCCAATGCCCAGATAAAGGCTTTCTAATTAATAGCTTTACTCGGTGCCCATCACAAAATACGTAAGAAGTGCTGCACAGAAGGACCTGCTGCTTGCAGGACAGTGCTCAGAGTACAGCAGTGAAGCAGCACAAAAAGATCTTGGCTGAACACAGAATCGCCACTGTTGAAAGCAAGAGTCAAGGCATACCCTTCATCCCAAGATTACAGAAAAAGGGTGTTGAAGAAGCCCCGCTGCTCTCACGAATGGAGGAGAGAACTGAAGCTGATCTCACATGGCAGTAGCCTTTACTTTTTGCATCTTGTTAAGCTCACATGGTAAGCAGCAAGAAATGGTAAGATCTTTGTGCTACCTTATGATTTGCTTACTTTGTTTTCTGGGCATACAAAAAGTAAAAGTAATTTGAAGAACATCTGCCATCCAATGTACTGTTTTCTAGAACACAGGCCAACCATCAGCAGTAACATAACACAGCTCATCTCCCCTGTGATTGCCTAGTATTTTTCTTCTCTCATTTTAGTATGCAGTTATTACCATAAAGAAGACTGCATGATGAATTTTAAGACCATAACAGGACTTATCACTCATATATTTCATAGCTCCGGATTTGCAGTCACCAAGCAACACTTAAAAATAAAGTAAGTGAAGGGCATTTAACAATATAGGCATGTCTTACACAAATGTGCTCACTAAATCTTCCAGGTTTTTTTATGCTAGTAGAATGAAACTAACCTGGCTTGCCATTTCCAGTGACAACAGTCTTCTCACTACATCATCAACACTGCAAGGAGATTGCAGATTAGTTTATAGGCTAGAAAAAAAGTATATTTAACAACAGAAATGAGGTTAGGTTTTCAGAGCATACCAACTTTTCTCAGCTTTAATTTACTCTGCAAATTTACAGCCACTATCCTCCCCTCCCAAACCTGTCAGCCATGAACTGCTCCTTGCATTCCTAAGAAAAATCATGGCTGAGATTACAGAAGCATCAAGTAGTTTTGCTGCTGTGGAAAGCACAGTTATTTCAAATGATGATGGAAGTCTTATCAATTCCAAAAACACTATGTGTAAACTGGGTGCTGAAGATTAACCCCCAAGTAAGTGCTCAAGGACAAAATAATTAATTTAAACACCAGCTCCTTCAAAGATCCGTGAAAGTCTCAATTATGCCACTGGGGGCTCTCCATGCACCACACATGAGCTGCTCTGGAATCAAAGCATAAAAATGCTAAACTCCAGGTCCAAATTTCAGAAGCAGCCATGCATTTTGAGTTTTTTAACTACACACTCTCTACCACCTGAGTCCAAGAGAGACATATATTATTTCTAAGAAGATTATTTCTAATATTTCAAGATTATTTCTTTTTTTCTAGGGACTACAAAGTTCATAGAAGACGCAGGCAATCAGCACTTAATCTTACATTAGGTAAACAAAACCCTTACATGACGCTAATCAGTGACCACTTTTGCACATTTGACTTTCAAAATGACTTTGCAGTTTTTTGTGCTAAACTGCACACCAGTGACCACAGAGCACTAATTAGTTACTGAGCAGGTGGCAGCTTCCACAATATTGTGGTTGCGTGTGTGCGTAAGATGCAAATCTCTGAAGAGAACAATCATTCCCTTTCCTTGTATCATACCTATCTATTATTGGGACATTGGCATAATCTTTCTTCAGCATGGTGGGAGGAAGATCATCCAAATGGCTGGGGATGTCTACAAAGAGAAGATTAACATTTGAGGAAGAGCAGTACAAAGTCAGCGCTCTGATCATGCTTGCAAACTAGACCAAAGGAAACGAGTTGCAAAGAAAATAAGATTGTATGCTCCAAACAAGAAGATAGAACTTGAGAGATCAAGCTGAGGTGGCAGGAATTGCGTGACTAATATTGGGTCCAGTCTCTTGCCTTTAGCACTCTGGATTTACAACATGGTGTATAGTCCACCAAGATCAGTGATCTCTTGCTAACAACAACTGCTACTTTCCCACACGTTCACAACCTGCTGAACTTTCTGAGTAACTTTCGAGCTTGCAAGGAATTATTTCTAGAAGCACTGAACCACAAAAAGGTTAAAGGGACCTTGTGAAGTTTCTAGTCCAATCTTCCCTTTAAAGTGGACCGTCATCATTTCTTTGTCTAGCAAAGCCTTGAAAACCTCTGGGGATGGATATTCCACAGCTCTGCTGTGAAGCATGTTCCCATGCTGCACTGCCTTCCCAGTGAGAGTCCTTTTTCCTTTTGTGCCCAGCTGGAACATGTCCAAGCTGCTTTTTGGGACCATCCCTCATTATATTGTTTGGCACTACCAAGAAGCATCTGGCTCCCTCACCCTTGTAATTACCCATCAAGAAGCCGCAGGACTGCAGAATCCTGCAACAGGGATTGTATTTCCTCTCTTCTTATGATGAGCTCTGCTGCTTTAAAGTGAAACCCACTGATTTCTCCAAATACCCTCTCTTCCTGCAGCATTGGGGTACGACTCTGAAAACGTCAACCGTAAAACATTTTGCCACATGGTCCCATTAATCCTGACATACCTTTCTTCCTTTTTCTCACAGGTCTGGCGTAACATCTGGCTGTCTGAATAAAGGGACTGCAAGCTTGACGGAAGAAAACAAAGATTTATCAGACTTGTGCACACTTTTTTTAGCTACATACAAATGAACCACTGCTCAGTCTGTACTAGAAAACTGGTCAGAGTACTTAACACTCCAAGGTGATCGGCAGCCAGCCAGGTCTCTTGTCCCAAAGAAGCGTGGAACAGTTCAGTATGATTCTCACATGGGTGCTAGAACAAATGGCGAAGCTGTGCTGCTTCAGGGTGATCTGAACCCAAATGATGGGAAGGACAGAGCGGCAGGAAGAGATTACAGACGCTGTGCGGACAGTGCGAGGGCTCCCAGGCTGAACTGTGTTTGTTTAGAGGGTTTAACTTGATGAACTAATTCAAGTAATTTCATGGGCGAGTTAGTAGGGCTGCTCTGCACTACCCCAGCGGCTGAGCACAGAGGCAGCGGGACCTAGAGACAACCTTCAACCGGCACAGCTTGATACAGATGAGAATATTCATCGGTGGCCTGACTTGAACTGTTCTTTGACTTTTCAAGAGCAAGCCCTTCCAACCGCTCTTTCAAGGCCGCTGCTACTGGAACCAACACCTGCTTCAGATGGTTCACCCGCGCCTCAAACATGTTTTCAAGTACAGACGTTGCCAGTCACAGACCTGCCAGGGAGCTGTGTGCAGGGGTCCCCGCGCTGTCCCGGGCCGCGGGGTCCCCCCCTGCTGCCCCGAGCACATGGGCCGGTAACGGCCTGGCCAGCAGCCCGGCCAGGCCCCCAGCCCGCACCCTGGCCCAGCTCACGCCAGCTTCGCTGACAGACCCCAGGCCCCGGAGCCACTCCCGGGCGTCCCCGCCGTGCGCGGGGCAGGGTCAGCGGGCAGCCCCCAGCCTCACCACCCTCCCCAGGGCTTCGAGGGACGCTCCGGGGCCCTGCCCGCGCCCTGCCCCGCGAGCAGCACCCCAGCCCGCCCTGTCCCCTCTCAGGGCCGCCTCAGGCTCCTTCCCCCCCACCCCAGGCCACCCCCGACCCCGGGACCTCCCCTTCCCCCCTGGCCTCGGCTCCCGCCCGGCCCCGGCCCGCCGCCCTCCCTCCCTCCTCTTCCTCCGCCGGGCCCCGCTCCCCCATCCGCGCTTCCTCCCAGTGGCCTCTCCAGCGCGGCCGAGCTCCCCGCCCGCCTCACCGGCCCCGCCGCCGCCGCTGCCCAGGCCGGCGACCACGCCGCGGGCCGGCCCCGCCAGGCAGCGGCCCAGCACCGTCCGCAGCGCCAGCATGGCCGGTCCCTCACGGCCCCGCCGCCACGGGCGCCGCCATCTTGCCCCAGGCGCGACAGCCGAGCGCCGAGGCCGAGCGCAGGGGCCGAGCGCGGGGGCCGAGCGCCGAGCACGTCGCTGGGCAGGTTGCGGGTGGCGCCCCCCGAGCCCCTGGCGCGGCGGAGGGTCAGCGCCCCGCCGGCCACCCCGGGCCCGTCCCGCCGCACAGCCTCCGGGCCGTTCTCAGAGGGTCCCCGTTTATTGCGGGAGGGGAGAGGAGGGGCGGGAGGGGACGCACACAGCACCGGCCGGGGGAGCCGGGCTCCCGGCGGGTGGCCCCGGCCCCCCGCAGGCCCCGGGGTAGGCCCGGCCCCGGCCCTAGAACGCCCGGCAGTCGTGGAGCTCCTCGGCCCCGCCGATGCGGAGGCCCTGCAGCAGGGGGAAGGTGGCGGACAGCTCCTCGGGGCACCCCCCGTCCCCCGGGCAGCCCTGAGGCGCGGCCCCGTGGAACCACAGGTTCTCGTAGGGCTTGGGGCTGGGGCTGGGGTCGAGGAGCAGGGGCTGGGTGGAGCTGGAGCGCAGGTAGAGGCGGGGGGGGTGGCTGCTGCTGGCCCTTGTACCCCTCGCCCACCACCCGCGCGTACTGCACGGTCTGCCTGCTCCCGGGCCCTGGCGTGCGGGGACCCTCCTGTTGCACGTAGGGCAGGGGCGGCGCGGGGAAGGTGCCGATGGGCTCGGTGGTGGGCTCCTTGCCCCAGGTGGAGGGCTCCTTGCCCCAGGTGGAGGGCTCCTTGCCCCAGGTGGTGGGCTGCTTCCCCCCTGCCCTTTCGAGCACCGTGACAGTGGAAATGGTGGCCAAGCCGGGCTCCCTCACGCCGGGGATGTGCAGAGGCTCCTGGGGAACGGTGTGTGGTCACAGCCGGTTTGCAGGGTGCAGCCCCTCCTGTGCCACCCCCTTGCTGGCACCACATGAGGGAAGCTCCCTGCGCCCCTGTTCCCCATCCCAGCTTGGCCTCGTGCCCTGGGTGCCATGCCTTCCACACCAAGCAGTGCCTAAGTGGCGAGCAGGGGGCCAGGGGGAGCTGCCAGCTGGGTCCTACCTGCTGGAGCTCTGCTGGCACCCACTTGCCCAGGCTGCTGTTGGCAGGGTCGGGGATGCTGGGCCAGAACTGCTGCTTCACCCTGGTGGCCACAGGACAAGGGGACTCAGCGAGGGGGCCTGAAACAGGCAGCCCTGGGGCTGGTCTTGCTCCTGCCGAGCTCACAGTGGGACACCATCACTCCCTGCATCCACCCTGTCCCCCCAGCAGCCAGGCTACAGCCAGGGCCACCGCAGCCACCGGGGATGGGGACTCCCAGGGTGCTCTCGGTACTCACCGCCCGTTCTTCTGGAAGCAGATGAGCAAAAGGATGAACAGGACAAAGATCAGCCCCAGGGTCAGGAAGAGGAACTGGATTTCAGTGTCATCTGGAAGGTGGGCAGGGGAGAGGTTCACAGGGGGAACTGTGGTGGGGCACCTCTGGCTGTGCTGTGCCATGAGGCCAGGGTCTGGCAGGTCCCCTCCTGTCCCTATACCCCACGGGTGGCTGCACCCCCTCACCTAGCACCGTAGTCACCAGGGTCAGGCTGGTGCCGTTGGTGCTGCCAGCAACTGTGGATGCCATGATGTGCACTTTGTACAGGGTCGACGGCTTCAGCTCATGGATGATGAAGGAGCTGAGAGAGGGATTCACGGTGGCGCCTGGGGAAATGTGGGGGCTCTTGGCACAGCAGGGGCTGCTCGGTGGGTGCCCCTCACCTGCACGACCCCTTGGGTCTCTGCTGGTGAGGGGTCCTGTACGGGACCCACATACACCCCCTGACCCTCTCTGAGGAAGGCATGGAGTCTGCTGACATCCCCACCCAACACGTTGAGGCGTGGTGGCAGGCAGGGCCACGGTGACACAGACAGGACTCACTGGACACTTCTGCATCGCTGTTGGCCCAGAAAATGGTGTAGCTGGTGATGAAGCCATTCTGCATCTCAACTGGCACTGGGTCCCAGCACAGCTCGGCACTGGACTTGCTGATGCTTTTCAGGTGGAGCTTTGGGGCATAGGACGGTGCTGAAATGGAGCAGGACAAGTGACCAGGCGCTGTGCGGAACCGCTGCCTCAGGCTGCGGAACTGGCTGGGGGGATGCACCGAGTGGTGAGTCCCACTCCGGAGGTGTGGGCGTCAGGCCCTGCCGCACACTGTGCCCCTGTGGGCCTTGGTGCAGCTGAGAGCACCTTCAGAGGCGAGCCAAGGTCCAGCCCAGTAGGCTGAGCTCTGCCATGTAGCCCCTGATTTAGGGACATGGGGGGGAAAGGCTGCCTCTCCTTGTTGAAAGGCAAAGGCTGGGTGGGGGGGAGCGAGCCCCCGGGGCCCCGAGGGTGGCTGCTAGGAGCACACGTACCCTTCTGCTTGGAGTAGGCTGCGGTGTGGATGGGCACCCCTATGGCATCCTTGTAGAGGGGGTACACCGAGACGTCGTACCGCTGGAAAGGCTCGATGCCATCTGCAACCGAGAGCGGGGGGGGGGCCGGAGTCTGGGGGTCTGGCTGCCCAGACCTTCCCCATGGCACCAGCCTGCCTGCCCTGTGCCGTACCCCCGAGTGGATCCAGAGGAAGGAGGGAGGGTGTGGGGTGGGCTCAGGGCAATCGGGAGGGGTGCCAGCCCCCAGGTACAACCCCCCCCACACTGATGACCAGGAGGGCAGGGACCCCCCCCAGCAGGTCCTGGCTTACCCTGGATGAGGGCTGCAGTGGCAGCCCCGTCACGCTCCATCTGCCAGCAGGCGCTGCAGCGGCCGGGCTCCGAGGACACCCGCTGCCACTCCAGGACGTAGGCGTGTGGTGGGGCCGGCGGGGCCTCCCACTGCACCCAGAGGCTGTGCTCCCCCTTGGGCACAGCCCGGAGCCCGGCTAGGGGCTGACCTGCATGGGGGCATCCAGCCAGAATGATGGGAGAGGGGAGCATCCCTGCTGCATCGCCCCCCTGTGCCCCCCAACCCAGAGCCCACCCTGCTCCTCGCTGTGGCTGTGCACCCAGTGGGCAGCTCGGGAGCCCCTGGTCACACACCCAGGGAGGTGTCTCTCCCGCGGCGGGGTGAGGCAGCAGCACCCAGTTTGAGACCTTGTGGAGCTGCTGTGGGGTGCAGAGCCCCAGGGGGGCACGCAGAGGTTTTGAGGCACACGAGGTTTGCACTGCCCTCACCTTTCCTCTCCAGGAGGACGACCTCGGTTGCTGTCGACTCGCCGGCGGCGTTGTAGGCTGAGAGATAGACCCTCCTGGTCCCCATGGGTGCGGAGAAGTTGCACTGGGTGTGGGTGGTGTTGCAGATGGTGGGGGGGTCCCTGCCCCTCCTCCTGGGGCTCAGTGTGACGCGGTACCCTAGCACTTGCCCGTTCGCGTCCCGGCGCTGTGGGGCCTGGGTGCAGGCAGGGTGTGCGGGGATGCTCGGTCCCCCAGGGCGATGCCCCGGCAGCCCCCATGCACCCACCACCCACCCGTGCTCACCTTCCAGCGCAGCTGCACCTCCAGCCACCCACCTGCCCCGGCCGGCCGAGTGCTCCACCAGGCATCCAGCTTCCCTGTGGGGGCTGCAACAGGAGCAGGGTGGGCGGGGAGCTGGGAGGGGTGAGTGTGACCATGCTGCTGTGGCTGTGCCACCTCTCTGGGCAGAGGGGACCCCTGGGTGACTCGGCACCCACCTTTCTCATGGGTGGTGTAGTTCCTGCCTGGGCTCCACTCGCTCCAGTAGCCCCGTGCCGTGCTTCGCCGGCACCGCATCTGGAAGTGGTACTGCATGCCGAAGAGGAAGCCGCAGCACTGCGTGGTGCCAGACCGGCCGACGATGCCGGTGACCTGGTGGCAGCCAGAGCGAGTGCCGTTGGGGCACAGCCAGCACAGGGGCCAGCCCAGGTGTGGGTGCTGCTCAGGGTGTGCAAGGGGACACCTTGCTGCCCCCCTCCCATGTGGGCAAGCCGCTGCTCCCATTGCAGAGCTCGGAGTGGAGGGGAGGGTCCTGGCTCCTGCTCACTCCCGGTCCCTGGTCCCGCTGCCCCAGCAGCACTCACCAGAGCCCAGGCAGGCTCCTCGGCTGCCCTGTAGCGCAGCTCACACTGCAGGTCCATGTGTGCGTTGGTCCTCGCCACCTCCCAGGCCAGGGCCACACAGTCGGTCTGAAAGGGGATGGACTGGATGCTCTGCAGGGCCGGGGGGTCCAGCTTGGCTGGAGGAACAGCACGGGAGAGAGCTGGAAAGGTGCCATGGCAGGTGGTGTGCGGGGCAGTGGCCTCTTATGTGGCCATTGTTAAAGCCATCAGCCACAGCTGGGGTGCTTGCCTGTCCGAGGCGAGGGGTGAGAGATGGGGGAAACCACCCTGAAACATTTAGAATGATTTGTTGCAGGGGATGTGAGCTGGTGTGTGCCCCTGCCTGGGACACAGGGCGATGCTCAGGAGCACAGCATGGGCGCTTCTCTGCTGTCTGGGCTCCCCTTATGCAGGAAAAACAGATCCCACAGGACCCAGCGTCTGGTGCATGGCCAGGAAAGCTGTACATTTGGGACTTCCCAGGGGTGAGAGCCCAGCACAGCTGTGGTGAGCTCAGCTGGTTCATGGGGCAGCCCTTCCCCAGGTCCAGAGCAGGGAGGACGAGTCGCACCATCTGGGAAGGTTCCTTTTATAAATAGTCTCTAGGAACTGGATATATTATTAATAGACTTCCTGAATAAATGGGTAATCAATTGCTGGAGAGAGTTGTAGAGTGCAGCAGGTCAACTGATGGCTCATAACCCACCAGCACACGCCGCTCACTGTAATGCAGCTTTGGCACCTATTCATCCTGGCAAGCCATTTATCACAGGAACCTGCCCGTAAAAGATGACCTAGAAGTCTGACGTGCTTTAATGGCACTCTAATATGCCTCCCTTGCTGCTGCTGATCTTCCCTGGGCCCTGACCTCTGCGCAAGGTGGGTGGCTCTGGCCGTCACTCACCGACATCCATGGGGTCAATGCAGAGATGCTCTGACTCGGCTGTGCCCAGGGCGTTGGTGGCGGACACCCAGATCTCCATTTGCCGGTAGAGCTGGAGCAGCTGGCGCGGCACCGTGCAGTGGCTGTGGCCACCTTGCGGGGTGCAGCCTGTCACCACCTGGGTTCTGCTCCTGTGGCGGTGAGAAGAGTGGGCTTGCGAGTCCCTCCGGCGGAGGACAAGGCTTGCTGTGTGGTTTGGCGGGGGATGAGGGCCAGGAGAGGTGACCGGGGGCCAGACACCAGGGACCATGTCACCCCCTGAGGCTTACCCGGCACACTTCAGGGCGATGCTGGTGGGGAGGTGGCTGTTAGCTCCCTGCTCCCACTGGCACGTCAGCCCATAGTCACTGAGGTTCAGGACACAGCTGAGGTTGAAGGGCTTGGCGGGTGGGTCTGGGAGAGAGTGGCCGGGGAAGAGCCTGAGCAAAGGAGCTGCAGCCCCTTCCATGCCTGGCCGTGCAGAGCCCGGCTGCCACGCTACCGCTCCCCAAACCTCCCCTGCCTGCCGGGCAGCGGCGCTCCGGGACGAGCCCCAGAACAGCCTCCATCAGCTCTGGCTGCTGCTCCCACCCCAGCAGCTCTGCCCGGCTCGCCTGGGGCAGACACGTCCCAGGGAGAAGACGTGCAAACCCTGGTGCCAGGTTGCACCTCTGAAATGCATGCATGCACGCGTGAGCGACCCGTGATGGCAGCAGACTTACAGCCTGCCCTGATCTCGGCCATGCCGACACGCTGCTTGGTCCCATTCCACTCCACCCAGCACCACAGCTTGGCCTCTGTGTGGTTGAACTGGGGCAGGGTGAGGTTGGACACCTCTGTGCCCCCCGGGCCCCGGTGCTGGCTCCCGGCCACAGGCTCGTTATCCAGCATCCAGGTGATCCGGACCTTCCCCGGCTCCAAGCCGCGGCAGAGCTCGCTCTGGATGGTGCAGGACGCCGTGACGGCCGAGCCCAGGGGCACAACAGGTGAGCCCGCGGCCACCGAGGCACAGCCCAGGGTCCCTGTGGGCAGGAAAAATGTGTCACATCCAAGGCATGGCTGTGACGAAGCCACCTCAGCTGCTCAGCGCCAGGCGGGACAGAGGGACGAGTGCCTCTTCCCTTAGACGGGCCCCCCAGCAGCCGGAGAGGAAGAGCCGGGCGTTGGGCAAGGCTGCTGGCCCCATCCTGCCAGCGCCCGCCATGCCGCCGGCGCTCCTGCCCACCCGCAGCCCCTGTGTGCCACAGCCCTGGCACTTCGGGTGCTGGCTGCGCGGGGCCGGCGTGGGGACGCAGCTGCAGGATGGGATGGGCCCCACTCACCGCCCGGGCAGAGGAGCAGGAGCAGGGAGAGCTGCAGCAGGAAGGGTGTCCCAGCACCGCGCCTGGCCATGGTCTCCTCTGTGGCTTTGGCATCACCTGGAACGGACACAGCGGCTTGTCCTGGCGGGCCGGGAAGGGGCTGGAGGAGCCGTGCTGCCACCGTCACCGATGCTTCCTGCAGCAAAACGTCCTTTTGCCGTCAGCGGCAGCCTCTCCCCTGCAGCCCTTCTGCAGCGCTGACACCTCCGCCCCCGGGCTCGGCATCCCGCAGGCACCGGTGGGGAAAAGCGCAGCGGTGGGGCGTTCGGCGGGGGCCCCTCCGGCACCGCCTGCCGCCGCCGCTCGGCCCCGTGCACCCCGATCCCGGGATCCCGGGGCACAGCGCCCCATGCCTGGCCGCAGCCACGTGCTGATTTTATCTCAGGTATCTTCAGCCGCTGCCGGGCAGAGATTTGCGGTTTCAGGGAGGGTTAGCGCTGGGGCTTGGGGTGGCAGAGGGCTGGTAAGCTGAAAGAGGGAAACGAATGAACGATGGCAGCACAGTGGGGCTGGCCAGAGCTGTGGGGGCCTGCCTGTGTCCCCTCCGGCTGCACCCCCTGCCTGCTGCTGGCAATGGCCCTGGGTGCGGCGGCTGCCCCTGCACGGCCACCGGCTCGTCCTGTGCCCCGCACTGGTCCCGACTGTGCCCTTGGTGGTGCCAGGCACTTGCTCCAGGAGGGGCTGCCCATGCTGTGCCCAGCTCTGGGTGCCCACAGCTCCTCTCCCCCCTGAGCCGACATCCAGAGTGTGGGAAATGGGGGGAGCAGCTACCCCCACGCACCCAGCACATGCGGCTGTTGCAGGCAGGGGACAGGGCAGAGCAGCCCGCGGTGTCATAGACAAGGTGCTCAGCTGGACCCAAGCAACGTGCAACCCATCCCTGCCTCACCACCATCCCTACCTTGCCTCCATCTCTACCTCTCCTCCGTGCTTGATGCGTCTGGTGGCTGCTCACCGCCCGCTCCGAGCACCGGCCTCCGGCTCCCGGCAGCTCGCGGCGCTCAGCCCGTTTGCTAACATGCTGCTTTCACCGTTAGTTCCTCAAAACAAGTGCCGTTAATTGCTGTGACTCTCTGAAGAAGGTGATTGCAAAACACTTCCCTGAAGGCTGCGACCGCTTTGCTCACCGCAGGAAGGAAAGCCCAGCGGCACGCACACATCCAGCAGTGGGGAGCAGCACCCGGCCTGCCACGCTGCCCCCTCCAGCAGCTGGGACATGGCACAGTCGGGATGTGGCACAGCTGGCTCCTTGCTGCGACTGCCCTGGGGCCACGTGGCTGGGCTGGGGGACAGGGCAGGGGGACGTGGGCTGGGGGATGTGGGACCCAGAGGGCAGGAGACAAACCAGGCCATGGCTGCCAGCACAGCTCGCACCCCCCAGCCCGCTCCGGTGTCCTCACCAGGCTCTCACTGTGGGAGACTTGGCACATCCCTGCATCCTTGTCCCCCCGAGCTTCAGCCCTCTCCTGGGATGTACCTGCAAGCCTCACCACCCTGGTCCCTGGGGACAGCACTGCTGCACCTTGCAGCCAAGCCTGGGCTGCCTCCTAAAGCTCCCTGCAGAGCCCTGTTTGACCCAAGCTGTCCTTGTTCACAGTCCATCATGCCCCAGAGTGAGGGGACCCATGAGATGCCCCAAGGGCACCCCAAGACTTGACTTTCCCACTCATACCTCCCTGTGCCAGCTGTTGACCTGGGGTTTTCCCGCAGCTCCTTGCCCAGGGCCCTGCCCAGCTGCTGGGGGGGGCTCACTGCTGGGATGGTGGGCAGCTCTGCCCACCCGTGCCAGGCTGGCATCGCAGCCCTGGCTGGGGAACCCCGCATCCACGCAGACCGGAGCATGGGAGTAAACAGGGGATTGCCCAACCCACGACGCGCTTGCAGCCTTCGCAACGAGGTGGCTGTTGTGCAAACAGCTGTTTACTACGGGATTTGTAGCACGCGTTTCACCTCCAGCGGCGCATCACTCCGCGCTCACGCAACCCCACGCTGCAAACAACAGTGGGGCTAGTGCATCCCCCCACGCCACCGTACCCCGAGGCAGGGCGGCCAGGGCCATGGGAGACCAGCCTGGAGGGGACCCTCTCCCAGCATCACCTCCCGCAGAGCCTGGGGCTACCACCAGCCACCTCGCAGCCCCGACAGTCCAAGCAAAGGGTTTTGTCCCCCAAATCTCCCCTGCGCCCTGCTCGTGGGGATGGCGTGGGGGCACGGCTCCCTAGGCTGGGGCACGGGGCCGATTCCCACAGCCGCTGTCCCGGGGCGGGCGAGCTGCCCTTGCAACATTTCCCTGGGGTGTAGCAACCCCCAGTATTTTGGGACGGAAGCGTGCAGCTTGCAGGCTGTTTACCAGCCGGAGCTGGAATATCTGCGGGTAGCCATGGTGACGTGGGCATCTTCGTGGGAACCGGAGGGCAGGCGGAGCTGCAAACGCCCAGCTGGACACTGCTGCCCTGCCCTCGCCTGCTGCCCATGAGCCCCTGCCATGGTGGGACCCCCTGTCCTGCTGTGTGGAGGGGACCGGGCAGCCCACCCCAGTGCACGCCTGCCCCTGGCATGCTTTGCCCATGCTCCACAGGGAAAGGGTTTGTCCCCAAGGAGGCTCTGAGCACGCCAATCTGTCAGGACATGGCTCTTGGTGTGGCTTCTGGTCCTGTGCCTGGGGCAGTGGCCCCTTCTTGAGATTGGGGATGGAGCAGACATGCCCCATGACAGTGCTCTCGGTTCCCCTTTGGCTCTGAGTCACTCTCACAAGCCCACAGATCCCGTCTGTGGGATGGGACAGGGGGACAAGAGACAGGGTGCCATCCATGCAGGAGACCCTCAGCCAGAGCCATGGGTCTCTCGGCCAGCCCGGCAGAGGGGCTGGGGCAGGAGGGTGTGCGGGGAGGAGGCTGCTGGGGTCCGAGAGCTGGCTGGGTGATGGAGGGTCTGGTGGGATGAGGCGGTGGCAGGGCAGAGGCAGGTGGTGACAGGGGGCCATGGTGTGGGACAGACCGGGGAGGGAGGATGGGTGCTCGCAGCCCAGACGAGGCACATTTCGGGGTGGGTGGCAGGGCAGTGGGCTCCCAGCCTGCAGTGCAAGAGCCCCCCCAACCCAGGGCCAGCTGGTGAGGGGGAAGGTGGAAAGGGGAAGCAGCTGCGGGGCTTTTCCCGGGTTGCAGCATGTGGGACAGGGACCAATGGCACTGGGAGGCAGCCCACCAGCATGGCCAGACCCCTTGGGCAGCTCTACTTGCAATCCACCGGTAGCACAGGAGGTGACAGGGATGGATCCGGACCCTTCCTGGCACCGCAGCATGGAGCATCCCGCACCCAGAGGCACCACTGGCTCTGCCACCACTCCCCTGGGGCAGAGCGGATCCCATCACAGGGCAGGAGTGAAGCTGTTCCATTCCCTGCCCTGGCTGCTGAAGCTCCCACCATGCTCCTAGTGTGATGTGGGTTGGGGGGGGACAGCAGGACCCCCACGTGCCCTGCTGCTGCCAGGCCATCTGCTGGTGCCATGGCATCCCGGGGCCAGGGCAGCAACACCAGCAGAGTCCCACCGACCAGCACCGCTCTCCCACCGCTCCCCACGTTAAGTGCCAGGGGGTTGTCAGCTGCCTCCGTTTCTCAGGCGTGTTATCAGCGCCTCTGATTTAATCCCTGCTGGGCAGATCATTGCTATTAAGCAAAATAAAATACATTACCGACTTGTATCAGCTCAGCTGTCAGCAAGAACCAGCCTCCCTAAAGAGATTTTCCCTTTCTTCTTTTCATTCCCTAAAAAAATAAAATATTACTAGTCATGTAAGATACAAGATCTAAGTGCAAAATCTGCTGCAGCCTCTAATGGATGAGGAGAGCTGTTTAATTGCTGCCCAACATGATTAATTCAAACAAACCACCTTGTTCAGCCATCAGCAATGGGGAGGGAGCAGAGGGATCCCGGTCAAGCTGCCCTGCATGTAGGCAGAGGTGGTAGGGAGGAGACCCTTGGGACTGCAGCACAGGGGGACACGGGGAGCCCAGGCTGCCAGCACAGAGCCACCCTGGGGAGGGGAGCCTGGCCAGGACCCTCTGGTGCCTGCAGGCTCTGGAGAGCAGATCCCTGAGTACCGGGGATGCCCATGGTGCTCGTCCCCACCGCCTGCCGCCAGCACCCGGCTCTTCCTGGCGAGGCAGCTGCAAACTGGAGAGAATTGATTACAGGGGTCTGAAAGGCTGACCTTGAACAAGGCTCCTGACACATTACTGTAATTAATGAGCCAGAAGGATTAATTTTCTGTGTTGCAGGGATCTGGGGAGTCCCTGGTGGGCATGGGGAGTGGGAGGACAGGGCAAGCAGGGCAGAGAGCCTGTGCTGCTGGCGCTGCCTGCCATTATTCATCTCTAATCTGCAAGATGACAAAAGGATCAAGGGGCTGCAGCTCCAGCATGGGATAATGGTTGGTCCTTCAGGTGGATGGGCAAGAGGGAGAGAGATCTTCCGTGGGACCACATAAAACTTGCATGTCCTGAAATTCCTGGCTCTATGGCTGCAGCAGAGGAACCTCCCCGTGCCTGACATTTGAGCCCCATGCCAGCCTCTCATCCCCCAACACTCCTGGAAATTCCCATTCCTTTTTGCTGAGATGCTCCAAACATGCAGAGCATCTCCTCCCTCTGCCATTGCTGAAATTTCCCTTTGATGCCACCCCTCATCATACCAGCCAGGCAGGGGGATTTTCATGCCCCCCATCCCCACCCCTGCATCCTCACCCACCTGTGACCACCATGCCAAGCAACACCTTTGATCCCAGCTGCCAGCGCTGCACGGCCAGCTTCTGACACTTCCCGGCAATCAGGCTGCAAGCACAGCACTATTATTTTTCTGCTCTAATAAACACCCCTGACAATAATAGAAAAAAAAAAAAATCAGCTTTTATCGGGAGAAAAAAAATATATCTGGAAATTATTTACTCAGAGTCAATAGTTGCAAACGGAGGCTGTTAGCCCAGGCAGGCGCTGACAGCTGCTCGCTGCTGGAGGGGCTGGACCATTGCATGGAAACAGGGCAAAACCCTCCCAGCAACCCCCCCCAGTTTTACATACACCAGCGCAGCTGTGCCCTGCAGGAGGACCCTCAGCACCCCCCATCCATGTCCCCTGCGACAAGCTGCAAGGGCTGGGCCCCTGAAAGGTGCAGGGGGGCTTTGGGTGCTCGAGCAATGGGGGTGGGAGCAGCTGTGTGGCTGGAGCAGGGCTCAAAGCCGGCCACCTCCTGGCTGCCAAAGGCTCAGGTCTGCAAAAGCAAGAAATTCATGGCCAATTGAGTTGCAGCTAATCACAAAGGGCAATTAAATGACTGCTTCTTGAGGGCTATAAACATCACCGATTTAAATCCAGTGACACACGGAAATAGGAATCCAACCAAGCAGCCTCCAAAAGTGCTTTATTCCCCATTATTTTCATTAGCTGGCTCGTAATTTGATTTGTCCCTCTCCTGCTGCTGGTTTTTTCCATGGCCAAAAGGAGCGACAAATGAAAGACCCACAAACTTGCCAGCTCTGACGGTGTCCACGTGGGTCAGGAGTGACGCGGCTCCTCTGGCTGCGATGTGCCCTGCGAGGGAGGACTGAGGGGTCGGGGTGCCCGGACCATCCCTGCCGGCGAGCCCCTGGCACCGCGGCATCCCGTGCAGCCTGCCGGGAGGGCTCTGCAGGGCCGAGCCCCGCGCTGCCGGAGTCACCGTGGCCAAGCGCTCCGGGCACGGGGGCAGATCCCAAAGCTACAAACTAGGCAGGGGACACCCCATCCCGGCCGCAGGGCAGGCCTTATCCCAGGAGCAGTGTGCTGGGGATGTCACCTGTGCTGCTGCCACCGCACACCCAGGCTGGCTTGTTTTCTGCAAATTCCAATTAATTTCACTAGGCTTTCCTGACAAGACAGATTAAGGTCTTTCCCTTTCCCCTTCAATCCGCTCTGCTGTGAGTCTGCAGCGGGGGGAGTTGGAGGTGATGCCGGGCTGGTCTCCCTACAGATCTGTTTTCTCTCCCCTTGCTTTGTTTTCCCAGTGGGACTCAGCTGAGGGTGTTGATCCCAAGAAGTCAGTGAGCCGGGGGCTCTGCCGCCGATCCCCACTCCAGGCTGGTGGATGGAGCTGCCTCCCCGGGCTCAGGAAGGGCAGCTCTCTGGGGACGCCTCTGTGGTGCTGGGGGGATCCCATGGGTCATCGTGCTGCCCTGCGTAGCTGAGGCAGCTCCGGGGATGCTACAGGCACCTGCAATTCTCCTGCTGAAAACTGGAGCCTGCTCAGCCCTCCGCCCAGCCTGGGAAAAATCTCCAAGGCTCATGGTGTGCTTTCCAGCAGCCACCAGCGCTGTGCCCAAGGGCACGCTGCTACAGCTGGGATGGTGCTGCTGCTGCTGCTGCTGTGTTTCTTTGCTTCGCGGTGAGTGCCCCAGGGCCAGCACCACCGTCAGCATCATCCGCCTCCAGGTGCTCCTGTGCACCCTGCACCACGCTCATGTCCTCCCCCCATTATCTGCAATTTCCTTGAAAGCTGTCAGGCTTCGCTGGGCCACCTTTGCAAATGAAGAGAAAAGAAAACAATCAGGTCTGCATTTATTTCACTAGAAATTAATCCCCCCTTCTTATTTAAAGGTATCAGTGAATGAGGCCAAGTTGTTAAGTGACAAAAGAAAAATGATTCTTGCCTTCCAGGGTTATTAAAATCATGTTCTACAATTTTAGCAGCCACAAGGAAGCCCAGATAATGACAGATGATGATAATACATCTCCAGCACAGCCTGGTCTATAATGATACTGCCCATATCTCTTGTATTACCACCAATTACTCAGCGTATAAGTATAATGAAAATGTACATCCATTCTGAGGAACTGCATTTGCTGCCTCTGAATCCAATTTCTCCCTCTCCCAGCCGGTCAAGAAGGCGGCTGCAGCTCGCTGCTGGCCAGAGCCAGGACCGACCGTGCCTGGCTCTGCCCTGGGGCTGGGAACGGTGCCTAGGGTGGGTGCGAGGTGCCCCTCGCCCTGGCCACATGCTGCAGCGGGGACAGCAGCACTGGCACCACCGCCTGTCTGCTGGGCACAGCTAGGACAGGCAGGAGATGCTTTGATATGCAAACTGCAGGAGGACCCAGAGAAGATACAAAGCAACGTGAATCCTCTCTCCTGCGCTGAGAAGGCGATTAACATCTAATCCAGCGGGGCTGGCCACAGGGCAGCCCTCGCTGAGCTTTCCCTGCTGCCAAAACCCACTCTGAAAGTCCCCATCCAAGTGCTGAGACAGCATCATCCTGCTCAGCGCATCACCCCGCTCAGCTGGCAGCAGCCACGGGGCCCCAGCCTGGAGGCAGAGCTGCCATCAAACCGCCAGTGTCACATTGGGTGGGCTCACTACCCACCCACCCACTCACCCCCGTGGCCATGTGTTGGGGAAAATGCACCCTCGAGCCTCTACACTGTCATACCTGGGTGGGCAGGCGTGTTCGGGCTGTACACTGGGGGTGCATCCCATAGCAGCACCTAATCCTGTTAAAGCAGAGTGGAAATTGCTCAGATCAAGGTGGCCATCTGATTACACGCTGGATCCACTCCTGCTGCAGCACCTGGATGCTCGGAGAAGGCTCTGTGTAAGATTAGTACAGATATATATTTCATCTGGGTTCTATTATCTTTCACTTTATTCAGGTCAAAAAGCAAGAGACAACATCTTTTAAGGTGAAAACATAATCTTTTGGAAAATTGAAAATATAGATCATTGTTTGGCTAGAAGTACATGTATGTGCTCACCACCAGTGCCTCCAGCCCTGCACGCCACAGCTCCCGAGACCCTCAGCCCATGTGTGGGGGCAGCCGCATGTGGGTCCCTGGAGTAAAGGAGCATCCCCTGGTGACAGAGGAGCTGGTGCTGGGAAAGCTCCCGAAAAGCTTCGTGTGTGTGCACACCCCGTGTGTACTGGGTGGCCTTGGCAGAGACCATCCAGGGAGGATGTTTCCAGCCGGGGAGCCCTGCCTGCCCTTCCTGACACCCACCTTGGTGGGTGCTGAATACACCCACAAGAACAGATGCTCCACAATGGGGCCAGCTGCCCCCTGCACATGTTTTTCCTTGGAGCAGAGAAGTCAGTGCTTAAAAACAGGTCTCCCAGTAGCAGAACTTGCTCGTTATTTCTTAAATTAAATGCCTTTATTTTTTTCATAACTTTGTGTAATATATCTGTGTATGTTTAATACATAATTAACGGCCCCTCTATGCTCTAAGCTACTCCATTGTAGAATGCCTGTTACCTCCTCCAAACCAATTGCATTTCGTAGCACAATTTTAAATGAGTTATTAAAGAACATAGGTGCATCTATTAATTAGTTCATAAATATTAACAAGCCCTTAATGGTTGGAATCCTGGAATAACATGTTCCCAGGGAATTAATTTTTAAAAAGGTTGTTAACTACACTGACCGCTGGGCTGGTGGGAGCCGACACGATGGCATGCTGCGGCGGGGGGCTGATGGCAATTAGGAGCGATGCCGGTGCTTGCCAGGGAGCACGTGCCAGGTCAGGCCAGTGCTTGCTGCTGCGCTTGGATCCCTTGGCAAAATCCCTGCCTGCACGGAAACCCTGTGATGCCTGCCAGCTGCGCTGCGACGTGGATGGGGCAGGATGGGGCTGAGGGTGCCTGCAGCAGCTGCCGGTACCGCGCCATTACCGGGCGAGTTGCTCTCAAACGGAACAGCCGCCTCTTGGCATTGCCGCGGCGAGTCCTGCTGCCGGCCCCCGTGTTACGCTGAGGAGAGCTGGCCGTGGGGCACACGGAGCACGATCAATACCCACACCCGAGCTCGTGGGGAGCTTGGTGAAACTCCCCGCTGGGAGCTGCACGTGCCTGTGTCTGGAAATCTGTGTGCTACATCACGCACCTGTTAGCAGCCAAAATAAATCACCAGAGCAGGGCACTGACCTGGAGGGAGGCTGGCATGGAGGGAAGGATGCACAGGGAAAAACCTGAAATAAATGTTACTTTGTCCTCTTGCAAGTCAGACAGACCTAAACCGAGGATGGCGCTGGGATCACCTGGGACACGGGCGATGCTTCGACTGAGTTGTGCCTCCCACGAGCACACAGCGAGGTCCAGGCTCCCTCGCCCAAGCAGGTCAGCACCTTTCAAACAGCCCAGCAGAAGGGCAGCCCCTTCACAGCTCCTTAAGTTGTCCCTGGCCCGTTCTCACTCGTTAACTAAGCTGGCTGCAGCAGCGAGCAGAGTTATGGAATAATTATCTCGCATTAGCAGCACTCCCAGCAGCTGGTAATGCCGGCAGTATATCTGCCGTCTCCCTGGGGCGTATTTAGTCTGTGCTTTCCTTTCATGAAGATATACAGGGATGCTATTAAGTCCAGGAGAAGTTATGGCCTTGAACTGTGCACAGCTGAATATCGTGCAATGGGGGCAAGCAGCTGAGGCAGGGCTGGGGCTTGGCGAGGGACCTGGGGGCTGCACTTACGGGGTGGGGGGAGGTCCACAGTGGTGGGGGCAGAAGTGCAAAGCCCAGCCAGTGCTGCTTGTGAGCAGCAGCAGCAGCAAGGGCAGGTGGCACACAGGTGTCCTGCACCCAGGGGTGCAAAGCAGCGTCCCACTGCCGGGGTGCTGGGTGGGGGGCTTGGTGCTGGGTGCGACCCCTCGGGCAGCGAGGGCTGACCCCAGGCTGGGCTGCCACAGGGGCTGGCGTTCAGGGCGTGGAGAAGTGGTGATGTCTTTGGAAACCTGGGGTGACACTAATTCATTGGGGCAATTAAAGCTCTTTCTGGCCTTTCCTTAGCGACAGTTTGGCATTTGATTCTTTATGAGTTACAGCACCTTCTTCCCTGGGAGACATTTATAGCTATGAATTTTGCAAATCCCAGTAGAGCGTTATTATCTTCTTACACAAAGCAGGAGAGCTGAATAGCAGCAGCTCCCACCTGCAGGGGAGGTGCGTTGTGGCTTCAGCTCCAGCGAGGGTGTTTCCAGCCGGGAGCACCGGTGAATTCCCGGGGCCTGTAGCTGTTGGAGGTGAGAAGCGCAGAGTCAGACCTATGGGGTTTGGTCCATTCTCATTCTGCCCTGCAAGTTGTCTTTCTCTGTGAGAAGACCTCATGGACAGAGCAGGAATCCCCTGCGGAGCATCACCCTGGGATGCAGGTCTGGGAGCATCCCTGCCCTGCTGTGCACCCTGAGGCTGGAGCCAGGGATGCTCTTGCACCTTCTGGAGTCCAGCCGCTCCTGGATCTGCTCCGGTATCCACAGCCGAGGCTGTTTCATCTCCTACTAGAGTTTTATCACCGTGATCAGGCAGTAACAGCCTTGGCCTGGCAGCACACCCCAAGAGCAGCTCCGGCATGAATATTGATGGGGCAGCTGGATGCGGGGGAAGACACGCTAATTTAATCAGGGTGACAGGAGCGGGGCTCCCTGGAGGCACCGCGCTGCCGTTTCCTGACATTAATGTTACTTTGTGTCACAAGGCATTTTTTAATGTAGCTTGCCAGTAAAATAATCGGCCTTCTCTGGGGGTAAAGAGGAATTTGTTTCTCATCTATTATGATACAGATGTCACTCCTCAGCTGTCATTAGTGCACAAGAGGAAGGCTGGGGCAACACATCTGGTATTTTTAGAAGTATGACATGGATAAGAAACATATTCTTGCTTTTCAAAGGCAATAAACAACTTCTGTTGTGCAACATCCCTCAGGGGACGACACGCAGCACGACAGGACACGCAGTGACGGGTGTTGCGGAGCCTGCCCAGCCCCACAGGGAACGCCAGGCTCAGCCCCCAGCTCTTCCCTGGATGAGCTGGGGCTGATCCCTGGCCTGACAGCTCGGTGCTGGGAGAGGCGCAGCATTTGTGGGGGCTGGGGGGTCCTGGGGCCAGGGCTGAGGCAGGAGCATCGCTGCCCCAGGGATGCCCACGGCCCCAGAGATGTTGCTGAAAGCCCTGTGTGTCCCTGGCACCGCCGAGCTGAGGGATGCAGGGGAGCCCGAGCCTGGGCGAGAGGCAGCTTTAATTACGATGCCCCTCCTCAACAAGTGCAGTAATTAGAGTTAATGTGTTGGTGTTAATAAGACTAAGATACCTCAACAGCCTGGTGGGAGGCAGTTTGCAGCAGTGGAGTCAGGTCTTTGTCCAAGCCCAGGAGAAGGTGGCGGGTGGGCACAATGACACCTTGAGCCCCTCACCCTGAGGACTGCCACAGTCCTGCATGTGGTGTGGGGACAAGGGTCAGCGCTGGGGGTGGGGAGGGGCTGGCAGGCAGCAGAGCCTGCCGGTGGGGTGAGGACAAGCAGCTCAGGAGCAGCGTGCTCTCCAGGCACCCAAGGAATGATGTGCTAAAGGACAAGATGCCACTTTTAGCCCTGTCCCCTGCCCTGAGTGCCAAGAGCGGGTTCCTGGGATCATCCCTTGGGAAAGGTGTGCTGCTGGTGTCGGGGCATGCCAGGGGTGTGACAGTGGGAAAAACAGCTCCTTGCTCAGCACCGCTGAGTGACACACCAGTAGATAAATGTGAAACACAGCCTGAGCTGCCGTGGCTGCTCCAGCAGCAGCCAGCAACACTGGGAAGTGCTCTGGGGACACCCAGCCATGCAGGGCTCACCCCCACCACCAGGACATGGGGACAGCCCTGGCAGGGATGTCTTGGACCAGAGCAGACCTGGCTCTCAGCAGCATCTCAAGCTACCAGGACCCCCCCCCCCCAGCCGCAGGGGCTTAGAACTGCCAGAGGCGCTGAGCTGAGGCTGGGGGCAGTTCAAAGCACCCCCAGATTTAGTGAGGTTTGAAGCTGTCTGCCTGTTCTGCTCCTGACCGGAGATCTGAGACAGTTTATCAATTCATTTAGTGAGCTTCACAGCTCACCTTCAAAGCCTCTTGACTCCACAGTGAGCAGCCCTGCTCCATTCTGTTCATGCAACTTTAATCTCAAGTGAAAAATGTGGAGGGGTGTGTGTGTATGTTCGGTGTCAGAAACCAAAGAAACAAATTTAAACCTCCTCCTCAAGCAGACGCAGAGGGGCAGCTGCAGCTCTTTTCCCCCAAAAGCAGCTGAATCGCCCACCGGGCTCACAGTGCTGTGCCCAGAGGGGCATGAGGGGCGAGCAAAGCTGGGGGAGCAGGAGCCAGCCTGTACCCTGTGCAGGGGCGATGATGATCTCCCCCATCACAGCCATTTGGGCATCAAGGTCCGAGAGGAGCCGGACAAGCACTCGAAGAGCATTAAATCCACTGACCAGTCAAAGTTCAACTTCACCTTCTGCCCTAACTCAGTCTGAAAGAGGAACCGGGGGCAGCAGGGAAAGCACCAGCGCTGCTTGGGTGGGAGCAGAAGGATGCGCTGTTTTGTTTTGGTTTTTATTTTATTATCATATTTTCTAAGGGGAAAAAATTGCTATGGCAACTTCTACAACAGCCGAGCTCCTGGGAGACTGGCTGCAAGTGAGACTTGCCACTCATCATCTGACAATGTTAATCTGCTGGATTTACATAGTAATTAATGTCAAGAGGCAATCTACAATTTGAGCAATCAGGGTTTCTGTGCATAAAGTCAGTCGCCACAGACAGCAGTCTATGACTGTGTGTAAGAAAGGCGTTTAACCCCTTGCGGGTTTTCCCCAGGGAGCAAAGGGCCTGGCACCCAGCCCTCCCACACCCTGGCACCAACGTGGTGCACGGAAAAACCTCGAACCTACCCGAGCGCTGGCACTGCTGCTGCCCGGCACCAGCTTCGGCAGCATTATCATCATCAACATCACTTCAGCAGCACCAACAGCAGCTCCCCCCACCCACACGGCGTTATGCTCCCTAATTCCTCCCAATTCCTCATTGCTCCCGAACTTCATCAGCTTTTTCCTGAGCAGAAAACTCCTGCTCAGGTCTGGCCTTTGCTGCCTCAGAGACATTTTTTCCCCCAATGTCATCATTAACTCAGCAAATTGCAGTATCCATTTCTAACAAGGCTGCCATTAGCCCCCTGCTGCCGCGGTGGGATTTGCCCTCCCTCCCCCAGAAGCACCGGGAACACCCCCCAGCTTCTGAGCAGAGAAGGAGCTGCTGCAGCCCCCGGGCAGCCCCTGCTGCTCCCCCCTTGCCCCCCACCACACTCCAGCCATTCCCATCCCCACTTCCAGGCTTGCTGGGAGGACTGCGGTCAGAGCCAGGCAGCTCAGGGCAGGTAGCTTTGGGAAGGGGCAGCAGGAGAGCTGGAATCTGGCCCTGGACGAGAGAACGGGGCATCTTTCCACCCCACGACCAGCCCAGTGTCAAGGGGCTGCTCCCATCCTCCGCTGCACCCCGGGACAGTGTCTGCCTCCCAGGAAACACTGCAGATCCCTGCATTAAGAAGTTCCTGCAACCTCCTCTCTAAAGAGCAAAGCTCAGCTGAACCCCAGTGTCCTTTCTTCCTCCATCCTTTCAGCTGGAGCCAAAAACTTCAGAGAAGGGGGAAAAAAAAAATAATCTAATTGATTTCTTCCGTATTAACAAGTCAATCACTAGGGTGGTTTTTTTTTAATGACTCATAAGCAAGCTTGACATGTCTGTTAATTAAATAGCCATCCTAGCTCTAATCTGCTGAAAGTTAATCATTTGGGGAATTAAAAGGTGTCAGTGCTGAATACCTCATTATTGTAAGTGCTTGCCTGCCCTTGCTAGCAGGAGGAGCCGGGGCGCTGCTGGAGCTGGGCTCAGACGAGCAAGGGCCAAGGGGAGGAATGAGCTCTCAGCAGCCGTCAGCCCCCCGAGCCCCCCACCACTCGCACAGGCTTTCCTCCCCCTGAGCAAGCCCAGCTCTGCCCCACAGCCAGGCTGCTGCACCCCCCCGGGGTGAACAGCACAACCCTACTGCTGGGGTGGGTGGAATGGGACAAATTCAGGAGTAACCAGCCAGTTGTTTCCTTTTTTTTTTTTTGAAAAGCAAGCTTGGTGCCTCTGCTCTGCTTTTGCACATCAAACTTAATATTGAAGAAGCCTCTACAATTTAATTTATTGGCTCAGCGCACACACCCCATGGCACAGAGCCGATGGCCGAGCAATGGTGAACGCCTCGGCCGTGCTCCAGCGCTGCTGTGTGGAGACCACTCATCCCATTTTATCACCCACACAACACAGTTAGTGCAGCATTAGCAGGGCACTAATGGTGTCAGGGCACACGTGTGCTTACCGAGCGGCTGCTGGCACATGGTGGGACCCACCCAGGTCCTGCAGTGCCACCAGCAAGGGACAGCAGCGCTCTGCCAAGCCGTGGGGGTGACAGGTCTCACCAGCGTCTGGGCTCAGCAGCCTCCCTGCTCCCTCTGATCCTCTTTTTGGGGATGGTGGGGACCTACCCCAGCAAGACGCCTTCTCCCCCGGGTCCGAGTGCTGCAGGGTGCCCCTGGGGGGGCTGGCTGCTCCCAGGGCCAGGCACAGGGCTGGCACAGCTGCTCCGCCACCGCCTGCAGCCTGGTGGCACGGGGTGCAGCCTGAGCCCCTGCAGCCAGGTCCTCCCCAGCTGCATTGACAAACCTATCGGAAAAAACTGTGGAAAGCAGATAAAGAAAAATCCCTCTGTCTTCTGGAAATTGTCTTGTCTTGGGTCAAGACCTTTAGGTTTAAAAAAACCACTTCTGCAGGATGTCAGCAGGCCACAGGCTGCGCTGACCACGCAGAAAGGGGCTTAGAGGAACTTACACGCCAATTAGAGGCTCCCGTGTATTAAATCTCTATTATATATTCCCCACAGAAAATTCACTCCCAAAAGATCCTGGCCCAGCCCTGTTGCTCCCTTGCCTTCCCAGCTGCTCACCAGATACTGATCTTTTGCATTTCCTGCTTTTCTCTCCATTTTATTAAGCAAGAAGGCAGCAGATAGGATAATTCTAGTGGTGAATGAAGGATGCGGTTTTGTGTTGCCGTGTGCATTGTATTAATCATTTAGTAACATGCTGGCTACTGGCCTGATGTGAGATAACGGAGGTAATTAGTTATAAAAAATTAGGAGATGGGCAGATTGCCAATTGTTTACAGGCACCATGGCAATGGGAGCAGCCAGGAGAATTTCCTTGTCTGAGGGATCAAAGCTTGTTTTAAAACATCTGATTCAATTATGGACCAAAGGCCGAGCACTGAGCAGCAGTGCGAGACAGACGGAATGTCCCCAGGGACCCTGCCCCGGCTGCAGCAGGAACACTGGTGCACAGACAGGACCTGTCCCCTTCAGGGGGTCTGTGGTCAAGCTTAGCCAGCCTAGACAGAGCATCTCCAGATGCAACAGCGAGGGTCACCCCCACACAACATTCCCACTCCTAGCCAAGTTTCTAGTTGGACATTTCTGGCTGGGCTGCCCACGGCTCCTCCCCCAGCTCAGAGATGCTCTGGGACACCAGCTGCCAGGGGCTTCTCCTTCCAAACGCACTCCCACCTCTATAACACACCAGTCAGGTCCCAGCTGCTGGAGCTGGGGTGTGCAGGAAGGAAGGGGCTCAGGGCAAAGCAGGAGTCTCCTGCAGCACCACAGGCACAGCCTGCCCTCATCCTAGCCAAGGGCCACTAGCCTTGGGGCAACCCTGCTGCCTCTGCCCCTGTGGAGCACCGTCAGTCCCTGTGGGAAGCATTTCCCAGCACACACACTCACCAGTGCTGCAGCCACCCCACATCCAGGGGAGGAGGAGGAGGAGGCAGCAAGAAGCAGCTTAGGGGAAACCTACTGATTAGTGGCAGAATTTAAAGGCTTTTCCTCCCACCCATTTGGGCGTCATGGGTGACAGCTGCAGCACCACGCACATGTGAAACAGCCACGCAGTGCCAGAAGTGAGCATCCTGCTGTGAGGTGTGCCCTGCCCAGCTCCCCAGTAAAGTCTTGCTTCTTGTCACACTGATGTTTATGTGGCAGGCTGCGCTAGGCATCAGTTTGGAAACTGGTGAGCAAAGGGCAAGGAAAGCTCCAAACCACATGGAGCTTGGTTTTGCTCCTCCGAGGTGCAGTCGTGGGAGCGCAGGGGCCGCCTGGGCTGCAGGCAACAGAGCAAAGCCCGTTCCCCTGCGGCAGTGCGGGGCGGCCGCAATGCCCCGTGGTGATGCTGTGCGGCTGCAGCGGGAACACGGCGTTTTGGCTGAACCAGTAACCCATGTGCACGCAGGTGTGTGGCACGTGGGCATCCCCCACCGGCAGCACGGTCAGGAAAACCTCCCCTCCCCTTAATGCGCTCTGGAGCAGCAGCCGCAGGGAACACTCGCTATTTTTCCCTCGTAAATACAACTGATGTGGGCAGAAAATATCAGCTGCCACTTGGAGAGGGGTGCAGAGGCCAACTCCATTAAAGCTGCTGGAATTGGTACATTTGACACAACACTGGCTATAACTTAAATCCAGAGTCTGAATAATAGAGCTCTGCACTCAGGCCCAGAAGTGAAATATACCTGATTGTTATATTGCCTTCCACACAGAAACACAATCCGAAATCCATCCCCCACGTGTCTGGCGAGGGGGCAGATGCCAGGCCAGGCTGCAGCCTTTGCTCCCCTCCTCTGCTCAAACAGCCTGGCCAGACAGCTCTTACCCGGGGCTAAACAGCCACCAGGTCCCATCACTGAGGCTCTGACCCTCTGATCGATCGCCATGTCCTAAGCCAATTTGCACATCATTAAAAATAATAGCTGTGCTGGGCCTGCGAGGCTGGAGGCAGAGCTGAGGTCTGCAGTAAGATGCTGTCCTGCTGTGGAGGGGACGGCCAGGGCTGCACAGCCCCAGGGGATAGAGATGCTGAAGGCAGCAGGACCATTTTGGGGTGCCCTGTGGGAGCCCCTGGGCACCGGCTGGGGTCATGTCCCCTGGGACATCCCGCTAGGGACCAGGAGCTTTGCAGAGGGGTGACAGCTCAAAGCAGGAAGGGTTAGTTTGGGGATATTCCATGGATTTGGGTTTCTGAGAGCCTTCGTGTTTGCAGACCTCCTGCAGAAACACTGAGCAATGGTGCTGTGCCCATAGATGCTCCCAGGTGCCCCTGTGTCCCCCCACCCCAGGGCTCAGCAAGAGACTGGCAGGTGGGGGGTTGCTGGCTACCAGAGGCTCAGGCTTGGCCCATCCTGGGGCTGGAGCGCCGCAGGGGCCGGAGGAGCATCCTTGTACGGAAAGGAACATGAGCAAAGCCCCTCGGTGGGGAGGAGCGGGCAGGGGGATGCAGGAGGACACCAGAACTCATGCTGGCAGCACAGGATTTTTCAAGCTTAGCCACAATGCCTGGCGAGCGGAGGAGCTCCGGCTAATCCTCCCATTACCGCGGTGTTTAAGGAGGGATTACAGTGCTGGACAGGGTGGCAGCGGCCGGGGAGCCACGCGCTCGTGGTGAGGGGTTCCCCGCACCGCCGGCGCCCTGTGCCGCCCTCCATCATTTTCCCTGCAGTGCCGGTTTTTACAGCAGGAGACAGGACTTATCCATCTTGTAAAACGTCTTTGTCAGAGGAGCGGGGGAATGTGTTAGGAGGTGTAAGGGGTGGAATCAGAAAGGACCAGGCAAAGGGGAAAAGCACGCGACGTCTATTAACTACAGCGAGAAGTTAAAGCTTGACACCCGTCCCCTCCACTTAGGCTGGGACTTGGGGGGTCCTGGGGGGAGCAGGCAGCAAAACACGGGGAGCAAAACGCTTCCATCGCCTCCCAGCCGGCTCCTGCTCGTGGCGCTCCTGAAGGCAGAGGAGTATGCACAGGTTGATCTGAAATTAATATTGCATGAAAAATGGATTTCAAACCACCCCCAAACACCAGGTTTTTCAGGTTGGCAGCTGAACTGCCAAAATCCACGGCACCTTGTGCAGCGCTTCCAGGGGCTGGGAGCCTGGGAGGGATTCCCAGCTTGGGCTGCCTCTTCCCTAGCAGGCAGCAGGGCTAGAAACATGATTTAAACTGAAATTTACAGTGTATTCGATTGTTTAATTGTTTGTTTACATTGTTCCATTTGTTTGTTTACATTATCTAATTTCTTTGTTTACATTTAGCTGTTTATTTGATCTTATCTGTTTATTTATTTAGCTTGCTTTGCCTAAACCCCTTGTTACTGCCTGCTGCCCTCTAGTAGCCCGAGAAATCACATCCCAGTATGGCAGGATCTGTTGGCAAAGCTGCTCTGGCCGGCCAGGAGCCCCAGGGGTGGCTGGTGGTCCAGTGTCCCCCTCCCCACCCCCAGCAGCCCCCTGTCCCTGGGGACCCCAGGGCACCGCCTCACAGCAAAGCTTCGCCTCCCTCCTGGGCATGGCTTTGGCAAACACCATTCTCGGTCCCGGTCACCCTGTTTCCTGGCCTGGTTTGGGGAGGGGACAGGTTTGTGGGTCTGGCCCACGGGCACGGCACGGGCTGGTGAAGGTGCTGGTGCAGGCTGGCCCACTGGAGCAGCCGCAGCCTGATACTGGGAATAGAGGAGGCAACTTCAGGATCTCCAGCAGTGCCGTGGTGTTTGGTGCCATGGCAGCGTGTGACAGAGGGCTGGGGCAGCCAGATGGTGACAGCCAAGCCTCGAGCATCACCTCCAGACCAAGGGATCTGCACCTCTGCCCACACACTGCCTTCAGCTCCCGCTGCCCTGCGCTGCCCGGGTCCCAGACCCACCCGAGGTGTGTGGGACCCCTGTGACCGCCTCCGCTGTGATGCACAGCTCCCCCAGCCTTGGGTGATCAGACCTTGGCTCCTGCCCGAGGGTTCTGGGCACGAGCCTTCCCTCCAACCCTCCAGCCTGGGGATGCTCACTGGGAGCTCTCCCTCAGCTGCTCAGAGCTCCAGCTCCGGACCCGGCAGGCGGTGCTGCCCCTGGGTTGCTCCACTCTTTGCAAAGCCAAAATCAGGCTCCGGCATCAAACCCAGCCCCTTGCAGCCCACCCACCGGCTGCTGAGGGTCTGTACAAAACTTCCTGGTGGTCTCACAGCTGCAGGGCTCAGTGGTGCAGCCAGGGAGCACGATTGCTACGAGCTCTTGCTCATTAGAGCGTACAAGCTCTTATTAGTGATGGAGCAAATGAGATCAGCCCAAAGCAGCTCATCCATATTTAAGTCAGCCACAGAGCCCACCCATCACAGGGGCTGCATGTGCTGGTCCTCCGTAGTGTCCCAAAAGGAGGGAGCAAGGGCCAGGGTGACATTAAACTGCATGAAGCACCTCACCTCCCAGCGCACCCCCGGCTCCTCTGCCCCTCCCCAGCCCCTTCCAGGGAAATTCTTCATGAGTAATTGCAAAATCCTTTGGTGCATCAAACTCAGGATGCAATGTTATTAACTTGCTAGCCAAGAGCTGGCAGCAAAGCAATTGTGGCTGTTTCCCCAAGACTGAGTCAGGGATAATTGAGTTGAATGGGAAGGAATTGCTGCTCTTTGTTGTCGGTTAGGAAATGATCTTCCAGTCCTTCCATACTGATCTCATTTTGGGTTATTCAAACAGACTTTTGAATTAAGAGATAAAGTTGTTTAAAAAGACTCCAAAGCTCTTAGAAAAACTTTGAAAATCTGTTTAAACATAATTCTTCTGGTGTCAGTGCTTAAGCTCTGCGATGAATGTATGAACGCCTCGAGCGGAGAGATGGCTGAAGAGTCAGATCTGAGCTCAGCCCAGACACCCCTGACACCCCAGCGGCTGCCCTCGCTGGAGCACGAGCCCTCTGGCCAGCTCCAGGGGGTGCGGAGGGCGCAGGGTGCCCAGCCGGAGCGGCATGGGGCAGGGGGTGCAGACCCGCTCTGCCCTCCTGTCCCCCCTCGGGCAAGGGCAGCCCTGTCCCGGCAAGGTGGGGGTCACCGAGGGACCGGTGAAGTTCACGTTGTACAGTGTGCTGACAGAAAATCAATGCTGAAATATAGCCAGCTTTACTCCCTCCTTTACCTCTTTTAAGACTGCTTTAAGGTGGAATTATTTAAGATCAGGGAGGTTAAGTACACAGCATCATACTGCTGAAAATTTCCCTCTGTTTGAGCTGTTGTGCCCCAATAATGGAACCTCCTCCCCGGCATTTGTCTCGATCTGTGAACTAGCTCATCCTAAACGCAGGAGAACCCGGGGTTCTCCTTCCACCCAAGCTCTGAGATGTGAAATAAACCACAAAAAACTGCAACACTTGCAGTAAACCCACGAGAGATGGCAGTGCTGGCAGCAGGATTTTGGCCCATGCTTCACAGAAGCAAATACATCAGCCGGGTAGAAACAATAATCTTATCAAAACACAGGCTCTGCTTCATAAATACATCCAGGCTGGAGTGAAATACGCCGCTGCAGGAGGAGGGAGAGCAGTCAGCAGAATATTTCAATTGATTAAGATGCCAATCACAGCAGGGCTGCCGTCATCTCACAAAGCACAAACAGCAACAGGTCCCGGCTCCTGCCGGTGCAAATGAAAACCCTTCAGCAGCAATGTCTGTGGAAGCTGAACCTCTCCGACTGCTCGCGCCGTTTCCCCTTCGTTAGCTGCCAATGCCCCTCAAAACACCCACAGCCGTGTCAGACCGTGTCCCTCAGACTGGCCGGGGGCTCGGGGGCCCTGGGCATCACTGGTGACCATCGGGTCCCAGCACCAGGGCCACAGGCTGGGGACGCTGCTCTCAGAGAGCACAGGCCAGGGCACAGCCAGGCCCGGGATGCTCCTAACAGCAGGTGAACACATCTAGCTTGGAGAGAAAATGAAACACTGGAAAACACCTGGAACAACCAAGTTATTAGAAGAAAATTGATACCAAGCTCACACAGGGCACTAAAGTGATGAAATGCAGAAAGTGAAGCTGGTTCATTCACATAAACCAGCCATCAGCAATGAATCTCTGGCTGGCTACACTGACAGCAAATAGCTTATTTATTTTGAGTCTATTAATTATTTTTTTTTTTTATAAAGGGACTCTGCCAAGATAACAGGTTCTTCCTCCCACTAAAATAATCAAATGCATATTCAGAAAGTTTGGAATTCATTTCTGTGGATTCATACCTTAAGCTGCCAGCAGATTTTTTCACAAAAGTGGTTTTTAGTGGGAAAACTGGCTGTGCCAGGTGCGTACAGGCTGCCGGCGCTCCCCGGGGCACTTTGTGCCAGCACACACTGGGGACCCCCACATGCCGCTCCTCTCCAGCCCACGGGGCAGGCATGAGGGCACTGCTCCTGAGAACTCTGGCTGTGCAAATGATGCGTTGCCCTGCTCTGGCCCATTTGAGCCAGTCTGATGGCCCCATGCGCTGCCCCCGCTGCCCCCGCTGCAGCGCTGGGCTGGGGTCCCCAGTGCCACGGCTGCTGCAGCCCCTGGCTTGGCCCAGGTTTGGTGCTGGGCAAAGCCCCCTCGGTGCCTGCCCCATCCCACCCTGTGGCACCTCAGCCTGGCCGTTGGGATCACTGGGAGGCCATGCCGTACTGGGAAGGTGCTGCTGCAGCTGGGCCAGAGGCGCTAGGAGATGAGGAAGAGCTGGGCACCACGCTGCCAGCACCCTCAATCCTGTCTGCTCCATTTTATTTCCACGTAAGGCAAACAGTTTGTTTAAAAACATTTTGCTTTGCTGACTGAGCTGTTGAGCCCTCAGCCAATCCTTCGCACAGACCTTTTTCCTTTTTCCCTGTTTGTTTCCGTGCCAGGAGTCGATGGCTGCTCTGCGAGGGAGGAGCTGTGGGCTTATCCCATCAGCTGCAGCAGGCAGTGCCTATCGTGCTAGTCATCCCCGAAAACAAGCTCGTTATCTGATCAGGCTGTCTCTCCCCACGCATGTTCCCTTTATCTCTGTGGATCCTATACATGTGCGTGTGCAGCAGGACCTGCAGCTCCCCTACAGACTCCCCTGGGGAGGGAACTACTCTTCTTCCCAGGGGAAGAGGTTCTTCCTCTCCCTCGTTTGCAAAATTACATCCTTGGGTTTGTCACTTGCCTGTTTACGGGCCGAACTGGTGCTCTCCTCATCCTCATTTGCTGCAGGTTAATGTTTACACGTTTTTTATCTGGAATTAAAGATAACCAAAACTTTTGCAATTACACAAAAAATTAAAAATCTCATCAGAAACAAGGACCAGTCCTTGGAGACGTGAGATCCCAACAAACCACCTGCCCAGCCTGCTCCCCTGAAACCCCTTCTCCTTCCAGACACACAGCACCAGTTCTCCCACCCTGCAGCTCACGACGTTGACGTTGCTGGTGTTTACAGCCGCTCCTCCCAGTGCAGCGCTCACTCATGAGGCCGACACGTCCCCATCCTGTCCCCCATCCCTGTCCCCATCCCAGGGAACTGGGGGGCTCTGGGAGCAGCCGTGGTGATGCTGCGGGGCTGGGCTGCGGCGTGGGAGCCAGGCACCCTCCGGTTCCGCCTCGTGGGGGATTTACACTCTGCCGCTGAATGCGCTTCGTGCTGTAACAAAAGACAAGCACAATTTCTCTTCCTAATCTAGTCCACCTCCAGTTAGCCTGCGTGCCTGCCTGGATATCACACATGTATTTTCCTGCTTAATTTTCAATTAATGGCCTCAAAGTCTTTCTGCCTGAGCAGTGGTGGAAAATCTTTTGTGTATGTATCAGCATGAAAAATAGGACTGAATTAGCATCTGCTTAAGCCCTGGTATGTAATTAGACTGGGATCCACCACCCAGGGGCTCGGGGTGGGCAGGAAAATCCTTCATGTTGAAATAACCCAGCAGCAGAAGGAGGTGGACCCTCCACGGGCACCGAGCCAGTGGGACACCCACCCCCCCCTCAAGCCCCCATGGCCCCGCGCAGAGATGCTGCCCCACTCCCCTGGTTCCTCCGCTCAGAGGATGAAGTTCTTTATCCCCAAACCTGCCTCATCCTGTGGCCCCTGCAGAACTCTCGGCTGGTCCGGGACCTCCGCAGTCTCCTTGCAAAGTCAACGACAACAAAGCCAGGGCCTTGGCTGAATTAATTTTGCTTCGAACCCAACTAAAACTTGGAAGAAAAAGAATTAATTATTCACTAAGCTCTAAAGATAATAAAGATAAAAATTAGGCTTGGATTTTGAGACAGAAAATAGTTCCTCTCCTGTTCAAATATAAATTAGGAGCACATATAAACGCTACACGACTCAAAACTCATTTTAATTTCTAAGCAGCCATACAATATTCATAGTCACATAAGTGATTTCATGTCTCGCCCCCAAGATGACTGTGTTGGCACAGGAGGTAAATAGCTCCAGCATAAGACACCTGGAAGAGGGAAGAGCGGCCGCTTCAGGAACGGCAGGCTTTGTCTGAAAGGATAAATCATTCCTTCAAAGCTCTTTTGGGTTCAAGGTTTATTCCCAAAGTCAGCCCGTTCAAGACAAGGTTAAGAAGGAAAAGCTGCGTGGGTTCAGCGCAGGGTGCTCGGGCCACCCTGGGGCTGCCGGAGGGTCCCTGCCCCCTTCCTGAGCCCCCCGAGCTGGGGGTCCAGCATGAGCCAGAGGGATGAGCTCCAGGGATGGGCTGGGTGAGCCCTGCCAGGGTGGCAGAGGATGGGGCACATGGGGTCCCCGGGGACCGGAGCCCCCCTCCAAATCAGTGCTGGGACCATCCCAGCACATAGACCAGCACACGCAGTACTGATAATGCTAATGATGTTAATAAAGCTGATGGGATGGTCTAGGGGAGAGTTCGCTGATTGCAGCAGTTAATTAAAAAGTACAGAGGAAAATCCATGAGGATGAATCAACCCTGGCGGCAACGATGGATCCCGCCTCCGGCCGCGCCGCCACTCCAGTCTGTCACAGCCACAGTCCACTCACAGCCCTGTCACTGCTGCTGGCACCCAGTGTTATGTCTTTGGAAAACCAGAAAGAATTATTACCATACTAGTGTTTTATATTACTTGACAGCTGTTGCCTCTGTTGGTATTTGCAGTGCTTGACCTCACGCTGTCCCTCTCTCTGACCAGGATCTTGTCCTGCCTGCAGAGACTCCTGCATCTGCCCCCCGGTACCGGGGGCTCCAGTCATGACGGCCCCGATGGGAGCAGTGCCTGCAAGTGGCAGCTGCCAGCCAGGGACTATTTAATCTTCCATCACACCAGCAAAATTTTATCTAGTTACCTCAGCAGTTGCCCTCTGAAATGCGACAGACTCAATTTTTGTCTCGCTTCCAGCCCAGGGGTTTTCCATTGCAGCCTGAGCAGAATGGGAGAGAAGCAGGGCTGGGCAGCACTGGGGACACACGGGGCTGGGGGCACTGGGCAGGCTGGGGGCACTGGGAGCACTTCCCTTCTTGCTCATCCTCCTGGGTCTTGGGTGCACCCGGTGCCCTCTGCCGTGGGTGCTGGCTGTGCCCTGGGAAGGCTGCACTGGGGCATTTGCAGGGACAGTTTTGGATCCAGCTGGTCTGGCTGTTGGTGGGAGCGATGCGAGGGCAGCGCCTTGGGATGCTCCTTTGTGGGAGGGTGCCACTGAGCGCTGAAGCAATTTGTCTCTGGAGCGGCATGAAAACAAGAGGGAAAAAATTATCTGCATTTTTGCCACGTATTTTTGTAAGTGTTGCGCAGGGAGAAAATAAATGTGTGTAGAACAAATTAGTTTGTCGTGAAGAAGCTTGCCGCTAAAATGTTAAGATGCAGATAATGCAGGGAAAGCTTTTGAAACCAAATGCCCAGCTGCACTGACAAGGCGATTTTCGTAAATGCTGTTCAGAACAATTTAAACAATTAATTTTAGCATTTAATGGGCACTTGCACTATCTGCTGAAGCAGAAATGAGTACGTGTCTTTCATTACCTGCCACACTTCCCCTATTCCTCATCTTCTCGCCACCATTCCCTGGGGCCAAAACAAGGCATATGTTAATTGAAATTGCAGCACAGCTGCAAAAAAAGGAAAAAAAAAAAAGGGTTTCAGTTTTTTGTCGACCCTGTTTTCCACAGAGGGAATGTGATACTCGACTATTTACAAGCAGAAAATTGTCAAGGGATACAAAGGCTATTTGAGAATGAAAACAAACAAACTGCAGCCGCATGTTAAGCAAACGGAGGTGGAAAGTGAACCTGGCTTATTTTTGCCTGTTAATCAGTGTAAATTGGTCCCTTGTCCATGGAGAGAAGGGGAAGGTGGCTTAGAAAGCTCCAGCCCCTGAGAGCAGGAAAACCTTCACTGGGCATTTCTCCCATTTGCTGCCCCTTTGCAAGGGGTCGGGGTCGTGCCCCATCCCACCGTGCCCTTCACTGTGGTGCAGGGGTACCCCAGTGCCGCCAGCCCCGGCCACCACTGGCCAAGCAACTGCTTGTCCAGTGCTGTGTTTCCCACCACCGCGGCCTCAAGTGTACCAACAGCAGAGCTCAAACATCGAAGCCACACGCGACTTCCCTGCTTGCAAGGGGCACCACAGCCATCATGTTACCAGCCATCGTCTCCTCATGCCAGCCACTGCAAGCCGCCGTTATGGCACTTGCTGGTACCTGAGATACCTGCCACCAGCTCCTCGAGGAGGAAGATGCTGTCGGGGAGCTGAGAGCTGCAGTGGCTGCAGTGCTGGTGTGTTCCGTGCAGATGGTGAAGCACCGTCCTGTGCTCAGTGTGCCACATCGCACCTGCAGCCTCAGGCGGGTGATGCCCAGAGGCTCCAGGATGCTCCAGCTGGGATTCGGGGCTGGAAGGTGTTAGCTTGGGGCTGCATCACCACTCCTGCTCAGCCCGTCCGCCGCTCCCAGCAACGGCGCACAATTAATTCTGTTGCTCATTCCTGCAGCACATTAACTCCCGCACAGATGGATGTTCCCTCCAGTCGTGCTGGTCCTCACTGTCCCTACCCAATTTCCCCTGTCCCTGCCCAGTCCCCACTATCCCTGCCCGGTGCCCAGTGTCCCTGCCGGGTCCCCACCATCCCTGCCCAGTCCCCACCGTCCCTGCCCGGTGCCCAGTGTCCCTGCCGGGTCCCCCAATGTCCCTGCCGGGTCCCCCAATGTCCCTGCCGGGTCCCCACCGTCCCTGCCCAGTCCCCACCATCCCTGCCCGTCCCCACTGTCCCTGTCAGCCGCCAGACCGGCTCTCCGTAGGTGGCAGCAGCAGCCCGCAGTGTGCGCGGTGCGGTGCCTCAGCGCTGCTCGATGAAACTCTGAGCAAACGCTGCCCATTGCCCTGGGGATGCCAAACGTGGGCTGCAAAGTGGCTCCTGGCACTGGGCAGGGGGGCTGAGAGGGTCCCGGGGAGCAAGAGGGCGTCTGACGGAGGAAGAAAGCCGAATGTTAGTTTTGTGTTCAACTGCAATTGCCTTAATTTGCTTCTTTCAGTAATGAGGGGCAGGCTCAGGAGTCCTTTCGCTCCTGCCATTTGCTCACTATCAAGATAGCATGCCTCCTTGATCTGAAAATGATTATTTTTCTTGACAAATCCTCCTGCTTCTGCTTTTTCTATTAATCTCCCTCCGCCTCTTCAGAGAAAAGAGAATTACAGAGGCTGTTTGGAGGCCTACTTGCTCATCTGTCCTTGAACCTGGCTGGCAACCCGTTGTTAGCAGAATTGAGCAAATAGCAGAGAAAGGAATTTCTACAAATATTCTCTCCAATTTTAAAGCAAATTTTTATCTGGCAGTGCTTGTGGCTCTTTTGTGCTCCCATCCCGGGAATGCTGCAGCGTCTGCCCTGAGCAAGCAGAAATACAGGAAGCATAACTTACGCTTCTGTCGTCTCAAAAAGAAAGCATTATTCCTACTAAAAATATTTCATTTGAACAACGATTGACTGGTAATTAATTTCAGAGCTGGAGGAAGGGGAGCGGGGGTGGCTGAGTCCTCTGGAACCAAGGCTTTGTGCTTCCAGTGCCATCCCGGTGCTGGCCTCTGATGCTCGGGAGCAGCGCAAGGTCCTTGGCACTGGGTCGGCTGGCAGGACAGACCTTGGGCATCCTTGTCACCACGCCGCTGGCTCCAGCACTCCGCAGGAGCCTGGAAAAATGGAGCTGTTTGGCAATTCAGACAAGACAAGCATCCAGAACTTGGGATACAGGTTTAAAACCCCTATTACTTTCCGCTGAACACTTAGGAGAGCCTAATCCAATTGTCCATATGGTCCTGGGCTCCCTCCAATCTAATTCACTCATCCCTTGGGCATATTGAAGGGAAAAGGGGGGGGGGGGGATTGAAAAAATGTAAATCACATTTTAATAGACTCATAAAAATACACAAAGTGATGACCGAGAAAACTTATCAGATTTTATGGGCATGTGGGTTGCTCAACAGAATATGGAAATGCCACTCAAACAGCAAAGCCGCCCTCATAGAAAACTTCACAACATAATCCAATTTGTGCTGTTCGCTAGACAGAGCAGCCGGAGTAATTCAAGCCGTCTGCATCACTGTCACCTCTGCTTCCCGCGTGTGCCACTCAGGGCGAGCGTGAGCTGGCGTGGCTCGCTTGGCATGGCACAGCCCTTCCGTCACGCTGCGTGGCTGCGTGCTGGCCAGCAAACCCCAGGGTGGGGGGGCTGGCTGCCCCCCACATCCCAGCACCCCCGGGGTCAGCCCAGCCGTGGTGCCAGGCAGGAGGGGTGACGGGAATGGCTTCAGGGCAGTGGCTTCCCCAGCCACCGTGATGGCACCTTGGTTAGCACCGTCCAAAGGCTGTTCACGTGAGAGCCAAAAGGAGGGAAGGAAGGTGTTGGAATAAATGTGGAGAAAGTTATCTCAGGTCTGTAGGGCCGCTGATCAGCGCAGGGCGATGGAGGGGAAAGAACAGTCACCGTTCCCATTGACACACACTAACACACCCGCAGCCATGGTCTTGCTGGCGAGGAGTGGGGCTGGGGTCTGCTCCTGGCAGATGACACCTAGCCCTGCTCCTTGGCCAGACACAGCCCCAGTCTGGATGCTGTCCCTGCTGGTGTACGGATGCTGCAGATCTGAACAGAGGCACGAGTATGGCCTGGGTATCACCCTGGTCCTGCACCCAGGGACAGCCTGCGTGGGGAATGACTGCCCCGGAGAGCAAAGAGTGCAGGACTCAGCCAGAAATGAGTATGCAGGAGTATTTGGCAAATGCTTTGAGACACCATTCTCCAGATTGCTGCTGGCTCTCCAGCTGCAGAGTGTTCTCACCGGTGAGAATTTAGCCAGTGACTGTTGTTGGGAACAAAGGAAATGTTTGAAGCTTTGACAGGAATGATTGTAGAGGAGAAAATAGGTGTTGTGCAGGTGAGTTGTTGTGCAAGTTCACCCCCCTAATTGCTCTGTAATTGTTCTGCTTTGTGGTGGAGTTCTCTCTTGAGCCTGTTTTTGCTTGAACATGCTTGCAAAGAGCTATTTTGTTGGAAGAATTTAATTTTTGCCATTATGTTGTCCAGCACAGTCCAGCTCTGGGTACTTACCACCAATTATCCGTCTGCTATAAAGCTAATGTTGACACAGAGGTCCTCAATGCATCGACTCTGGGAATCTGCCAGGAAGGCTGGTTTCAAGCAGAATAATTAGTGGGCATGGATATATGTGTAAGATGCCCTTGAACTGATGGACTGTCTTTATTCACTGGGATGTGATCAATTCTGAGGTTTTTCTTTTAGACAAGCCCTTGAATTTAATTCCATTCTGTACAGTAAGGATTTTTTGTCTGAAATTCACTTTGCATCAAGAGAGCCCTGTCTGAGCTCCCCCATTAGCTATTCTTTCCCCTCATCCGAGAGTCTTAAAGCACTTTACATGGATTAACTAATTAGCTCTCTTCATAACCCAGGCTTTAAGTTAATTTCCCCATGTGCACTATAAGTACAACGTCAATGAACAAATCACGCTTCCCCCAGCATTTTTCACCTATTGCTGCTGCAGGTAACACTGAGGTGGTTGAGATCAGAGAGAAAGCAGCCCCAAATCTCATGGAAGGGTGCCATGAAAACCGAGCAGACGTAAACCCCACTGGCATACCCGTGCTTGCTGCGGTGCCTTTCCTACCCGCTGCATTTCCCCTGCCCGGAGCTGCAGCAGCACTCCACACTGGCCGGAGAACCGGCACAACTGCGGGTGGCGGTGAGCGAGCTGGGAAGGGGGAGAGAAGCCCCTTCAACAGTTCAGGGGGCAAATACATTGTGCCGAGCATCTGGCAAAAGAGCAGTAGGAAAAAGCCACGAGCAGTATGAGAAATGAGGGGAGGGGAGGGAGGAAGATCCAGCGAAAGGGCTGCCCTGCTGCAAAGGAATCGATTTGGAAGTGAAGGTGATGCAGGCTGCGATGGAAGGGCTCGCTGGAGCAAGGGTTATTTAAACTGCAGCTGGAGCTGGGGCAAGCTGCCTGGGAGGAGTTTTAGAGGCTTTTATAACCTCCTTGGTCTTGCTGCAGCCTCGGGGCTTGCCCTGGGCACAGGGTAACACAGCTGCTGCCCTGGACACAGAGTAACACAGCTCCTGCATCCCTGCGCTGCTCCGTGCGGTTCCTCCCAGCGCCTGGCATAACAGTGTGCAGAGGTTTCCAGCTGGGCTCTAAATGCAAAACTTACCCTGGAGCTGAGCTGTGGAGCTGGAGGCTGAGTGGAAAGAAACCTCCTTTTCCTACTGTCTTACGGAGCTGATGAGAGAACAGCAATTCTGAGAATTCAATTGAGTGATAAAAATAAACCCCCTTACAGAAGGGACGTCAGCCTCTCCTGAATCCTCCAGTCTTGAGATTACTACAGGCTTTTATATTTCTATTCAGGCCCACTGATTTCATCATTGTTACTATGTCTGCAGGACTTTTCCAGAAGGATGTGAATGGAGTTGCTCAGTTAGAGTCAAGCTGTGCTGCTTGATTGGGTGTTTTTGCTCTGGACGGGGGCATTTGGGCAGGTCCGGTGCTCAGGACCCTGCCCCAGCCGGCACAGCCCTTGCCCTCTGCCCCCACCCTGCCCTGCTCCCCCCAAAGCTGTTGAATCCGCAGCCCCCTGAGCCTCCCCGTGACCTGGCGGGGAGGGCATGGTCCTGTCAGCAGCACTGAACTGGAAATGACAAAACCTGCTTCCTTCTGAATTACCTCGTTTAGAAATAACAGCTGCCGTCCCGCAAGAGCGCCGAGATCTATGGCTCAGGATCGCCTTGGGAAAGGAGCGTTATTTATTATTCACATGTTCTGGGAGCTGGACAGCAAGTACAGCACCAGCCCGCGGAGCGCCGTGGCTGGCGGGGTCACGGTTTCCCTGCCAAAACCTGGGCTGAGCTGCATGTCCGACCCGCTGTGCACTTGGTGCCTGACTCCTTCGGCCTGTCCCTGTCCCCCCATCTCCTGTCGGGGTGCTGCACTCTCTGCTCCGATCCTGCTCTGCTCCCTCCGGGCTCTTTGCACTGTGCCCTGTGCTGCTCTGGCAGGATGGGTGGGCGGCCGGTGGTGTTGGATGCCAGCAGCCAGTCCCCCTCTGCCACCCTGTGCCACCGTTATCCTCAGCACATCCCTGCCTGCCTTGCTGGTGGCAGCCAAGGTGTTTTGCTTGCCCAGGGGACCGGCAGCGAGCAGCTCCCTTCAGTGCCGTGCAGCCCACCATTGCGCAGCCCACCACCGCACAGCCCACCACCGCACAGCCCACCACCATGCTGACCACCACACAGCCCACTGCTGTACAGCCCACCACCACACAGCCCACCACCACACAGCCCACCACCTCGCTGCCCACCACCTCGCAGCCCACCACCTCTCAGCCCACCACTGCGCATCCCGCCACTGTGCAGGCGTTTGCTGTGAGTGGATTTTCAGGCTGGGCATGCCCTGTAGACAAGGGGCTCATTTCCTTGCCCTCCCACCACCGAAGGCTGAGGAGGGTGAGGTGGCTCTCTGAGGAACCCAGGCAGCCAGAGGCGATGGCTCCTCCTCCTCTTGCTGAATGGGAGAGCTGGAAGCAAAGGAGATGGGGGGAAATATGACCCCTTGGAGCGGGATAGAGAGTTGCCAGCCTGGAACAAAACCTGTCTGTCCTTCAGCGACAGGGGCATGGGCATGCAGGCTGGTGCGTGTGACATGAGGGGCGCGTCAGTTCAGGCTCACCAAAGGGACCTTGGAAGTTCAGCAGATCTGTCCTTTTCCCAAGAAGATGAGCAAGGCCATGTCCTTCCTGCTGCCACCCACCTTGGTCATTTTTTGAGGTCCTTCAGTTTCCAAGAGGAATGCCATGAGGATGCTGGTGCTTGGTAGAGCCTGATCCAAACAGGCTGACACCAGAGGTTCACCGAACCCCACCTCAACGGCAAAGCTAGAAGCCAGATGGTGACTCACCCACGTCCAGGAACACACAGAGCTGGGGCTGAAGCTTTCTGCAGCCACTGGGTTGGGGCACTGCGCTGACATCTGTGGTGTGCGGTTTCAAGAAGAAGGTTGAAGATGAAAGTTGAAAGTATAATCTGTCAAAGAGTAAAGCCATGCCATGGGGCGGTGGTGAGCCAGGCCAGGAGCTGCCAGCCTCCTGGTGAGGTTCCTCATGACCTGGGAGGTTCCTTAAAATCGGTGTCTCCGTTTGTGTGACCACACGGCTCTTGCAGAAGCCCTGCTGGGAGCGCGCAGGCTGCTTGCAGAGCCAGAGGCTCCCAAGGTGGGTGCAGGGATTTTTCTCCGGAGCTGCGGCGATCCGGCAGAGATCCTGGGCCAGAAGGACCGTTCTGCTGCAGAGCTGCTTCCAGCCGCAGAGAGCATCAGTCCCAGCTACCTCCTCTCCCCCATCCCTGGCTTCATGCACCTGGGAATTACTGTAACACAAAGGCTACATGCTAACAGCTGCCCACACACAGAGATGAATATACCCATTTAATATCTGACTGTGCAGCTTCCGCGCTTTCTTTTGAAAACATGCCTTAAATATATGTTGGAATAAGGGCAAGGCAGCACGCTGTGATGGGCAATTTCCTCCTGCAGGCAGAAATAGGGGTGACCATGTCCACGCCTGTGCACCGTGAGTGCGGATATCCCAGCCTATGTTTTTCTGGGGGGAAGCTGCCGGAGGCAGCCGTGCTCCAGCAGTCTCATCACAGGGCTGCACTTTTATGTCCAAATTACTCCTGCTGCTGTTCACCTGGAGCAACTCCGTTTGGAGCAAGCAGAGGGAAAAAGCTTCGACGTCTGTGCTTGTCTTGCTTGTCTCACTTCTTTCCTGCTATTCCCAAGGGCTGTGATTTTATGTTTGTTTAGAGATAATTTCACTGGCCCCTGAGTTTACAAGCCACTCCAGCTCCCTTGTACAGAAAGTTCGGTACACTATGTACATGGAAGGGTTGTTTACTACTGCTTATATACTCTGGCGGCAATAAGAATAAGCACTGCCATATATTAAATGCCACAGCATAAAATAGAAGGAGGAAATTCATCTTTTATTTCTTTCCTTTTATAAACTCCTACTCATGTTCAATTGCTGTTCTTGTAAGTTATCAAAAGGTTTATTTTTTGGTAAGTATGTTCCACTTTAGCATCCAAAAAAGAGCAGTGTGTAAAGGGAGGATACAATACCTCCTGGCAGATCGTGGAAAGGAGTGGGCACAAAGAGGGGAAGAGATGTATCTGAAGGAGGAAGGGAGTGAAATTAAGAGATGAGATTTACACTACACAGCAGGGAAACGTGCTAACAGGGAGAGGCATTAGGCACAGAGGAGTTTCTGAAGACAAGGACAGTTATGCTGGGGTCATAATATTTGGGAAAATTTGAGAAATTGTAGACTGTGGGAAGTTGGCAGGGATTCTGGACCCTGCATCACAGGTTTCACTTGCTAGCCGAGGGCTTGCTGTGCCAGGGCCACGTCCCCACGGGACAGGCTGGGGACAACCTGCAGCTCCAGAGGGACAGGCACAGATCCCCAACCAGCACCCACGGGCCATCCTGCTGGGCGCTGTGTGACAGCACCCAGGGCGCCGAGGCAGCTGCGTACATCTGTGTTGAGGGGCCTTGCTCTGGTTGTGACCGGCAGCACCGGGGGAGGGAATTATCCCCATTCAGACGGTGCTTCTGTGCCTGCTCACAGTGGCAGGTGGGCTCGCTCCTCCCTGGGAGGTAAGCAGAACCCCGGCTCAACACCACTTGTCCTCTTGGCTGCAAACCTCTTTGGGTTTAGGGAGCCTGTGGAAGGTGTGAGCAGCGACACAACCCCCCTGAGTTTCTGAGGGTCTCCCACATGTCGCAGGGAAGTTAATCCTCCCCTCTGATGAAGCCTTTGGTGGTGGTTGCTCCTCCAGGGACAGAGGCTAAATGCAGGACTGGTGGCCAAGAGTCCAGCTGGGCTGCGAGCAGGTGGTTTGGTCACAGCCTTATCATTTCTGTTTCTAAAAAGTGACCTTTCCACACCTGGTCGGAAGGGACTGACTGACAGCACGGGGCTGATAGCAGCTGTAAATCTTGGTCCAAGAATGAGTTAGAGATGGAAATTTATTGCTACACCTCCAGCAGGTGGTAAAACCCATTGTAAATCTCTGAAAAGCTTGTCAGGATGCTAATGGATTGAGCTCCTGATACTTAAATTTCACAGCTTCCAGTTCTCCTGAAATGTCACTTGGAGGACTCTCTGCAGAAGGACACAGGGGTAGAAACAAGCCCTCTCGACCCTGGGTGAGCTCTGACAGCAGGGATGGTCCCGACCTCTAGCACCAGGGGGAAGAAACATGGTCTTGTAGCCAAACCCCAGCCTGGGGCTCTCACAAGGTGCTCAGTTCATGCTCCACCACCAGCCAGCCTGTGGTCCCAGGTGCTCCAGGTGATGCCTCGGGGCACAGGTCTCCATCTTCACAGTCTGGGGGATGTTGCTGCCTGGATGGACACATACCTGCTGGTACTGCTCTGCTGTTACCTCCCCTCCCGTGCTGCCTCTGGACACTCAAGACCAAGGTGTTCCCCCAGCTCCAGCCACATCTGGGGGTGCAGGTCAGACCCCACCGTGCCTCTCCCAGCATTCACCCCCCACTGGGTTCAGCAGCACAGACTGGGAAGGAGTGAAGAACGAAAATTCACACTGGTGAGGCTGCCTGCAGCACAGGGAAGGTGTCAGGTCTGAGCCTGGAGCCTGGGCAGCAGGAGACAAATGGGACGGGGAATGAGTGGCATTAATGTGCTTGCAACCAGCATTAATTTTACCTCTGCCTTCATCAGGTGAACAGCGCTGCGGCAGCACCCTCCCTTAGAGAAGAAATGATGATCCCTATTTATCTTGTCTGGCGTCTCAGCTCTGGAAGCATTTTTAATTCAGTTTTGCCATTTCCCCCCTCTTTTTGTCTTCTAGTTTTAAGTCCCATTAAAATCTGTCTTGTTGGCTGCTTCATAAGAACGCAGCAATGGCAGGCAGGGAAGAAGTATTTCAGGTATTTCTCTTCTGAAGGTCTGTCCTGACTCAAAGCAAGTTAACCTGTGGCTATTTCTAAACTACTTCCATTATATTTTCTTTCATTTCTTTGAGTAAACAGAAGGAAAAGGAAGATTCTTGTGTTTGCTATGGTTCTGAGGTTAGAGATTTGCAAAATTAAAGGACTGTTACTTTATTTAGCCTTCATGTCCCTTCTGTAAAATAAGATGTGGATTTCATGAAAAGATAAAAAGGGGTGTTGAGAATGCACGCGTGACTCGGGGATCCATCCTGCTCCTACCACGCTGTGCCCAGATGTCCCTGAAAGTCCTCCCTGCCACTGTTGGGGAGGCAAGTGATGCTCCCCACGCCCCCAGGACAGCCAGGGCTCGGAGAAAGACATACGAACGGTGGCAGGTCCCTATCTGGGGTGGCTGTGCTCGCTTTTCACATAAATGCACAGGTAGGTTCACCCCAAGGTAATCCATCACCCAGCTCAGCCAACCTCATTTGACACAACATTTCATAACTCATCTGTCACAAACAATTACTCATTACATGCATTAACATCCCCAAACTGTGTGTGTGTTCTGCAATCCAGGCAAAGCACAGCCTGTAAATATAAAGGAAACAGGTGAAAGAGTGCAGGGGGTGTCACAGCTCTTCCAGCCACTGCTCAGTGGAGTACAAACCCAAACAGACCTGGGAAACTTCTAACTTTTATCTCTGTAGGAGTAAATTATTTTCCAAAAGGAAATACCTGGTGTTCTTCCAGGAAAAAAAAGAAAACACTTTTGCAGCAATGAAGCTGGAGGGGATCCGTCCATTGACACCTGAACTGTTTGAAACCACCAGAGCGGAGAGCCCGGGCGCTGAAGAAAGCCCGGGTGGCCCCAGGCAGGCTTCCCGCAGCCTCTCAGCGCTGCTCCCCACTGCCCCACTGCCTCCCACCTCCTCCCCAGCCAGAGCCTGCCGGGCACCACACGCACAGCTGGGGACCACCGCAGAGCCCCTGGGCTGGGGAGCATGGGCCCACCGCACTGCCCTCTGCTCATGCCCGGCAAAACGCAGAACCCACCTAAAATGCAACTCCTCGCCCCCTCGGCACGGTCTGTCTATCTTTAGGGTATCGATTATAGCTTTCCTGAGAGGGGGAACAAAGCAGTGAGGTTCCCCCATGCCCTGGCCACCTCCCTAACCAGATGTGATGCTCCCAACACCCCACAGCCTCTCTAAAGCTGCTGCCAGCACCAGCTGCTGTGGGGCTGGAGCTCCCACCTCTGGGATGGAGCTTTGCTCTGCTTCGTTAAGGGAATCCGCTGGTTTTGGAGTCCCTGCTAGCAGGAGACGGCAATGAACCCTGCAGCTCAGCCGAGCACAGGCACCCGTCAGCAAGGGCAGTGGGAGCACGCAGGGCGCAGGAATATCGACTTGGGTGATTTCTCATCCAGTATTGTCTTTTTGGTTGAGCCTGTCTGAATTCATTTTCTCCAGAGCTCCTGCCACAACCTTTCAGAGCAAGCAAACCCCAGTGTGTCCCTGTCTGGGGATCGATACCGGCTTGCGGGGGCGTCTGCAGTGGGGGGCAGGCTGCCCAGCAGACGTGCCAGGGTCACAGGAGGGATGCGGGGCAGCAGCTCAGGCGGGGCAGCAGCAGCAGGACGTGGAGGAGCAAATAAAATGCAGCCATTTAAAAGAAGGAATTTTTTTTCCTAAATCTGGTTCTAATAAGCAGCCTGACTTTCTGCCTTTCTGCTCACCTCCCCGATGGCTTGTAATGCTGACAGACACTGACCTAATGATGCATTTTACAGTGTTAATGCTATTATCAAACTGCTGTCGGCTGGGAGCTTTTAATTCATTAACTTGCTTTTGCTCTGGTGGGACTGTCTGGATTTTCAGTGAGCAAACAATAAGGAACAAAATATTTAACAAAGTGTTCCAGAATTCCAATATCATGCCATTGATTTTCAGTCACTTGGGCTTCAATAGCTTAAACATTATTGGTTTCTGTCATTAAGGATTGGGGCAGTGGAGCTGTGAAAATCTGCAAGGCAGATGAATGAGTATTAGGGCTGTTTTTCTCTTTTTGTGTCTGGAACTGCCTTCCTTTCCAATAAGCTGTAACACCACAGGAGAGTCCAATCAATTAAAATAAAGTAAATTAAGAGTGGAAAAATATTAGGAAGAAAGGCTCAAACTGAAGAGATTTGCTAGTGCCAAGGATCACAGCAGGAATCTCCAGAGCAGCGCTGGTGCTCCTCTGTTTCCACAGATTTTGTTGCTAATGGATCAGCCACACCAGGCAGCTGATCCCCTGCAGCGTGGGTCGGGATGGACCCAGCTCCGTGCCGGGCATCCCCAGTGCAGGAGGCACTGCAGCATGAAACCAGGCCCAGGAGCGCACCCGCTCCCTGCCGCGGTGGCCCTGGCATGGGGCCACTGTGCCACATTCCCCCTCAAAAGTGTCGCTAACCCCCTGCAACCTTCCCCAAGCATGGAAGGGGCCACAGCGCTCAGCCGCTTTACCCAAGAAACCTGGGGGGCAGTGGGCGACCAGGGCCCCCGCTGGGTTTGTGAGTGACCATCTGCGCTGCTGCTGGTTATTACCTGGGCTGGGAAATGGTTTTCAGATGGAGGGAAAACAAGCTGTGGGGATGAATAGATGTTAGTGTGCAGATCATCTTCTGCACAAAAGGAATATCATAGCTCGCAAATGTCATTTGTATTGTGATCATTAGCTTGAGCTGTGGGAGGTGCCTTATATCAGTTAAATTCTTCCAGGGTCTCCCACAGAGAAGAAGAGAACTTCTTAAGTGCACAGTGGCATTTAAGAGATTGCTGCCTGCTCCGAGCAGATGTTCCAAGGATTAGATCGCTCAGTTTGCAAGACAGCTTCAAATTAAAATAAAAAAAGCTACAATATTTATGGCCTGCTCTGCATGTGCTGGAAATCTGAGAGGAACACATGATGTCTGGTAGCTAAAGTTACAATTAGAAACATACCTGCAAACACACAGTTTAACTTCAAAGGGGAAGCAGCTAGAGGCTGAGCTGGTGCGAGGGTGGTTGAATTAGCAGATGGGGAATATTCACAATTGTTTCATTTAGATCTGGACGTGGATAAGCAGCTCTGACTGCACGCGCATCAGTGCTGGGCTGGCCCTGCTGGGAGGCAGAGCATGGGGCTTCTCAGACACATCGGTGAAGGACAAAGAGGTTCACGGGGTCTCTCTGCCTGCTGTTCAGTTTTTCAGACATTTGGTTCCGCCTTTCGCCGTGGCCGTATGGATTCCAGACAGAGAAGGCTGTGCTCCTGCCTCCGCCGCACTGCCCGCACATCCCCAGCCCGGCCATTTCCCAGCCCCGCTCCTGCCAAGCTGTGCCCAGACACAGCTCCTGCCAGCCCCGTGCTGTCACCTGGCCTGCTCACACAGCACCCAGCACCACAGGGCTCAGCACCCCTGCACGGCACTCACCTCCAGCTGGCCCCGTCTCCGCTGGGGCTTGGCCCACGTTCCCAGCAGAGAAGGTCAGCGCCCTTGGAGACCCGATGGGTGCTGGTCCCTACCCTGCCTTGCCGTGCGAAGAAGCAGCAGCACAGACACCCCTCACCTCGCTTCCCCTCTGTCACTGAATTAACCCCCAGCTGCTGCTGGCCCTTTTCTGCCCCAGACACTCTCCTTGCCCCCACCTGCTCCTTCTCTTGCTTTGCTTTAAATCTGCTGCCCCCAGAGCTGTCCGCTTCTTTCTCAGGATGAGTTTTCCTGTTCCACCCTTGAGCCTTTCTGCAGGGTCTGAGCTCGTGTCTCTAAGGGGTCTGGCGTGCCCCCGGGTGCTTGCAGGAGCTGGCACGGGGCAGGCTGGGCAAGGGTGAGCTCTGCATCCAGAGCTATGGGGGAGGCTGGGGAGGAGATGGAGCAAAGCCTCAGGGTCTCTCCTTCCCTGTGCTCCCTGGGAGATCCTCTCCAGGCTCTGCAATGTCTCTGCCCTTTGGTGGAACCACGTCGGCTTTGCCCCTGCGTGCGGGCGCTGCTGCGTGGCTGCTTTGTATTGCTGCGGAGCCCGCTATAGATGGCAGCATTGACGAGCCGGAGGCTCCAGCTCCTCGGCTGGGCTCATTGAGGTAATTACTACAACCCCCACAACAGAACACACGAGTTATGCCAAGCTCTTCCCTCGCAGTAGCTGTACCGCAAGCTGCCCTGCAAGGCTGGGCTCTCCATCGGGAGCGGCCGAGAGCCGTTGCACCACGCCCGGCTCCCGGCACCGTCCATCTCCTCCACCCCGAGGTCTGGGGGACCATTTCCTTCCACGCAGGCTCTGCTCCTCGGGGAGGTTTTACCACCCAAACTCCTGCCAAGAGGCAGCACTGGACGAGGTGCTGCTCTCACAGGCGGGAGTGCTGTGCAGAGGGAGGGACGCGAGAGGGACGGAGCGCTCTCGACGACAGGTTTTCCCAAGCCCTCACATCTCCAGTATTTATAGTGACTCGTGGTAACTTAGACACGGTTTGTGATTCAACCTGATGAACCTGAAGCCCTAAATCACACAAGTCTGCCAAGTGAAGTACTTTAGCCTTCTGCCCTTGCTGCCATAAACAGAGTGTGTCTCCAGGCTCCTGGGAGCAGTTTAATGAACTGCCTGATGCTGCCAACAGACTTTCTAATGTTTTGTGTCCCTCCTGTGAAAGTCCCTTTCCCCTTTCCCCATGCTTTCTGCAATGTTTTCTTGTAATTGCTGCCCTTCTGCTGGGGAAAACTAGAGAGAAGAGCAGCTGGACAGGCAACGGACTTGTTAAGTGCTACTTTTCTGCAGTCACAGTGTTGGCTGGGATGTGCCCCAGCGGTGGCTGTGCCAGAGCAGACCCTGCCCTGCTGCGGGGTCTCTGCTGCAGGCAGGCCAGGGGACAGGAGGCTCCCTGGCTCCATGTGCTTGATGGGAGGGAAAAGAGGGCAGAGGGGATACTCTTTGGGGACCAGGGTCTCTAATTTCTGCCCCACAGGGGAAGGTTCTTGAGCAGCAACAGGCAGGGGCAGCTTCCCATATTGAGTAAGGGAAGAAAATGCCCACTTAGGACACCAGCTAAGAATAAAGGTGCGTAAGATCCCATCCAAAGCCTCCATTATGTCAACAAGTTTCCTATTTGTTTTCCAGACACAATACACTGCGTAGCCTCTTGTTTTACTGAGAAGGGGGGAAAAAAGCCCTTTATTTATTTATTTATTTTAATTGAGAACCCTGGTGGAAAACAAGCTTTGCTTCCAGAAGCAATTACATTCCATCTCTTAACTGGATTAGGTAACTTGATAAAACTCCAGTGGAGAAATATTTGCTCATATTTAATCATTTGTTGACTTGGCACCTCGCAAAATAAAGCAAAATTAAATAAAAATGTGTAAAGGGCAACCCACTTGCTGATAAATCCTACCCACTCTGAGCAGTTTATTACAGGAGCAACGATCCATTAGCTCTATACATAAATTAGAATCATGCATTCAGTTTATGGAGTTGCAAATTGTCGGCTGCTGCCATTATGTCAAAAATACACTGTGCCAAGAATGAGACATGATTATTGTCTGTATTGTCTGCCCTCAGCAGATGAAGTCCAGACAGGTTAGGGTTAGGCAGTATGAAAAGCAAAAGGAATTCAAGCCCTTTCTCTATTTTTTTCCCCCTGCTTGTAAAAGCAAAGCAATCAGCATGCTTGCATGTTAACATAGTCTGAAGGCATGTAATGAATACTCTATTAGTGCCCTGAAAACTAACCCCCGTAGCATCTATCGATCATAGCCTTTTTGTTATCTGTGTCCAAGTGTGGGAATACAGCCCTTGAAATGAGATCAAGCCATCAATATTCTCCCTGGGTGTACATGCTGCTGGAGCTCCTTATTGCAGGTTGGATCACCACCCTAGGAGCTTTCCATTATTTCTTAGTCAAAAAAGAGAGAGCGCTGCCGTTTCTGCCTGATGCTGCCACTGCTACATATATGCTTTTAACAGGGAAATAAAAGGCTGCAGTGTTACTTGTGGTTCACAGGTAATCATTATACAGCTGTAATGATAGAAAAACAATAGGTCTTGGGGGGATTACAGCAGGAATCAGTTCAGCTAAGTGTTGACATCATTAGCCCTGATAAGGCTTGCTTTCTTGCAGCCTGAGCTGAGGCTTTAGCCTGCATGGGATTTCCAGGTGCATTGAAATCGACAGTGGACCCCAGGTGGATCCCAGGCGGATCCCAGGCGGATCCCAGGCAGACCCCAGGCGGACCCAAGGCAGACCCAAGGCAGACCCAAGGTGGATCCCAGGCAGACCCCAGGCAGACCCCAGGCAGACCCCAGGCAAACCCAAGGCAGACCCCAGGCAGACCCCAGGCAGACCCAAGGCAGACCCCAGGCAGACCCCAGGCAGACCCCAGGCAGACCCAAGGCAGACCCCAGGCGGACCCAAGGCAGACCCCAGGCAAACCCAAGGCAGACCCCAGGCAGACCCCAGGCAGACCCAAGGCAGACCCCAGGCAGACCCCAGGCAGACCCCAGGCAGACCCAAGGCAGACCCCAGGCGGACCCAAGGCAGACCCCAGGCAAACCCAAGGCAGACCCCAGGCAGACCCCAGGCAGACCCCAGGCAGACCCCAGGCAGACCCAAGGTGGATCCCAGGCAGACCCAAGACAGACCCAAGGCAGACCCCAGGGGGACCCCAGCCCAGTGAGATGAGCTGGGCCAGCCTACACCCTGCAGTGCGACTTTCTCCTCCTCCAACAAAAAACCTGTCCTGGGCATCTAATGCACAAAGCCCGGTGAAATCCTGGTGGGAACCCCCTCTCAGCTGTACTCTGTGCTGAGGGGTGCTGCCTAGGTTTGAGGGGCCCGCTGGGTTTGGTTGGGGGTGTGGGGTCCTGCCCAGCAGAGCGCGGGGTGAGGGTTGGGGTGACCCCCCAGAGCCATCGGCACGAGTGGAGCAACGTCTCATCAAACTGTCCAGGGAGATGGGGAGGCTGTCAGAGTGCACTGTTCGGAGGCTTTGACAGGGATCTGGAAGGCGTTACTGCGCTTTCATTTAGCAATTAATAAAGCCCAAAGAGCGAATCTAATCCTTGGGAGATGATTTCTGCTGGCTGGGAGGGAGAAGGCGTCTGGAGACGTCCTGGGTTGGAGCTGGGTTTCCCCAGCACCCAGGCTGCGCATTGCTCTCTGCAGTGGGCATGAGGTGCTGCTCAGACACAGACTGATGAGTCCACAGGGTTGGATCCTACCCTTGGCCACCACCCTGGGCTCCCTCCGGACCCCAGGGCCCAGGAAGCTTTCCTGCTGAACAGCTGGGCACTGCCCTGGTGCGGGGACCCTGGTGCTGGCTGGCAAACAGCTTCATGCCGTGGCAGCTTGGGTACAGTGCAAGGGAGGGGTACGGCTGGAGCAGAAACAAGTCATATTTCTGCTGTCACAGGGATGCAGGACTGTTGGGTGGAAGGTGGCTGGAGAGGGCACAGGGGGATGGCAGCAGGGCTCAGGACGGAGGCTGCAGGGATGCTGCAGGGATGCAGCTGGGAGCGCTGGGTCTGCCAGTGGGCAGCCTGTGGGGGGTGAGCGCTGCTGAGGGGTTCGCCCTCTGAGCGGTGGCATGGAGTCATCTTCATAGTCAAAAAGAATTATAAACACAAGTGTAATCCCATAAAAGTTATGTGCCCTAATAAAAAAAACCACACACACCCACCCACTTTAGTACCTGCTAGGAAGCTGCACACTTTAGCTGGGATAAATCTGTTTACGCAGGAAAGGTCCCTGTCACAACAAGTATAGTACCTTGCTCATTAAAGGCTTCAATTCTAATTTAGTTCAGCCTGCACTGAATATACTTAGTCATGAAGGGGCCGAGTAACACAACAGGGCCATGTTTAGTATGTTAAATCATTCACTGAGAGGCAGCTTTGAGCAATTCATTTATTCTATGGAGGTTTATTTTCTGTTTGTATTATACATCTCACACGGTGCAGCTGCACCACGGGAGACGTGTGCCCAGGTGCCCGTGTGTGCACACACGCACACAGACCTGTGCAGGTTATTTGGCTACAGACTTTCAGATGCAGCTTCAGTAAAACAGCAGTTGCACGGGGTGTTTCCAATGTGCTTGTATGATACTTAGCCTGAGAAGTATCACAAAGAAAACTGCAGTGTCTCAGGAAAAGGTCTGGAGTGGGCTTTGAGTTTTATGGTTTTAATTTAGTAAATTTTTGCAGTTGCCAAGGTGAGAAGGACTATTTGACATCTACCTTTCTTGGGGTCTTAGCTCAGCTGATGCAAGTGGGGTCACTGCCTCGGATTCCCCAGAAAAGCTGGAAATTTCTTCTTTAAAGTGATGATCGTGAAGAGCAGCTTTTGGAAAACTACACATTTCATATTACCTGAAGATCTGCTGTGGGTTCTGAGGAGAAGTTTGCGCTGGATCCTCTGCGCATTCGACGGTGTGTTGGGTCCCCTTTGTGTCTGTGTGGTGGCCAGTGCAGTGCAGGAGAGAAATTCGGATTCGAACACTCGGTGCAATCTGGTGTGGGCTCGCTTGGCTGACGCCAAGCTCAAGCCAGTGCTCTTCAAAGATATAAAGATCTGGAAAGGGCACTGCCAAAAGGCAGGATTATACAAATTATTTTCTCTTCTTTGGACCCACAGTGCAATGCACATTTTAAGCTCCCCTCCAAGGCCAAACACACTCGATTCTGGGGGCTTAGCTGTCCTGTTTGCTGGAGGCTGCAACAGCTCAGGGTGTGTGAAGAGACAGGGCTGGGCGACCCTCTCCTTCCAAATCTGCTAATTTAAGACGATGCTTAATAACCCCATCTCACCTGCATGGGCAGGAAGAATAAAATAGAACAGGTTCTGCTTTATTTATTCTCCTTAATGTGAAATTCATGCCCTGATTGCCTTTGCTCTCTCCAGCCAGGCTTCTGGGACGTAAGAGATTCAGTTCATGAATCTGAATTTGGGGAAGCTTCATCTTTTGAGCTTTCTGTTCAGGGAAAGTTAGTTGATAGCCAGGGAGCCAAGGGGAAAATACATTATTGAAAGAAAAGCTTCCTTTTTAATCTAAAATTCAGCAGGATCTTTGAGATGAAAAAGGTTATTTCCAAGAGTCTGTCCAGCATATCTTGAGGGCTTCTCCTTCCCAAACAATAGCGAGTGGGAGAGGGGGGAGGGAGGGAGGAAGGAGCCTCGGCCAGAAACAGAGGCTGCTGCTTCTCTCTCAATTACACCAGCATCCCATCTCCTGACAAGGGAATAGCAATTCCCCTCGCAAAGAAGTGCTTGGAGGCTGACTGTAGAAAGAGGAGAAAGTAATTACGGCTTAACTGTGCAAACAGTGACTCTTGAGAGCAGCCTGACAGAGTGCAGGGGGCTACTCATGAGTAACGTGTGAGTTAGCACACTTCCACCCAGGAAAGCACTTAAATAGGAGCCTTGGTCCCTTTGAACTCAATTTGTGAATGCTGTTTAAAAGTATCAAAGCCCAGAAAAGAGAATGCCAGGATTTCTGGGGACTGGTGGATGCTGGAATGTTTGCACTTGAGGGGATTGCAGCTGGCTGCCAAGGGATCCCTGAAGCCCTGCAAAGGGCACACATTTTCTGGGGTTTGGTTTCTTCTGTTGCCTCACCACCAGAGACCTTTGGAGCAGGAGCAGGACAAGATGCCTTTTTCTGGTGAGTTGGTAAAAGAGGTAGTACCGCACTCGGTGCTGCTGGAGCCATACCCCATGCCTTGGTGTCAGCCGAGCCCACGCTGCTTTGTTCTGCTTTGCTCCTGCGGGAAGGAGCAATCCAGCTCCTGGGGGGTCTGGGACCGCTCGTGGCTGTCCCGCACTGTGGGAGCATCAAGCTGCCCCGCGCTGTGCTTCACCCCCTGCTAAATCAGGAGCTGAGCAGTCCCCAGATAACCAGGACTGTGTCAGACAACCACTGGCAAATTACCCACGTTCTGCAGGGCAGAAAACAACCCACAGTGGCTGGAGACAGTCTGTACCGGCATTTTGTACGGACAATTCCCCAGGCCTTTCAGAATTTCAGCCTTTCAGGCTTCCAGGTCATGCTGCGTTCCCAGGCTCCGCAGGCTGGTGATGGCCGGTGGGAGCTGCTTTAAATCTGCTGTGGGAGAACAGTGAGCACCAGCCACAGAGGGATGCATCCTCCCTGAGTCTGGGCTCTGCTTCACCGGGGGCATCGCTTTCCCCATGGGTGCCTGTGGGCTGGAAGGAGATGCCAAGCCTGTTCCCATCGCCTTGCCTGGCCGAGGACAGGGTGGTGGAGCTGGTCCCCTTGCAAGGCAGCAGGAGAAAATAATGCAAAAGAGTCAGATCCATGCTTGGGAGAAACCTGTTTTTTTTCTCTCTGACCTGGAAACAATCCAGATTTGCTTCTGCTCCCAGTTTAAAAACATTCTCTTGCCACGGTCAATTATTTTAAATCATCTCCATGGACTGTGCTGTGCTCAAGGAGCTGGCAAGAGGAGGAGCCGCACGCCTGTGTCTGCACAGGGAAACAGGGAGCGACAGGCGCCTGCTCCTCTCTGGGGGTGCCATTAGGTGGGATCTATGTGCAGGGATGGAAATGCAGTAATTCTGCTGCCAGCAGTTTGCTCCACAACCATTCACACAGCCGACACTCCCCTCCACTTTTGTAGACAAATTTCGGGGCTCACTGTATTAAAGGAGGCTTGTGTTCCTGCCACTTAGATGATAAACACTAAATGAGGCATTCTTGTTCCAAAAGCTGCATTTTTTTCTGTTTGCTTCTGTGTTTGCCATGGGCTGTCAGCTGCACAGCATCCCACGTGCCCTCCCGGCCCTCCTCTGCTGTCTGGATTATATCCGGGTACTGATGCGCCCCGTGCCCAGCGCTGCGCGGTGACATCCTGACTTGGGGGAGTTTTGATGCTTGTTGCAATGCAGATTCGATGCCTTCCATTTATTTTGAATCACTGAAATGTCATTAAGCTGTGAGGAAATGTAAAAGCCTCTGCTTGCATTCAGAGAAACAGAATTACACTAACATGGTATTCAAAGCAAATTATCTCCTCTACCTGGTTTGATGAGGAACAAAACCTCAAGCCCTGGGATTCAAGCTCCCCGGCAAACCCAATTATGATATATTCATAAATCTAAAATATTAGTTATGCAAAGAAGTATTCTAAACAATATTAATGTTGTTCTTTCCTCATTGAGCAGAAAGTATTTAAATTCATTCCTTTTTAGCTTTTCAGGTATTTGAATGTTTGTGTAAATGGAAAGCGGCAGGCTGGCAGCCTGGAGAACAGGGAGGATTTGTGGATGGGTAGGTGGAAACGGAGAGCAGCAGTGGTGGAACTCCCCGCTGCCAGGCACCCTGCAGCCCCAGTGGTGAGGCATAGGGACACACAGCATTCCCATGGGCACGGAGAATCCCAGCACTGCTGTAGCAAAAGAGGGAAAGATAAATGATGATGAGTTTCGTAAAGCACAGTGGTTTAGCCCTCTGCTTCCTTCTGCCACGGGAAAACAACAGAACTCCACTTCCAGGTGGTCATTTTTCATTTGCTTTTAAAAAGGCAGAACAAGGGTAGATCTCAAGGAACACCTTTGCGCATCTTCCAGAACGTTTTCTTCCTCTTGCAGGTTTCAGCAGATACTAGGAAAATCCGTTTCCCATTATCCAATGGAAATAAAAGGGCTCCATAAGGAGGATGAGGTGGGTCCAGGGCAGAGCTCACACGTACACTTTCTGCAGTTGGTTCAATTATTATTTCAGTAGTGTTTCCGACGTGTCTCACTGCACGGGAGCTAAGGGAGTTGCAGGTGGTTTCCCACACCATCCATCCTGCTTTCTGCACCTTCTCCTTGCTCTGCCGCGTGAAGCCATTGTGTGCAGAGCCATATGGTCTTGAGCAATCAAGGCTACTTTCTGCCTCATTTCTTTTGCAACCCGCATAGTGATTCCGGCATTAAGTTTAGAGCTGCCAATTATTATCCATTGCAATATGGCAAACGGCATATTATTTTGTAATAATTCAGAACAGTTCCTCCACGTTTGTTCAGACAGCAGGCCATGCAACCCATGCAGCTGTAGTCACTGCAGAAATATGGATGTGCCTGGGAGTCGGTGCATTTCTCTGCTTTCCCCTCTGTCAGGATGCTGACACATGTTCTGTAGCGCTTCTCCCATGAAGTGTACAAGCTCATGCGTATGACCGAGTGCTTTGCATCAGTGTAGCTATTACTTCCAGAGCACAACCATACGCATTCGCTCTAATGAAGATCATCATCTTGTCTAGGCACCTGACACTTTGGACAAATAACCAAATCATAGTTCCTGCCTTCCTTTTCTTCAGATCAGTTTGCTAGCACGGCGCTGCCTGTGTGGGAAAGGCAGAGCAGGAGACCCTCAGCCACCAGGTTTGCCCAAAGTCCAGGGCTGAGAGATGGGACCCCTGCCTGCAGAGATCGTTTCCCCCACTTCCTCCGTGTCTCCTTATCCCAGTTCTTGCCCTGCCCCCTGCATTGTAATTTTCCGGTACACTTTTATTCAAAAAAAAGGAATCACCTGCCAAAACCGCAAAAGCCTTTATCTGAGGAGAGGTATCAGTTAATATTGGTTAAAATGGATTTTTCTTAGCACAGAGTATTGCTTTTTTTTTACACCTAAACTGCAAAGTGATGCCTTGAAGATGAGATTAGTTCATTATTTATAAAAGTAAAATCCCTCAGAATGTATTAAATATGAAAACATTGTATCGGGGTGTAAGATTTGTGAGGATTAGGCTCTGAAGTCTAGACATTTATCTCTGAACGCATTACATTTGCATGCATTACATATCCTGCTGTACCTCTAAACATGAAAACTGATCTGCAGAACAGATGATCAAAGCACGGAAATGCAGATCAGAAAACATGCTGTGTTCACTTAGGAACGAAAAAGTGTTGTAAAAAAAAATAATTGTCTGATATCCCAGTACATGAATCTATAACGTAAACCCCCGCAGCAGTGATGGGGGAACCTGAGAAGCAGCTGACATTTGGGTTGGAGATGCTGCCAAAGGTTCTGATGTTTTCACAAAGCTACTCTGAGCCTTTCGGCAGAGGATGGGTGCAAGGATGGCAAGGATGCCCCATGCTTCTCCAGCCAACAGTGCACAGCACCCTGGGTACGATCCTGCCTCTGCCACTGCCTGCACAGCCACCCCTGGGCACACCTCCCTGCGGGCACTCAGCCCCAGAAGCACCGTCTGCCCACACGCCTGCCCGTGATGTTGTTCCATGGTTGGCGCCACAGATGACTGCGAGCAGAGGCTGCTCAGCCCACCCCTGGGTTCCACAAAGTCATGTCAATCCCTTCTTAATTTTTCAATATTCAAGGCCTTCCCGTTCTTTGCATTCGTTGGATGTTGCATTAACAGATGCACCGCTGCTCTGTCACCGCACCTTTCCTTTTCACAGCACTCCCCTTATTCCAAGCCTCTGCACTTCATCCAGTGTTTTAAAGATTTGCAGAAAAAAAAATCAATATTAACGATCTAGAGACCACTTTGTCCAGCTCTTCAGCGGCTCTTGGATGGTAAGCTCTCCAAATCTGTAGAATTTATCATTATTTTTAGCATTAATAATTGCTGTTTAACAATCCCCTGAGTTCCTGTTGGAATGGAGGTCTTTCAGCATCCTGATATGAAATGCTTGCACTGCTACATCTTCTAAACAGGAGCCTGAAATCTATATTGAGTATTTCTGCCTTTTCTACCTGAACGCCGTGTCACATTCAGAAGTGCCCCACAAGTTTGTAGGTAAAACCTTGAAAGCAGGTGAAATTTATCTAATTTTAAGGAACTTTTATTCTACCTTGGGGCTAATGCCAGGTCTGCTGGAAACATTCCCAAGTTTCATGAAGCATTCCAGTGAGTTTGGAATCACTTTAGGATGATTTATATGTTTGGAAAGAAACCAGGCTGCCAGGCTCCCTCTGGCTTTGACCTAGACAGAGCTCCATCGGTTGATTTATACCATGATTTATACCATGCATTTTTGCATAACTTCAAATCAGAATAAAATTTCAGTCCACAAAACCAGGCAAAGTGAGAGTGACAGAATGGTCTGGAGAAATCCCTGCTGTATTATTAATCTGCCTTATCTCTTCAGTGTGCTCATTTCCTAGCCCAAACGCATCCAAATCCCAGATCAGAGGGTACTATTGTTTCCAGTCTCCAGTCTTACAAAGGAAAGCTAATTACATTGAAAGTCTCAGTAACTGTTTCGTATGACAACAGAACCGATGAAGCACTGTCAAAGCTTGCGCTAGCTGGTCCAAAACTCTTATGTTTCTAACATAAAACTCCCTTTCTTAATAGAAATTTTAAGTGACAAATCCACGGAATGAATCTGGTATTCATTATTTGCCAGGGAGAAGAGAGGGGATTTAAATGAAGCATATATTCTGTGAGGAGCCTCAGGAAATCATTTAACAGCTCAAGAGAGAGGAGAGCTGCGTTATCATTAGAATTTACATGATACATTAGCCAGGAGTAGAAATGTTAATCTTTCTATCCAAAATCAGTTTGCAAAATTAGTGGCATACTGTTGCTTTAATACCCTTTTCTTGTCGTCAGAAGTATAAATCCTTTCACCTCTGTTGGGAACTGGAGAAATTAATTTTGTGAACTATTGTCTGTCTCCCAAAACATCACTGCAACAAGAGTAGGGAGAGACTTCAAGGTCAAAAAGGCTAAAAGTTGCAAAAAAAATGAGGCATTTTTAGCCTTAAAGAACTTAAAAGAATCAGATAAACAACTGATTATTTTATCCTGCTGCCTACTCCATCTGGATCTGGTACCTGAGCGCAGAGAAACCTGAGGTTTGGCTACCTCTGACTCTGCCTCTACGTGAAAAAAAAGTCAGATCCAGTAATGGGCAAACTCAGATTGTTTTGGTGCATTAGAGTACAACATCTCGTTAGCACCCACAGATCACCTTTTTCTGAAACCAAATTTCAAACTAAAATAGTAATGAGTGGAAATATTTCCTCCTGTCTCACACACTATTGTTGCTTTTAACTCCCTTGGCCCAAAAGCGAACTGCCAGGATCCATGTGTAAACTTGAGCATGTGAGCGTCATTATGAAATTCAGCAGAGTTAAATACGTGGCTGTGTTTAGGACGCACTTAAATACCTTACTGGATCGCAGCCCGGTTGCTAAGATGTCTCATACTCAAAAATCTCACTGTAAATTTCCGCTTAATGGAAAAAATGGGAAATAACCCCCTGCTTCTCTTTGCTTGGACCGTTCCTCCTCAACAGCAAATCTCTGCTTAGCAAACCAGGACCAGGCAGTGTTGGTGTGAAAGGCTGGCTGTCCGTGCTAGCGCAGCCGAAAACAGATTTTTTCTCGAAAGAAGCTAGGAATTTCTCCTGTGGGACTCAGCCCAAAATGGTGTTGATCCTTAAACGACAAAATGTCTGGAGGTAAGACAACCAGGAGTCAGACCGCAGCGGGGGGAACACTGCAGCTCCCAGTGTGGCTGGGGGGTTGTGGGACACTGTCCCCAACAGGTCTGTGTGACAGTAACATCATGGGTAGCATAATGTCATTTGGAAGAGCTTTATGCTTAGATTAAAAAGGCTGAATTGAGTGCCCCGGTAGGGTAAGACATGGTTCCTGGTACTCTGGAAGAGAGGCAAATATATGCAATGGGCGGTCAATGAAATATGCTCAAACCTGATTTTCCTCTGTAGCAGACCATTGCCCTGAAACCTCTTTATTTATTTTCACAAAGGCTGAAAGCTATTTTCTGGCACCAGATCCCCCAAATTTCCAGTTAATAAGCAGGCTTTGTGCTGTTGACCTTACACATGCTGGCACAGCCAGATTTTCCAGCAGAAATGAGAGGCCAGCAGCCAACTCGTATTACATTTTAAAGCACTGCATCTTGGAGAGGAAAGGGAAATTATACAGCAGCACCGCAGTCACAGCGCGGTGACTGGCACCCTCGGCAGAGAGCTGTGGCACTGGTACACAGTGTTGAAATTACTTTTGGATGCTCTGTCAAGCACAGGATATAAATTGCACAATGTTTTTAAATGTTTTGGAGAGATTGCCTTTTGAGTGGCACCCTCCATTTCTGTATGTCCAGTAAGGTGTGGAGAATTCATTTGCATTTTTCATTTTTATCGGCATCTTTTAGCCAGGCTGGACCAGCAGAGTGAATCCAGCTGTGTGGATGATGCCAGGAACCACTCAGCCTCCATCTGCTCTAAGATACAGATTTGATTTCCCCTCATCTTTATTTTCACGTCAAAAATTTTCTCCTCTTTTTCAATATCCTTTTTTCTTCCTCTTTTATCCCTGGTGTAAATCGGATACTATCAAATGAAATGAAATGGAAGGGAATGGACTGCCTGAAGCTATTCACTGCATGGGAACTAAATACACCTCCTAATAAGACATTCCCTATTTATTTTTAGCAGTGTACCGTTCATATCTTTCCTGTTACTGTTGAATACTCAAGTGATGCTGCTGCTAAACGTTATGACTTTCTTTGCTTAATTATGTGCCAATCAGTGTAGAGCAAAGCATGCTATCAGCTGGTTGCTGGATAAATATTGAGTACAATGAAATTGCAGACATTACTAAGTAAATGGGCATTTCCAAACTTCAAGTTATTTAACTCTTGGTGGAAGTGCATGCCAGCTGTGTTTCTGCAGAGCAATAGGAGCAGCTTATGGCCTCCCATGGCCAATTAGGACATTTCCAGCTTAGATAACCCCCCACAGGGCTTAGAAGAGAGAGGGATGGTTTTTGGGCATAATGAGAAAACCCACTTTTTGGTACCTAGTTGTCACGTTTTCAGCTTGTCCATGTGTTTTTACACTGTGCAGGCAGGAAGGTGAATGTACCCTGAATAACCTGAACTGCCCCTGGCTACTTGCTGTAAATAAATTGCAGGTTCTATGAGGCATCCAGTTTGTAAAGGTTGGCCTCCCCCCCCCCCCCCCCCATGCAGCTCAGCTGCCAAGGGATCCATGGAGGGCCAACAAATCTCAGCCTTTTTCTTGCATGTGGATTATTATTTTTTTTTCTGCTGGTGTCTTTACTCTGCTCTTTGTTGTTGTTTTTACATAGCTGAAAATATACTGCCTGCTACTAATGAATAGCATGAAAAACATACGCTTCCAAGACTCTTGGGTCTTGCCGAGTAGTCTGTTGCTCCCCATATACTGCTGGGATAGATTTGCCAGCATTTCAATTAGATCATCAATAACCTAGTGCAGCTGCTGAGAGAAGAACTCAGATGTTCATAAATGTTATAGTCCATTAAGTTCAGATACTTCAAAGGCAGTTTGGAAAGAAAGTCATTTGTTAGGCTGAGTGTCAGTATAGCGGAATGCAAATCATACTGGATGCCAAAGCAAGGGATTAAAAAATGGAGTTTAAAGGTCAAATTAACTTAATTTGACCACTTCTGACACATAATGCGGCTTCCTGACTTTTAAAATATTGCAGTCATTTGCCAGGGTAAGGATTCCTCCAGAAGGCTGCAAGACCTGCTGCGCTGGATGCTCAGAGCACTGCCAGCATCCGTGCGGGGACATTTCGGCACTGGGCTGGGGGGTGGCTGTATATGTACTTTCCTCAGTCAAAATCCTTGTGATATTTTCTGTGCTCTAGAATTTGAAAAGCAACTTAGTGCTTTGAGTACAGCTAATATTTAAATAACCGATTAACATCATGAGAGGTTTTTCCCATTTAAAAATTATTTCCTTTTGAAGCAGGCAGAGACCTAGAACTCCTTTCCCAGGATGTTTTTTTGCAGCCGTTCCTCTCCCCTTGGGAGACCAATATTTGCACGAGGGGGAAGCAGCATGATTTGTGGTGCTTTGGAAGGAGATAGCAATGCAAACATCAGGGTGAATTAACAGCTGATGGAAAATGTGGCCAGCTCACCTTAGAGGAGGGATGGCATGACAGAGAGAGAGAGAAAAACACTAAATCAATGTGGAACTGCCAAACTACAGCTGAGATTCAACAGCAGAAGAAATCTGGGCATGGCATCTGCTTTCAGCAAGTGGAGCTGCATCCAAGGAGCTGAGCAGATTGGCACCGACCGGGAGTAGCAGCATGACAGATCCTGCCCCAGAAATAGAGACAGGACTTTCACCTTCTGCCCAACATGCTCGTGGATTGTAAAGACTTTTCTGAAAAGGTGGGAGCTTTAAGAGACATAACAAATGCTTTCCCCACCTGGCAAGGTCAGGACCATGTGGCTAACCGGGCAAACCTGTCCTTTTCTGCATGTCCTTCATGACTGGGCACATATGGCTGGGAACGGTCACCCCAGCCTGTGTCCTGCTGACTTCCATCCTGCTGTTCTTTCTCAGAGGCTCAGGGTTTGGGCTAGCTAGAACAGTTCTGTGACTACTTCACTGGAAAATTAGGTTTCCTGTTTAACAGAGAGTTTTTTCAGCAAATACTTGCTGCTATAAAGCAGATTTCAGAGCTCTGAATATTTATGGCTGGTGAACCAGTTATGGGAAATGCCTTGGCCACATTTTGACCACAAAAGCGATGGTTTAAAAAATTCCCTTAAAGAACAGGGCAATGTTTCTCAGAACTCTGCCCCAGCTTTGCCCAAAGCTTGCTGAACCTCGGCATCCACAGCTGTAGGGACTGGGACCAGTGGGGCTGGCAGGCGGGTGATCTGGGTTCAGGATGTTTTTGGGCTCAGCTGGCAGTGTCAGGGCTGTCCTGAGTGGTAGGGAGGGGAGGAAGGGCAGGTTCATGGGCACTGTGGGGAGAAAACTTGCAGAGCTGATGATAAGTGTCTGCAATGGAACACAAAAGTTAACCTCACACCTGCAGAATATCTGAGGAAGGCGAATAAAAAGGAGGTGGGGAAAATTCAGGAGAGGAGGAATGCAACGATTCTTCTCTTGGGAACAATTTAAGTCTTCCCCTCAGATCAGCTTCTTCCAGCCAGCACAGAATGAAGGTCCAAGTCATGTTTTCGCTGGGAGAGCCTTGCTCCTGCCTTCCTTCTTCCTTTGCCATGGTACAAGCCCCTGGACAACCCCATGGATGCCTCTAGTCAAGGTAGACGACAAGCAGCCTCTGGCTCACCCTGCTTTCAGGGGCCTCCTACGACAGCAGTGGAGAACCTGGATGTGCAGCTCACTCAGGGAATGAATGTTTCTCTCCCTGGGGAGGCTGGTAAGATCGGAGTCAAGGCAAAACACCATGTAGCTGTGCTCCCAGTCTGCCTGCAGAGCTGCCTGCTCAGAGCCTGCAGGAGCGTGTGGGTGGGTTTTGGAGCTGAGCTGCCAGGAGGGCTGTGAGGGTCTCCCCCTCACTCCTCCTCCCCTTATGCTCACTCATGTTTTGAAGTCAGGCAGGGTGGCAGGGAAAGTCCCTCCTGGAAAGTGATTATCTAAATATCTGGTTCATCATTGTCACTGGTGATACATCTGTGAGTAATTAGGAGAAGGGAGGAGGGAGGCAAGGTGGAAGCTTTGGAAGTGTCTCATTAGCAGAATGTTAATGAAGCTCTCAGCCATGTTAAGCAGGGAGCAGAGGCAGGCCATGGCTGATTCCCCTTGTCACCACTGCGCCCTGTCCTGAGGACCTGTGGCAGTTCAGAGAAAGGCAGTGGGTTCAGCTTTGCATTGCCTGCAGATTGTGGGCATCTGGGAAAATCCCAGATGGAATAGGATATGATCAGAGCAGGTACAGGAGGCAAATAAAGCAAAGGCAGAAACTTTCGAGCACTGAACCAGCTGAAGCATCCAAATTTTACATGGCTCTTGCAATGACTTGACTTTCTGTGAGGATGTCTGGCAGCTGGAGCTATTGCCCTTGCTTATGGCTTGAGGGGAAACAGGGTGATGCACAGTTCAAATGAATCTCACTGCCTTCCTTCTCATCATCTCTCCTTTTGCAAAACTGGTGGGAGTGAAGTGTGAACTTTCTGGAGTGCCTTGTACCTTTCCCACTTTGTCATAGCTTGGTCACATGCTGGTTTTGTGATGTGCTTTATTTTTAATTTAAAGGTTTCATTAATTCATGTTGTTGTTTGGGTTTTTTTTAAGGTGGTTTCATTTTAGATGCTGGGAGAGATGCTGCGTTTGGGGTGGAAAGCGAGCTGTGAATTGAATGTCAAAGCCGTGACTTTCAGCCTTCTGGAATGAAGGACTTCCCTGAGCAAGGAGGCATCAGCAGCATTTCTTGCAGAGGGATGGATTGTGAATGCACCTTTCATCCTCTGGAAGTTAAGCCATAGCAACGCTGTGGACCCGCAGTCAGGACATCTCCCCTTGCTTCAATGGGCTTCATGCTCTAGCTCCAAAATCTTCCTTCTCTCTGGTGCCAAGCTCCTTGTGTTCACAGCCTCCTCCTCCATTTTCATCACTGTTTTCCTGTTCCCATTTCGTCTACTCCTCTTGCTTTTCCTGTTCCTCTTAGCCCTGTGGCTTTCTCTGTCCCATGGTATAAGCCACCTCTGCTCTCCCTTCAAAGACAGACCATCCTGGACCCCCAGGGCTCTGCGACAGGAGAAGAAGCGGCAAAGCTGAGCTGTTCTCAGGTGGGAAGGGAGGGAGGGAGGCACGGAGAGCCTTAGAGGAACAGGAAAGCAGAGCTGTTCTCAGAACAGAAAGGAATTGCAGCTCAGCCCTGAGTGCTCTGCCAGGCAGGGTCAGAGGCAGCTGGGGAGCTGGCATGGTGCGTACCTGCTCTCCCACACATCTCTCCTGCCTGGCATAGCCCTGCTCTGTCTCATGTTGATCTTCCATCAGTGAAGCTCTGGGAGAATTCCGATCAGGTTATCAATTTCATCAGAGTCGGGAGACAGGAGTGGAATCTGATAAGTGTGTGCAATGGCTGATTAAGATGGAGGGAAGAGGAGCCTCCAGTTTAACTCCCATCTGACCTTTTGGGAGGGAGGCAGCATATTGAAAAATGCCGTTTGGAGCTCTTAAAGGTTTTATGCCCCTGAACATCTCAGAGCTGTTTAAGGAGAATGATATTCAGCTTGCTCATGTCCTGCCAACTCTTGCTTTCACTCCCAACAGCAGCAGCCTCAGTGGGAGGCTGAGAAGGATTTATGAAAGGTCAATATTTGAATGTGCAAAACTTACTAAGTCTATCAGAGGATGGGGAGAGATTCTGCATCAGCTCACTGAAGTCAGCCTAAATTTCCACTCAAGTAGGAAAGCAGCTGGAAAATCTCTACATGGCTCTGATGTTGGCTCTGGTCAGCTGCACATACACAGCTCCAGAAATACCCATTCTCAGCTGGCACGCAGAGGTTTCGTCAAGCTGCGTAAAGGAATGGGCTAAAGCAGAGTCCTGCCTCAATGTACCGAAGACCCCTGCAATCCCTCTTTCTTTTGTCAGGGTCTGTAGCTTAAAAGGGCAAGTTCCTATCAGGGGCTGATGTGAGCTGCTGCAGCCTCCTGAAGAGCCAGGACATCCCCAGTGGAAAGGGAGAAGCATTCCCACTCTGGCCAGGCTTGGAAGCCCTTTCCTAGTGCTGACCATTTGTATTGGCCAGGTGACATCTCAGAACTACTTCTACCGAACTTCAGACATCTAAAATAAAGACAGAAAGCAAACTTAGCTCTGAATTGAAATGCCAGGGAATGTTATTGCTTGTTTCCAGGATCACAGCATCTGCAGCTTTCATGGATTTTGTGGAAAGAGAAAGAAATTTCACTGGAGCAGAGGAATGAACCTGGAGCAGAGGAACTGGTGCAGCCATTGACATCTGCTGCAAAGCTAGTATGAATATTTCATATTATACAATATGAAAAGTTTGCACATGTCTCACAGACTTGGTAGCACAGTGATGTGTAACTGAGGGGTAGTAGTGTTTCAGCAGTAACATATGACATGAATTTGTTCCAGGATTTCAGAATTCTTAGCTGTAATTTTATTCTCATTCAGCAATTTGACAGGCAGCCAGTTAAATTTCAACATAAGCGATAAAGTGAGAAAAAGCTCCTATTTCTTGGAATCGGCCAGATGCCAGGATGCTTCCCATTTTGGTTGCACTTCTGGTCCTATGTCGGGACCATGAGCCAGGACAAGTAGGGTTATGAACCAGACAGGCTGGAGGGTTTACAAACAGGGTTGGGCGAGGGGCTTCTGACCCCGTCACAGGCAGCTGTTTGCTTGCTCCTGTCCTAGAGCCCCAGAGCTTTTGTAGTCACCAAAATAAAGAGCAAATGTTTTTGCATCTGTTTTCCAGCAGGGACTGAGTCCATGTGTGAGGCAATCAGGCATGTGCGGTAGGAGCATGGTGAGGCTCGCGGGAGACCAGCAAGCCCATCTGCATGAATGCCGGGGCTTCCCCGCTACTTCCCAACACCTAGAAATATTAGCAAATTCCTCGGTATTTAAATTCCTTTCAAGAGCTGAAGTGTCATTAAGTTTCCCATTTTGCCACAATTTACAATTAGTTTACCTCATTAAGCATTGTAAAAGCTGCCAGTGAAGCACCTTGGAGGTTATCCATCACCGGTTATTGCTTCGTGCTGCTGGATTACTGCAGAGGCGAAGCAGGAGGCTGCCTGGGGACCAGGGGGCTCTGCACTGGTGCTGCGGAGCCCTGAACATGAGGGGTGACAGCACCGGGGTTCCCACTCGTGAGCAGAAAGGTCGCAAGGTGCGGAGCGAAGGGGTGGCAGTACCTGCCAGCTCACTTTTCCCACCAGGACATGTGCTGGAGCCCGCGCAGCCCCTCTGCTTACACTGCTGTGCCTGCCCAGGCTGCTGAGAGCCACCAAACCTCCTGCGACCGGTGGGCAAACAGCCTCTGCAAAACCCCGCTGCGGTCCTGAAGCATCCAGCCCAAAGGCCAGAATGGTTATTTCTACTTGGCTATTTTTTTATTTAAAAGCATGACAGTTTGATAATTAGAGGCAGCAGAATGAAGCAATGCACTCTACGCAGCACAAATGAAAGCAGCTAACGTAAAAAAGTTGCTTTTTACCAAATCCTAATAATCAGCACGAGACCATAGCTGCATTTTAAGGGAATTATCTTTGTTCTGTGCCTAAGAAGCTCTTAGCCCTTCAAGCAATCCTGGATCTGTTCTGGTACTCGGCCTCTTTGTCTTTCCCTGGTGCCCACAATTTATGGCGAGTAGTTGAGTTGGGCCAAGAGGGTGGCTCACATTTTGCAGCCCCTGTGCCTGAGGACAGTGTTTAAATCCAAATCCGGAGCCAGGCTCCTCGTGTAACCGCCTGGTGTAACTTAAACAACTGCAGTTCTCATTGAATCTGATGCGATCCTCAGCTCTGGAAACCAAGATGCTTTTATTCAGTCACTTAAATTGGCAGAAGGAAGTTTTATTTTAAATGACTGAACTAAAATAATTTGAATAGTACTAACCAAAGAAAAAATTTGTATGTTGCTTACGGCAACAAGAATGCTTAAACCAAACAGAACGCCCATGTCTTTGTCCCTTAAAGATCACTGTATATTAGCATGTTTTTTGGGGTTGTTTTTTTTTTATTTCCAATAGTGATGTTAAATATTGGTCTATAAGTTATCTTATATTCCTATTTCAGTCTTCACCCACTGGGGAAGTAGGGGGAACGTTCAGAGAAAGCCACCAGAGCTGCCTGGTGACATTTTTGCCCCAATTCATGTAACAAATCTACATACCAACAGAGGGTATTTGGGCTTTTAATTGTTTTGATAAGCACAGGGCATTCTGCCAAAGAGTCAATTGAACAAAACTGTGGCAATTAGCTAAGAAGTTTTCTCTGCAGAATTGTGCTCCTTAAGCTCTGTTCAGATTTACAAATGAGATTGCTTAAGTGAGGATGTACATACTAATCCCTGTGTACATACACACACCTGCACACATGGCCCGGTGCTTTGCTAAGTACTCTGGAGCCTTCCTGCATTCCTCTCTGGAATAATGAAATACTACTAGGGATGAGTGGCATAACGGCAAACTGGCGGCAGGTATGGAGCTCTGAGGAGCAGGGCATGGCCCTGAGCATTAATTACATCTGCTCCTGGAATCTGCAGCTAATGAAAGGCTTGACTTTGCCACCACGTCAGGACACCAAGGACCTAACTCAAAGGCCACTGAAGTCCTCGGAGACCACCCCTTGTCCTCAGGCTGCTGGCTCAGTTAGCTTCCTGGGATCTGGGGTTGAGATAAAGGAGATCCTTTGAAGTAGAGGAGACCTCTGGCTTGACGGAGGGGATTTTCTCTTTCTGCACCTTCTTGTGGAGAGAAATCCTTGTGTGATATCTGTCACTCCTACCGGAGATGATGTGGGAACAGTCATGGTCACTGCTACCCACCACGCTGGCTGGCTGTGTGCATCCATGCCATGCAAAGCTCTGCACCTGAAATTGGGATTCAAGCCACACTGGAAGCTTTTACGTCAAGTTTAATCACTGTTTAATTACTCATATGCTCCTCATGCCACTTCCTGAGACACAGGTGCTTTGGAAACAGATACCTGCCCTCCTCCCTTGTGTTCTCCTCTCCCTCCCTCACAGTCTTGCTGTGAATTTGGGCATTTCTCTTTGTAAAGTGGAAGATAAATCCTCTCAACCTCAGAGGTCTGGGCCTCAGGCTCCAGCCTTCCCAAGCTTCTCGTTCAGCAGTTCTGCAGTAGAAGCATTTGGCTTCATGGGGATTTTCTGAGCATCGCAGTGGCTGACTCATGGGTACCAGTGCCCCGCGCCTCAGGCTGGCGGCAACACAAAGCCAGGGCTTCTTCACAGCACTCCTCAGGCTGGATATCTGCAGCTCTGCTCTGTAGTCTTTGGTTTTAGGTGTAGTCTCTTTGACCATTAAAGTTTATGACTTATGTGTCAATAAAGCACAAACGAGCAAACAATCTTGGAAGATAAAATGCAATCTGTAAAGTATGGGAGGCTGCTTATACCTAACACAAGGGGACAGTTAGTCAATGAACAGGGAGATATACTGAAGCAAGCTGCCAGAGGGGGAAAAAGAAATGAGCCTGCTCCATTTTTTGAAACCATTTTCTTGGCTGTAGTGACGTACTCTGGGATGTGACCCCACGCAGGGCACAAGACTGGGCTGAACACTGCCAGGGTGAGCCACAGCATCTGAACAAACTGGGACACCTTGGGGTATGGGGTCTGCTCTGACATCCCATCTGCACATTTTTGGTGATTCTTACACCTAGTCAAGTAAGGATTATATCTTGCAGAGAAGTTCCTATTGCATGTATATCTCAGATTGTCTTCAGTGTGGACATTTCATTATGAGAAATGTCTTCATAGAGTCGTCTCACCCCCTGACAGCCCATCTCTAGGTCATAGAAAAGGGCTCAGGTCACTTACCCAGAATCTACCTGTCCTGTACGTCTGCATGGGAAGCTTTTCTCACAATCAAAACATATCTATAGGAAAACTGAAATCAAGAAACTGATTGTTCTAGTTTATTGTCTCTGCACTTGGAAAGAAAGATGCTTTGTTTCTTCAAAGAGTAGCTGTGATTATTAAAGATCTATCTGTGTTAATTTTAATGGTCTTTTTACATGGGCTTTGGTGTGACCAGGTTATTGATGAACGGTCTGATAGCAAATCGATGTGAGGCTGCTGTGTCAGAGTGCTGAGATTAATGAATGGAAATCGCAGGCAGGGCCCCTCCACCTGTGTAATTTCTGCAGATTCTCCATCGAATCATTTCACTAACATGAGACTAGAGAGCCATGCTGGTTTGCCCATGAGTCTGAATCTTGGTAAGATGCTAGAGAGTGAAAGTCTTTGTATGCAAGCACTTGCTGGTAGCCTACAAGTCAGCATGAGCCTTACTGACTGGTTACTGGTCATGCCATGACTCATGGTGCTGTCTGTAAAAATGCACAGGGACAGTCCCCTTTGCCAGGTAACTTCCCTGAACTGGTTTAAAACTGGCTTTGTGTGGCTGAGCTGGAGATGGGTAACATCTTGGACATGAATTTTTGCCGCAGGAATCTGGGTCAGTGTGGAGCACGGATGGATGAGGAGCTAGGAGAGAGAGCAACAAGGCTGCTCTAATTCATCTATGGTTTTAATATAAGTTCAGGATGCGACCAGAGCCCTGTATTTACTAATTCACTTGACTGGCAGGCATGTGTTAGCAGGAAAATCAGTTTCAATAACCTGTCTGCTTCTGTCTTGCAGAATCTTGAAATGGAAACAATTGTGCCTGTCACATCACCTGTGATAACCTCCAGCAGGAAGCGTGTCCCTTTTTGTTGGGCAGATAAAGCCATTGTTGACATGTAATATACTGGGTCAGACAAACCAGCTTGAGGATTGTCTCTTGCTTTGCTAATTAATTTTATCTTCTACTCAAACCTAGGCAATCCTAAGACTTGTAGAATTGATTTCAGGGCAAAGAAGGGTTATATGCTTCTTACAAGTCAACTCCAGTTACCAGTCTGAAGCACTTACTCTCTGCTTACTTGCATCAGTGTGTTCTAAAGTAGGACACACCACTTGGATGATTTCTATTTTGGTATCTTACAATGTATTTTTATAATATTTTTTTCCTCCCCCTCCCCTCTTTTTTTCTTTTATTGGAGACAACAACAGCTGTGTTATTGGCACAGTGCTGAGAAAGGGAAGCTAGAGGTTAGCAATGGCATAAAGATAAGCAGTTCTGGTGTAAATCAGATCCTTCACAAAGCTGAGACTGGAAATTGTCGCTTTTCTACAAATAAATGATCATTTCTTGCTCTCTCCGTATGTGCAAGGCACTTTAATTTTTCATTGAAATGGTTTCTTAACACTTCACTTTGGAGTGGAAAAGGCAAGGATCAAGTCTCCATTCATACTGGGGAAGGACTGAAGCTGACTGCTCTCAGAGCATGCACACCGCATGGAAACCCCCGCTGTGACGTTAAGAAAGCAAAGAGCAGATCTAAGCAGCGAATCTGTCACCCTGGCTCTACATTGGCCACAGGGTGGGTGCTGGGCCAAGCCTAGGTATGGGAAACCCAGCCGGACAGGGAGCCTAGTATCATTGCCATTAATTAAGTGCACTCCTACCTGCTGCAGAGAGCTCTGCACAGGCTGCCAGAGCCACCTGAAAGGCCAAGCAAAAATCTGGTCAAATAAACCAGGCTTAAGCCAGGCACAGCTCCAGCCCACGGGGCAGCTGGGACCAGGCTACGCTATTTCAGGGTTGCATCTTTGGTCCGTATGGCACTCCAGCCTTCTGCGAGAGGCTGGGCAGGACGTTCAGTCTCTATGCCCAGAGGTTTTTGATGGAGAGAGTTCAGCACACAGTGATCACATGCTTGGCTTCTCGGAAAGCTGAAGTATGATCAATAGTTGATTAATCTAGTGAAGAAATGAATGTATTAAAAGCAGTGACTGATGTCAAATACATTCTCTCTTGCTCATCGATTTCCTTATTTTTAACCTGCATGTGCCAAAGTTATGAAGCCCAGTTCCAGTGTGCAGCTAGTACATTCATCTATTTAATTTCATATGGATATAATTTACTAAGCAATGTATTTGATTGAGTAAATGTGGTGCCATTGATTTTGTGGCTGAATTATCTGATTTGATTGGCACTGTGTCCCATTTAATAGAGAAAGCAACCAATCCAATAAGTAATGTTAGTAATTGGGTGGTTGTTTTCTAAAGAAAGATTACTTGAGTTTAAAGAACTAATGTTTCTCAGTTGCAGTGTAAGCTGGATAAATTTCTACAATAGATGAACATGATAACATTTATCTGATGTAATAACAAAATGCTGGGCTGCCTAATGTAGCATCAAGGGTTCTCAGGCAGCATTCACAGAGTAACTTATATGCAGTTTATACACTAATACAAAGCTCAGGCATCAGGTCCCTTAATTAATTAGCCCTCAAAAGACATAGAGAAATACCACATACACTGATGAATTCACCCAGGCGTAGCAAAGACAGCTGTCCTGCCAGCCCCACAAGCGATTGCCTTGCCCCACAGCCCTGCTGAGCTCTCCTGCTCTCTACACGGCCCTGGGCTCCAGCCCTGCTCCCAGGAGAGTGGCACCACAGCACACCGTTCTTCTCCTCTGTATGCCCAAAGTATTGATGCCAGCCCCTGTGAGGGACCAGACAGTGTGCTAGGTGGCAGCTGACAGTCTGACTTGGTGCGGCCACCCCTGTCCTCGTGTGCTGTCCCCAGTCTGTGGCTGGAGGGCTGAGCGGATGATTGCCACAAGCGCTCTGGAGTCAGACTGGTGCTGATGAGTCTTCTGGGCATTTGGCTCCAGGATGGGAGATAAGTTTTCTCCATCTACGTGTGTTCTAACAAACATGACAGTTAATATTCCGGACTACATAGCAGTGAGACTAAGCCTGGGCTTGGAGCAGCCGTCTCTGGCTGCAAATCGATAGTGTTCAGGTAAGGGAGCAGGAGCAGCCTTCACACCAATGTGACTCTACACAATTAAGGATCTATTCCTTTCTGATAATACCTTCCCAAGCCTGAATCTGAGGCAAGGAATTTTATTCAAGGTGATGTTTAATACTGCTAAGAGGAAGGATATTTAATTAAATGCTATACTCGACAAATTTGATACCAACAATCATCTGTCAAGTTCATGTAAAACTGATAGTAATAAAAGCAGAACAACTCATATACTGATTTTTTTTTCTTGCCTATGCTACGTTATTTTGCAACAAGATAAACCAGCATACATCGTTTGATTTCCATGCTTATATATTACAAAATACAATCTAGTCATAATGCTGATGTGACAGCCAAAAGGAGCTCAGATATTAGCAGAAGAAAGTGATTTTTTTATTATACTATTTTATCACTGGATGGAAATTTCAGGACTTAAATTTACCATCACATCCACATCTGAACCTGAATATCTGGGAGGTCATTTACTCCACTGCACAATAAAAGGGAGTCAGACAAGGTAATGCATAATGGAAATCAAAGCAGAACTTCCATTTGCAACTATGCCATACATAAAACTATCAGCTGCACTATCTAAATTATGAGAAGATGCGACTCTCTGATGATGAATACAGAACATAATGAGCAGGGAAGGACAGATCCCAAGGGAGGGGGAATGTGCCACTTGTAGAGGTGTTTATCAAAAAAGAGATATGCTTCTGTATCTTAAAATGTTATTTTTCTCAAAATTTATTGCAGATACTGATAAGCAAGATCTGTTTATTTACTTCATGGCAATTACAGGGTTGCTCAGAACTGTCTATTCAGACAGATTCTTCCCCACAGAAAAGGCTTGTCGCTGAACATTTCAGGGTTTTACTTCTAAAAATTCAGAACTTCAAAAACATTTTAAAATGTAGAAATATTCAGCTTTTTCTGTTCCCGAGGCCTGCATCTTTCAAATTGCTAACTTCTTAAGAAAGGAAAGATGTTTCAGGCTCCAGAACAACAAAGAATATTGTGTTTTTCTCGGAGTGATGCAGGGAGGGCACCCCGGGGCGTCGCAGGGTGGCGGGGGACGGGGCGCTGGCCCCAGGCTTCCTGAGCAGGGCAGGACCCCGCCACCCAGGGGTGCTGGGTGGGCGCCAGTCCCAGCTCCTCCTGCTGCCACCAGCACACGGCTGATGGTGCTTTGTTTGAGAGCTGTTGCCAGCCCTGATGTGTGGGCATCTTCATCTGAGGTGCTGGATTTACCAAGGAAATACAGTTCTTGCCATATAAATTAGGCAGGGGTGGGCAGGGAAAGAAGAAACAAAAGAGAATAGCTTTGTGTCAGGTCTTCTTAGCTTTTCAGAGGTAATATTCAGCATACACTCTCCTGCCTCTCCTAAGCCGGCTTTGTGTGAGAACTGGAATGGAAAATGGCAAAGATACCAGTTTTATCTACCCTTAATTAAATGCTGAAGTTCTCATCTGTAGCGGCGGAGATCGTGTTGTGGTGCACTGTGAAACACAAACCATACGAATGGTGGTAATTATAAGTCAAGGGATTTTGCTAATACCAGACTTTCAGTCATTTCTCCCTCAGTAATTAGAGCACAGCAAATAAATCAGTATGCAGTTGATTTAAATAAACTGCCACTAGAAGAATTATTTGGTGATGACTTTCCTTGCAAATCACATATCTACTGTTGCCACATATCAGAGAAATTATTTTTGTTTCTTCAAATTAAATGCGTTTCATACAGATGGCAGATTCCCATTCCTGCTTGCTTTTGGATAGGAACAGGAACATTGTTAGAGTGATGTGTAAGACATAAGTTGCTTGGAGTCCTGGTGCTCAAATCAAAGCATGCTGCTGAGAATAATAAACACACGTATGTGAGTGAAATTCAGATTGGAGGCATCTGTTTGAAAACAAGAAGGTGTCGTTGTCTAAGTGACTGGCAGAGATAGATGTCTCCATACTAAAACCCCAGAAAGTGAAGTCTCTGTCTCGTTTCTGGCCAGGAGGACCAGATAATTTTCAGGTGCCTGTGGCTTGTCAAGCTTTCCCACTCCAGATTTTATGGAATCTACATAAGCCTATCCTCCCTATGAACCAAATAATCTAGATTGGTGGAATTTATGGAGCTAAGAAAGCTGGAGAGATCTTAAAACATATAATCTGGAAGTATAAATATCACTAACCAGGATACCTGCCATATGGTTGCAAGAGATACAGCACATCTAAGACATCCTGATGCCGTCTCCTGTCAAGTTTGACCTCTCTGAACATCAGAGGGCCAAGTCACCCGAGCAGCCAGTGAAAAGGCAGTGTGTCTTTATTACTGTTAGGCACGCTTTGACCATTTTGTGGACAAATCTTCAGCTCCTTATTAAAGTGGCAGTTTTCCCAAGCACTGCGCGTATGTTGAGGCTATAAAAGCACCAGCAATGTGTATCAGAAGCAGAATCTTTGTTTACCAGATGTCAGCTAATAATAAGAGGTATTATACCAGCACTGAGACCCATTGTGAAAGCCATGTACAAGCTTACGAGCTAAGCTAGCTGATTTACTGACTGCTTCATACCCGTGTTGCATGAGTTGGTTTGAATGTAATCTACTAAAAACACCCCGATGGGACCCATAAACTTTATATAAGGAGCCTTAACTCAAACAGTAAGAGACTCCAAGGACCCATGGAGAATGGCTCAAATGCTGCAGCGAATGGATTTTTTTATGCATTTTGGTTTTTCTTTTGTAGTCATAAGGGCTGTTTTCTGTTTATTTTGCAAAACAAAAGCAGTCCCCCCAAAACTGTCCCCAAGTCTCCTCTGCCACAAGCACAGGCAAGGCAGGAACATTGTGCCAGCACATCGTAATCCATCCAGACTCGGACAGGCTGCACATTGCATGAGAAAACAGCTGGGCAGCCTTTCCAGGTATTTGTCCTCAGTGCAGACTTGTAAAAAGAATGGTCAACATTATTTGATGGGATATTTGCCCTCTTGCTACAGTGGAAAAGTTTAGCAGGAATGTAAAAGTGTAATTCCACTGTGGAAAAAATTGTTTGATGCTAAGATGAAAGCCTTTCCTTTAGGAAAGGAAAACAGAGCTGCTCTGCTTAGATTGCAGATAGGCTGGCCTGAAGATGTGTGTGGACTGATGATGAACTTGATGTGCACTGGTGCGGCCGAGATCAGAATTAGACCCTTATGACTTTAGAAGCGATAGGGATGGCTTCCTCAGCTGCTGCATGGTGCTGGTACTGCTGGAGGGACAGAATATGGACGCTGTGGTGCACAGAGGCTGAGTGACAGAGGGAGACAGAGGGGATGAGACTTGCCAAGGGCCACGCTGGCCGGTGCTGTGGCAGGGAGCAGACGCTCTCTCTAGGCTACGTTTCCAGCCAGCTTGTGCTTTTCATGTGGACGCTGTTTGCCGATGGCTGCCAGGCAGATGGCAACTTGTATTGCAGGTTATCGAGCTAAGCAGTAGGAGTCAAAACAAAATTATTGCTTTACTCCTCCACACTAATGAGAAGTGCGTCACCCAGTTGTTTCGGCACAGGAGGAGTTTGGTTCCTGCTTGCTTTGGGTCTGGTCAGTACTGCAAGAAAAAGAAAATAAAAGTCAGAAAACTTGGGCCAGTGGTCTCTACTGGTTTGATAAATTCCTCCCACCCACATCTGCCGCTCCTTGCCTATTCCTGTCTGTAGGGGAGGCTTGACCATAATTAGAAAATTATCAAGTTAATGTCAATGTCATGGACAAACTCCCCTCACCCCACTCCCCAGCCTCTTCCCATGGGTGCAGGAGGGACAGGGCTCGCAATGCGCCACCTCCTCCTCTCCACCACTTTGTTTGGAGGTCTGTGCACATCAGGTCTGCCTCCGTGCCCCCAGTATCAAAGAACAGTCCTACAGAAATAGGGTTTCTGGCCTCACCTTTTTTCCTGTTGTTTTTTTTTTTTTCTTGTGAAAACAGTAATAAGGTATTGATCTACTTTGTTGAGACAATGAAGTCTCTTTAATTAGCTCATTAGTCCTTAGCTCATCAACAATTGGATGAATGCTCCATTGAATCCTGGTTAATCACAGAAGAAGATGATTTCAAGAGACTTAGAGGATGTGCATGGAACTGAGGGCTGGAGGTGGAAGGGGTCCTGGGCCAGGGATATATACAGGGTTTAGTTGAAGATTATGATTTTTTTTCCATGGAGTAAAAATGCGTGCTTGATGAACCAGGCCTCAAAAGTTTGCATTAAGGAGAAGGAAACTGAACAGTGTAAATCTGAAGAGCTGAAAGGGTCTTTTGCTGACGAGTTAAACTCTATGATGCAGCAATGTATTCCCAAGGCTGCTGGCAAGTTTAGTCCAGCAAGAAGGTTTTTCTGGTTTTAAATCAGTTTTTAAAAGTAAATATGAGACAGGGATGGCTATAAAATTACAATATAATTAAATTGTGTTGTTTTTTTTTTTTTTTTGGTTAAAGGGAAAGTGAGCACATAACTTCCAGAGAACCAGTGGAAAATTGTCACTACAAAATATGTAAGACCTGCACTGAAACGTCAGTGCGAGTTCTGAGCAATAGCACAGATCAAATCAGAGAAATGGCTGCAACAGCACATGGGCTACATAGCCCCCGTTCGGAAGGGTCCGGGCTATTTCTGCCGCCTGCCGGTAGCTCCTTTCCAGTTCCATCATGACACTGCCGTTTGATCTCCATTCCTTTCAGTTTGATAGCTCGTGGCTGCGAGGCTTGTCCTACCACTGCTGTACCGTACTATAAAAATTATTTTCAAACCCCGTGATGTATTTTCTATTCACAGCTCCAGCTAATCACTGGGGAGCAGAAGCTAGTAAATTGCAGGTAGCATCACACTGGTTAAAGTTTAATGGTGACTTAGTGCTCTCCTGCCTTGACCTCGTTTAAATTAGAGCAATAATCCAGCAGGTGTATGCTAATCAAAGGGTGATGGGGAGAATTTTGATCAAGAATGCTCCTCCTTGAGTGTGAACCAAAAGCAGCATTTTCCCTTCTGTTTCAGCGCAGATCATTCAGCGGGGAGCCCAGCTGGGAGGGCGCAGCACGCATTGCTGCTGCATGGGGACCAGGGCTGCCGTCTATCTCCTCATCCCAATGCAGCAGCCGTGCTGCATGGCCCAGGGCCCTCCCGGCTCTAACCGGGATGCACAAGTCAACAACACAACAGCACAAACCTACTGCCCTTCCGATCCCATCTTTACTCCCATTTCTCCTCAGAGGAAGAAATCACTATTTAAAAAGTGTCATTCGAACGTCCACAAACTGTGGAGAGAAACTGGAAATTCGTTATCTCCCTGAACCTGATACAAATAAGGATTTGGCTGCTTGGTGCCACTTTGAGGTAGTTGTTGCAAAGGATCTGAATGTAGACAATACTTTAAAATAACTTTAGAATCAACAGCTATTTTAATTTGCAACTTGCAGCTCACTTTGACAAATACCCCCAAAAAGGAGAATAATACAGCTTCAATTATATTTCTGTACAATATTTATCTTATTTTGTGTGGTGTGCTGATGAGCTAATTCAATTTGCTGCTGCCAGCCCATGCTTGTTCCCCTTTCACTTGTAATATATAACTTTATGAAGAAGGACTAAATCTTTCTGCGTGAATGGCACTTTATCCCTGAATGCAAATGTTTCTGGAAAATAAAATAAAACAACAACAATACTCTTTGTAAAATCAAGAACAAAAGCCACGCAGCTGAGCTATTTTTCAGTAGGGACAAACGATACACAGTAGAGGGAAAGCAGGTGGCAGCTGGAAAGCATCCAAAAACCCCCAGAGGCTTCTGGCTTCACAGTTGGAAACCAGGACCTGATACCCTTGGCTTGAACACAGCACTCCTTTGAATACCCAAGCCAGAGGAGGTGGTGGAAGATTGTCCCCTGTGACCTCCTGCTAACTCTCTGAAGGACATGGAGACCTGCTGGGTCATGCTGAATGATACGGTGTAGCACAGGCAGAAAAGGTGGTGGTCCCTGGCCCCTACAAGATAAAAACTTAAATTGATTTTGGAGCCTGTAGATGGAAATTTCAAATTATATTTACCGAAAGATGAAGATGGGACATTCCTCCAGTAGGCCCAATGAGGTTAGCTGAGCACTGAGTGCCCACTCACATCAGAAGCACTCGCCCTGTGCTGAGCCAAACAAGCAATGCCCTTGGGAGCTGGTGGTACGGCAGCTGCAGCAGCACTGGTGCCTGGCACAGCCCTCAGGTGGGGTTTCCTCCCCTGACAGGCACTGCAGCTCCCTCTGAAACACTGAAAAGGACACGTGCGGTGGTAATTCATGCAATAACCTCTGTGCTGGAGCAGGGCGCAGCAAGCAGACGCACTCAAACTTTTACTCTAATGCTCACTTACTGACATTTCCGTAACTTTCCTATTCTGTAATTCACTCTCATGAGTTGCTGCTGGAGCTATTTCTGCTCCTATCCTAATGCCTTTTAATTTCTTTTTCTCCAAATTGCTTCCTCTGGAGGTAGAAAACAAGCCATGAGCACTTGTTTCATGTATCAAGGCAAAATGTCAGTCAGCTTCTGCCTGTGGGCACCTGTGCTGGTGCCAGTCATCTTAAAATATACCCACTGCAACCAGGAAGGCTGCTGGGAAAAAATAAAGAAATAGAAAGGAGGCCATTCAGCTAAAGGTTGGGAATTGTTTGCAGCAAACTGACAGATGCTCATGGATCATAAGTACATTCCCAAAAGGACAATGCTAGTAGCTTGAAAAACTGGAAGGGAGAAAAGATGGAAGAATTGCTTTAACATCTGTGTTTTTCTTGAAAACATTTTCTCTCAGGAATATCAGGGAAGCTGACATTTTCACAAGGCAGAAGTGGGATTCACGGTTAATTGTGGTCCTGATGGTGAAACAAAGCAGGGGATCCAAAGGAAAGCTTTGCAGGCTCCAGCATCTCCTTCATAGCTTCTCCACCGCCTGGAATACTCACAATGAGAAAAATATGGGCCACTGCAACTTTGGCCCCTTGGCTTGTTTCACATATTGCTTGAAAATTGGTGGCTTCACAGCCTGTCCTTTGTCTCAACCCCATACATGGCCTGGAGAGACCACTGCTTCAGGAGAGAAATCCGCCATCAAATCCTGACTTTTCCCTCTGCCTCCCTCCTCTCCGGTCTGTTGACAGCCAGCCCTGCCGGGTTGCAGGTTCTCCCATGCAAACGGATCAGGTTACAAGTGTTTGATTATTTTTTAATTTTCCACTAAACCAGCACTGCTGGGGTGCAAATGTCACATAACAGGCAATTGCAGGAGCTGCACAAGAGGAAAGCAAATCAGCAGTGAAGCAGCCTGCTTTCCATTCTCTCACACTTCAGAGTTACAAGATCCACATCACACTTGCTTTCATTTCAGCCTGCTTTGTGTTAATTTTAGCATCTAAACCTTCTATTTTAGAGTTGAAAACACAGCTGATAATATGGTTAACGGTTGCTGTGGGGTCCCTTGGCAGCGAGGCATTAACACCCTCACTAGCATATTGCATTCAGCCGCACTTCCAGGTTCCAGTCTCACAGCTCCTCCACCAAAATGTGGTTGGTGCTGCAGAAGCAGTGGTCACCACCATCCTGCACTCAGTTCTGATCTGACTGGCTCATTAGATACAGGCTAGGGCATTTTTCCACCGGTATCAGCTCTTGGGTGATGAATGAGCCCACAAGTTATTCCCACGTCTCCATTATTCATCTCCACTGTATGCTGTCACGGAGCACAAGGTGCTCAGTCCACTGTGCTGGCAGGTCACATTTTCAGGAACAGGGACCCACAATGTAAAGCATATACTGAGTACACACAAGATGCCTTGGCTCACTTAGCTGGTGCTCAGTGCCCCCTCCTCTCAAATTCTTCTTTATCCAACAGATCAGGCTCCCCTGAAGCCTCGCCTGAGCCTCTGGCCAGAGGTGATGCCCCTGCTTTGGTACTCAGTGAGGCCTTATGACTGCAACAGCTTCTAAGGTAGGTAGGCTGCTGAAGTTTTGGTGGATCTCCAGCTCTGGGCCTGAATAAAACACCGTCAGCTACAAGGTCACAAGCGTGTCTTCTCAACCAGTCCACAGAGGTGTAAAGCTGCACAGCCCAAAAGTGGGTTTCAGTGAAGAACAGAGTGCAAAAGAACAGCATACAGATGCCTGGTACACAGCAATGCCAGAAATTTCAGAGTAGCAGAGAGCAGAATCAGCTGAAGATGTGGAGTTTTTCTTTAATTTTATTTTCAAAGTAATAAACTCTGTAATTAACCATAGCTTAGTAAGTCATCAATCTTGTGCAAAAAAAGGATTAATGAACTAATTAACTAGGATGCATTCTCCCAGTGTAGACAATCAATGCCTTATCTTAATGTAGGGGTATCTCTGAAGGGGAAGGAGGGAGGTTGGAAACAATTAAAGAAACTAAATATTGAGAGAGATAATGCTGGCTTGTTTTTCCTAAAAAAAGGGAACGGATGAAGAGACAAACTCCAGTATTTGAAACCCAGTATGCTTAATTCCAATGCTTTAATTCTTAGAGAAAATACAGACTAGGAACTACCCTTAGTATTCTCTGAGTAACTGGTTTCTATTTAACTAAAGAGGACAAGAACCACAAAGCTAGCAAAACCCCTTTTAACCATCCTTCTTCCCCTCACTCCAAGTTTAAAGAAATGTAAATCTGCCATTACAGAGTCAGTGCCTTGAAACAGAATGTTTGCATTTGCATGAGATTTCAGAACCTGTCCTCCTAATCTTCCTGTTTCACACATATTTATTCCAACGATTCCTTTTGCTTCCTCTTGTCAGCCTAAAGTTAATTCAAGTAATTTTGTACTCCAAAAGCAAGCCTTTTCTTGTATGTTTAAAATACAGCTTGAGCCTCTCCCAGTTCAATAGTCATTTGGGTTGGAAGCAACTGCTCAAGCAATTGCTTCTTCTTCCCTCAAGAATATTACACTCTCTGTTGCTCACAACAGATATCAAGAGTGTTAATATTGTTGTCGTGGTGACTGACAGCTGCTGCAAATATGGCTGATATAAAGTTAAATTACTGCACTTTAGAAGCAGTGCAAAGCTTTGCATGTAGCTGGGGTGATCTGTTACATCCTCCCGGGGAAAAAGGACTTGAGAGGCATCCACCAATTTCATCACAAGAGTACTCAGGAAGCCTTTATACCCCTCATCTCCAGTGAGGCTACTAAAAGGGACTGGCTTTCTACCTCATCTTCTGGGCTAAGAAGCTCAAAGTCACAAGGCAGAGAAGAAAGAGCCTCCTCCATCCCTTCTGCGGGGACTGTGGCAGACAATGACCAGAGGAGGGGAAGATATCCCTCTCTTAGCAACATTTGGTCCACGAAGGAACAATAACAACAAAAAAGACTCCCACATTTTGCCCTGGTGTGCACAATACAGCTCCACCGTGAGCTTGCAGATGTGTTTAGTCAGGCTAGCACATCAGCCCCCTCCCAGAGAGTGAGCTGAGCTGCAGGATCTTCAGTGAGTGCATACCTCTGAGGGCACACCAGAAGCCAGGATGCCTCTGGAGAACAGCCCTGTGATTATTCCCTTTTAGTCCGTGGTAACATTTTCTTCTTGCTTCTAATCTGCAGTTACGAGATGGGCTCAACACATGGTGTGACACAGCACACACATGACACGCGCTATAATGGAAATCAGACCAGCTCTGCAGGATGAGTTTCCATGAGTATCATCACTTCTAGGAGCCTGGGCAGGTTGTTTAATCTATCACATTCAAGTGCTATTCCTCTACCAAATCACCCAGTGAGGCTCACTGAATCATCTGGAGCAAGAGGGTCTGTGTAAATGCACATGCCAACAGGTGGGCATAATCTTGGCGGAGTGATGGTCTCTCACCATATCTCTAAAGGGCTCACAAGCTGTACCAAGGAGCGAAAACCATGGTGAAACTAGTGGAAGAATTAAATCAAACAGATGGAAGTGTGGAAGTGGAGTTTGGGTCAAGAAAGGCCAATTTCAAACCATATTTAATTAAATCAGGGAAGTTTTTTAACTGATAAAAACATCTTTAGTTGGATTTAATGGCATTTAGCTGCTTTAATTGGGATGTCTATATTTGGAGTTTGCAGACAGAAACAGATAATAAGGCGACAAAAACAGATCACAGGGGCTTAAAATCCTGGCATTTGCATAACCCAATTGTTCACATTATGAAATAGAAACCCTGTTATCAGCTTGCATAAAACAGCTTGTTTTGGTAGATTGCAAATACTGTGTTTAATTAACCAAGCTTCAGGGACAGTGAATCTTATTGTTACAAGATACAACTCTGTGGAAATAAAGGCATTTTCATTTAAATAAAACAAAAGGGGATGTTTATCAGGATGTTACTTAATTGTCAGCATTGCTAAAGAGTTTTGTTTCTGCTATAATTTATGAACTGGAATAGATCAGTGAAGCAGTGAACCAGGCGCCTTTGTCCTGTACAATTAAAGCTCTGTCATCTTAAATCCAGGCATTAATGATGCCAGCAGCTAGGAGGAAAGGAGAAAAAAATCTGCAAGTGCATTGGAAATCCTGGGTTATGAATGAAATCCAGTTTTACCCAATTAGCTCTCTCAAAGCATCTCTGTCTTGGCAATATCTACCTCTGGCACTGCCAGGAAGTACATTACAGTATCACTCAGGTCCTAGCGTGTTCCCCAGCAAAGAGCAGAGGTGGGTAAACCTAGGTGAGTATGAAGGTATATACCATTGATGAATTTTTTGTCACTCTTTCCCTCAGCATTCAAGCAGGAAATTTGTGTCTGAAAAGCCAGGAATCATCCACAGAGTAAGATGGAAAATAACTGAACTGCTGGAAAGGAAATGATCAGGTTTTCCTTGCAGAAAACACCGCTGGGAATGGAAAACGTTCTTGTTTTGAGTTTGAGACACAATAAAACCTAAACATTTCTGTATCTAAGTGTATTTTTGCTAACATTTCCAGTATGTCAGAAACCATTTTTCACTAGGGGGAAAAAAATAAATCACCAAGCGTCTCCAGAAATACTATTTGCCATTGTGCAGCCTCCCTGGGAGCCTGCCGCAGGAACAGTGCCAGAGGCCACACCTGGAAGCAGCTGTGCTGCACAGGCACGGCAGGAGCATCCTCTGTCCTGGGAGCATGCAGAGCTTTGAGAAATGCAAAAGGGGGGGAAAAAGGATGCTGTGCACACTGAGGACGGGCCCTGTCCACATTACCACTAATGCAAAATACAAGTCACAGGATGTCTCTGAAATAATTGTATTTAAAAGGACACAAAAATTGCAGTTGGTGAGCTGCTTTCAGGAACAAAATATATCCCATGGCCTGAAACAAAGTCTTATTTATATGCTGTGTTTTTCTATGATTGCTTAAATATGCTTATCACACTGCTGGCCTTGCAGTGCAGCACCACTGAACTCCTCCTGTTCAGAAATGACAATGTGCAACGTAAGATGTCTGACTACGGTGAAACCCCTCACCAAAATACCTGGAGGCAGCAGGGCCCGGTCTGCACAGGAGTGTAGCAAGAGGCAGAAGCTGCTGGTGAACCCAGGAAGGCATATTATCAAAGAAATGTGCTGGAGTAATCGGAGAGGAGAGCAGATGCTGCTGGCAATAAAAGCCTATGTGAAATCCAGCTGAGAAGCCTACTGTGAGACCTAAAGGGGCAAATTTCCCTGTGGTAGGACAAAAGAGACCCAGCAAGTGAATAGCGGAAAAATCTATTGCAAGGTACCCATTATCAAGCAGCAGTGAAGCTGCAAAAAATGGAGAATTGAATTCGAGGAGGGAAGGGAAGCAGGCACCCTGTGGACACAGTTACAGAGACATTTCAGAAATTGCTGGGTGTGTAAATGCAGGAACAGCAGATGGGAGAGGTCTGAGGATGAAAGGGTAGAAGTGGTCTCCCCACATATGCCAAGGAAACACCCAGCTGCCTGCCTCTGCCCCTGCCTGCCAAGGCCACCTCCCTCGCACAGGCTGCCCGGTCCCATCGCTCTCCTGCATCCACCATGGCCCACATGCTGGAAGCTCTGTCCCCCCCGCACCCTGACTGCTGGCAAAGGCTGTTCCCTCCCCCCCAGCAGCACACAGAGGACCCAGTTTCCCACTGCCCTGGGTCCCACAGGTGCTGTTCCCCCTCTGCACAGCCTCTCCTTTGCCTATGCCCCTGGGCCACCTCTGGCTTCCAGTCCTGAAGGTGAAGCTGCTCCTTTGCTCCCACAGCCCTCACCCTGTGCCGTAAATGCTGGGAGGTGAGGGATAGGACAAACTGTAACAAAGCCCAATGTCCCTTGCATGTCCTGGGTGTGACTTTTCAGAGAGGCTGATCTTCCACTGCAGGCACCAGGCTCTGTTCTCTCCGCCGCGTTAGCTCATGCCAGGCTAAGCCTTACACAGAAAGCTGGGCTTTCCCGCAGCTGCACACATGCAGCACCTTGTGCACTGTTCCTGGATCACCTGGGGCCCAGGATTGCAACCCACATGGCCCCCAGCTTCTCATTACAAGCAAGCTGCAGTCTGGGGCTGTGCCTGGAGTGATGGCAGGGCCCAGCAGCAGAGCACGCTGAGGGGTACCCCAGCAGGAGCCCACCATCCCCTTGGGAACTTGCTCCCAGTCCCAGCACTGCTCAGCCTTGTGCTACACAGCCCTGGAGCCTTGCAGGGAAACTTTCCAGCAGCCAGGCTGCTTTTGGAAAAGGTGAATGTGGTGCTTGAAAGGCACCAAATCCTTTAATCCCTCCAGCCACTTTAACCCTTGGCCTCCTGAGCCTCACTGAAGGATCTGAAGGCTTGCTGAAATCCCAGAGTATCACAAGGATCATTGTACATCCTTAAATAAACCTCCTTTCTTTAGCTCTCTCCCTTTGTGAGGATTTATGCTCTGTGAGAGGCACAGCTGCTCCTAAGGAAATGGCTTGAGGTTTGAAAACTGCTTCCTGGTTTTTACTTCTTGCCTCTCAAGGGTTAACAATCCTCTGGAGAGCGTACAGCAGCCTGTCTATCCACTTTGGTAATTGAAATCAATTTCTCTGCCTTATCTTTAGGAAACCTATATAGTCAAGGCACTAATCTGCTGGCTCTGCCATCTTTTAAATGAAAACCTATTTAAAAAAAAAGAAAAAGGTCCTTTCCCTGCCTGCTGATGCTCAGCTTCCAAGGGGGGAGACAGACAAACTCCAGGCCCTAGATTTTTTCTGAAAGCAAGCATATGCACCGCTGGTCATCCCCTGGGCCTCCTAGGCTGGGAGTATGGCTGAGATCCATCCCTCTCTCCCTGATCCAAGCACTTCTGACTTCCCCAGGCAAGGCAGGGGCTCTGCCTTGACAGGTCCTGCTGTGCCCAGCACCATGATGGGAAGGGAAACCCACTGCCTGCTCATGTACCAGGGGAGCTCATGCGCTGGGTGAGGGGACGACCAGCGAGGAGGATGGATGCCAGAGATCCCAGATTGAGAATGGAGTCAGGAGAGGGTCTTTCAGCCACGTATCTCCTTGGTGCAGCTCCTTGGCAGTAGACACCATGCTACGGTAGAGGGGTCACAAAAGCAGGATGCCAGTCGTGCACACTGATAACAGGCACAGCTGTGGTCAGCGATGAAGGAGCTAACCCCCCACAACCAGCCTGCTCTGAGGAGCAGACGAGTGCCTTTCTTTGAAAACCTTTCCTCTCGAATCTTCAGTTACCCAAAGTGAAGCCTGCAGAGAAAAAGCAGACCCAAGCCATGTTCTCTCCTAAATCGAGTCATTAGGAGTCCAACCAAACCAATAGATTTCTAATTTGCAGTCAATCAAGCTTGAAATCCCTGTAGTTTTGATTGTAATTACATAGATCAAGTAATCAATAGGGAATCATATCACCCTGACCTGAAAAAAAAGAAGGAAATAAAACCCCACAAGTACCCCTCTGGTTCCTTGGGCGCCAGGCAGGAGGGCAGGGTGAGCGGGGCAGCACCAGCGCTCTGCAGCAGTGCATGCACCATGCAAGGCCGCCAGCTTGGGTTTCCTCGAAGCAGGATGTTACGTATTTTCAGTGGGTGTCTGTGGTGGTAAGGAGAAGCCACAGAACAGGGAATGAGAATGCAAGCACAAACTGATGGCCAGGAGAACTGAAGCTGGGACTCTTGACACAAAGCAGAGATTGAAAGGAGCTGAGTTGTCGCTTACCCAGCAGTAATACGTGATCCTTCCCAGATGTCTATCCTATTGCTGTCTGCAGAAGGAACCATCACAGCTCGCTAGCAAGAAGCGTGTGCATTTACCAGAAGTTAACAATTTGTAGTTTCCTTCAAACTAAGTGCACTTCTTGAGCAAGACAATATAATTAAATGATGCACATTAATATCATGAGATAAGCATCACTGACCACATTTATGACAACATAAAAGGAATTTGCCAAGGAAAAGAACTTATATCCTATAAATCAAAGCATTTTGGTGCATAAAACACAAACCTATGAATTGTAATAGAGCATGACCAAGTTTCATCTACAGAAGTAAATATTAAGCCCCCAATGACAAACAGATATCAAGCATCCTATCTGAATGTCTTTTCAAGACATCAGATTTAAAGCAGTTCCCTGATTCTTATTCTGTTAATCGAGGTAATTTGCTTTAAGTGTTCCTTGCAGCTGCAAAATTACAATTGCCCCTTTAATATTCTGATAATATAAACAGTATTTTTTTCTCATCCAATGCTAATTATTGTGTACTCCTCTGAGGAGGAATCCTCTTTGGGTAAACTGCTTGATAAGAGACTAACACACACAGCAGAAAATTAAATGTATGACAGTGATTTGACTGGGTAAGGGTAGAGGAGGGAACGGCCATTTCACTGGCCTGGCTTCCTCATCCAGTTATTCATTATGTTAAATTGCCATTATATTCCTTTCAGCTCCCCAAGAAGTCAATATAACATAATGAAGTTATCACAAGATGAAGCTTGCTGAGCTAATTTGGTGATGGTAATACAAAGCAGTTCTAGGTAAAGGTTGGGAAGCTTTGTTTGCAGAAGTGAACATGAGGATAGTTGAAGTTATTCAAGAAACAGATAGTAGTTTCTTTTACCATCCTTGCCCCTTCAGACAAGATTTTTTTATCGTTTGGTGGCTAAAAGTGTAAAAAAAATTTCAATACTTACTGTCACAGCAATAGGAATCTGAAAGTTTAATATAAATATAGGCTGCTCTTGCCTCTGACCACTCAATGCTGCTGAACAGAAAAGCTTGCTTCATTTCTCCAGTAGGACAGCACTTCAAAAAAATTTCTTAGGAAAGCCTGATACACACATGTTCTTTTTCTCAGCAAAAGGAAAAAGAATGCTGTGCTTATCATCAAATAAACCTTCTTGAGTACATCTCAGTTTGTTTTCCTCAAACACCACTGACAAATGGTGCATAAGAAGGTACCAGGAAGGAAGCAGATACAGTGCCTGTCACGTAGCAATTGCTCAGTACTTACAGTCTACAATAATTTGGAAAGCCATCTGCACACATCTAACTATCTGACATTGCAAACACCTCCCATTTTTGATGGCAAACTCCATTTTGAATACAGGACGTATTTTCTGGCTTCCTGATGAACTGCGATGGCAAGCATATTTTGGCTGCAGATCTCCTCCCTCCTGCTCACCAGGACACTGCTGCACTGGGGCCAGACAGCCTCCAAACAAAACAACATGGTTCCTCGCTCCGTGCAGCTGGGGCTACCACTTCCAAAGCTACCATTTGTAGCCACACAGTTTTGGCAGCCATTTATCAACACACTATAGAAACAAGAGGTAGCTCGGAGCTGCATTAATTAATTTATTCTGCTCCTTGTAAGAGTATGTATCCTGTCAGCCAGTTCTTTGGTTTACAATTGTTCCTGCATTAATCTTAAGTGTATCAAACTGAGCACAGGCTCATTGTTAGTGGGAACAATGGGGAACACTGTGTACCGCATGCAGGAGGAATGCCCCCACAGCTATTAGTCACTTTGCATTTATGTGCACTGCATTAATTGCTCACTAAAAAGTGGCTACAAAACACAAAGGGAGTAACACTGCCTGCTGATGTTCGAGGCTGACAGAAAGTAAAATGGTATTAGAGGAAACTAAACATATTTCACTGCAGCTTGGGTAGTGAGTGGCTTCAGGGCTGCACCGTGATGGGATGTTTTTGCGTTACCCACTGTTGAGGAGCAGAGTACAAGGCTGCTCCAGCAGGCACAGTGGCGGGTCCCTGGGGGATGCCACTCATGCTCCCCAGGGTCTGGGAGTAATGGGGATACTACAGAGTCCAGGAAGAATAAGCAGTTGAACAAGTGAACAAAAATTTCCAGGCTGAAAATTCAGACAAGTCCTTCTAGCTGAGGATCCCCACTCCATGCAACATGTAGTATTTAAGTTATTACTAAGATCTACACACCACTAGCACAATTTTGTCATCCCATTGCCCACTGTTTACCAACTCATTGAGGGTGGATGGTGGATTTTACTTTAGTTTTTGCTAGAAAAATTAACAGAACCAAGGTCAAGGAGCAAAGTGGGCTGATCTGTAAACATCTTGCATTTTTACTCCTGTCTCAGAGCATCATGATAAACCACTTCCAGTGCAAACCTGACTCGAAATGAATCACTGGGTACTTCACAGTACAGGTTATTGAAAGAGGACACTAAGGGATCTGGATACAAAGAAAACAGTTGATCTTTCAACATCTCTACCCCTTTTCCTTGCCCCTCAAATTTCAATAGGCCATGTCTAATTACTGACTGGCACATATCCCCCCTCACACCAGGTTATTAGACCATAGCGCGTGTGTCAGTCCACAGAATTAGCAGCTATAATGGGACCCTTTTAACAAGGTACACAACACATTTTAAATTAAATTGCATTCCATAAATCAGGTTAACCTTTTCAACATTGCTCTAAGAAAATTAATTACTCATATCGAAGCACATGACCTTTTCACAGTACTTGGGATTAGCTTCCACTCTTCTTTTATTCTCCTTTCTTTCTGCTCCTCCTTCCCCTCTCCCCCAGCCCAGCCTTCTTTCTTCATTTAAAAAGATCAGAGCCCAAACAGTGTCAAGGCTGAACACCTTGCTTCAGCTCTCACTGACAGCTTCAACCAAGTGCAACTTAATTGCTGCTCTCTTTTCCAATTCTCCTCAGAAAGCTGCCCCTCTTCTCTGGCAGGTGAAGCCAGGGCTGCCCAGGTGCCAACAATCAACTTTATCATCTGACTCTTGACTTTGGTTTGATGTTTGCTTGAAACACCTGGGACCCTTGTGACTATGTGAGGGCCTCCATTTCCATCACCAGCAGCTGGCAATATTTCTACTTTATTAGCCTTAGAATCATAAATAAAGTGTGGCTGAGTGCCCTAAAAGTGCAGAAGGAAGAAAAAGGAAAAATGCCATGTGTTAAAATTTGCCAGAAGCTTCTACAACAGTTCTGCAGCGTTCACGGAACTAAACGTCAGCAGCAGAGTCCCAGTACTAGTTTAGGTACATCAGGAGAAAAGTACTATTGAAGCCAGCATCAAAGCAAGCAGGGCAGCCTGAAACAAAATCAGGTGGGAAAAACTCAAACAGATACAGTGTCATCTCTCCCCACTTGATCCTACTTGTAGCGTCCATGTAATTTGTGTTTTATGAGCTTCCTTATGCCTATGCCTTCTACAGTGAGTTCAAAAACTGGATTAGCAATATCTACAAATAATAAATCTCAGTTCTAATTGAGAAGTAGAACAGAAAAGGCTTTGTTGTGCCTTTCTAAGGGAGCAGAATAAGCTTGGGTGAAGTCGTTGGCTGCAGCAGTTTTCCATCACTGATAACATCACAAGCAGCTGCTTCTGCCCCATTAACCCACCTGTACTGGCCTCCTTTGTCATAGCTCCCAGGGACCACAGCAGAGCTGTGCCAGCTCCAGGACCTTTAGTAACAGAGAGCGAAACCAAATCACTGCTCTACAGCATAAGCAAGCATTACAAAGTCTTCCCAGAGTCCCTTCTGAAGCAGATTCTCAAATTTTTGTCACATTTCCTGGTGTTGTATGACTTTGTAATTTGCTATTAATCTCAGCTACTTTGCAGACATTTTCCAGCACCCTCTTCGGGGTGGGGGCCATTTGAGTTGGAAGCTGCTGATCTCCTGCTACCACAATTACTTTACCCTAGTTTGTTTTCTTTTAGCAGTTGGCAGGTCCTGGTCAGAAGGCTCCTTATTTATATTCTTGTTGAGCTCATCTACCTCCGTACTAACTGCCCCTTCTCCAAGTGCCCGGTGCTGAGCTCCTGCCCTTTGCTCTTTCTCAGGTGTTAATGTTTCTGTTATCTATGCAGTTTCTGTCTGCAGCAGGGTTTTAGGTTTTATCACTCTATCAAAGCGTAGCCTGGTTCCAGCAAGGCAACAGAAGGGGTCCTGCCCCACTCCCCCAGGCCTGAGGGGCTGCTGCGGCTCTGAGGAGCACACAGGAAGATGGAGGCTGCTGTCTGCACCCAGGAGAGCACCCTGCAGCCGGTAGCACGTCCCTGCACAGCTGGAGCCTATTTGGAAGCACTTATGAGCAGAGCACAACAGGTGGGCTGCCCTGGAGGTGCTGATGGTTGTAATTAGTTATTACCCAGACCTCTGCCTGTGGCTGGAGCTCAGCTCTGCTCGGCAGGACCCTGGGTCCGGCTCTGCCTCGACCGCCGCCATGTCAGCTGCCCTGGGGTTTTGACGGAGGCTGTTTGCCTTCTCTGGGATGGATCTGGCACTGGCTTGTGCTCTAGGTTTGAAGTGGCTCAGGACTTGCTGATGCAGCCTTGCCCTGGGATGACCACAGAGCCCATCCTGCTGCTGGCGCTGAGCCATGCTGCCACACCTCAGAGTGATGTGGGACAGGCCCTGGCACTGAAGCACTAGCCTGCTGGCACTGCGGTCCCCTCAGCACCCTTCTGCGGGGGAGCCGCCACCCCTGCTGCACCCTGCTGGCGCGGCTGATGGCGGGGCGAGGCGGCCCTTCCCTGAAGGCTTGAGGCCTGGAGCCAAGCTCCCTGCGGCAGCCATTGCCGGACTGACCAGGCCTGGGCTGCCCGCCCTGAGGAGACGGCGCCCTGAGGAGCCCCTGCTGTCCAGTGGACCCCACTGCTGTGTGCTGGCCCCTGCCACCAGAGGAGCACACCAGGAGATGTCACCTGTCTCCAAAAGGTAGGACATTACGTGGTGACGAGCCAAGGGCGTATGTGAGGGTGCGAATTTAGCTAGTGATATGTGATGGTCTGGTGGCTTGGAGCCAAGGGTGGCAAAGCTCGTGCTCAGAGGTGCTGGTTTTTAACAGGGAGAGCTGCAGAGCCTCAGAGCAGCTTCGCTGCGGGTGTGTTAAACTTCTTGTGGGCTGGAGACTTTGAAATCTGGATTTGAATTAGGACTAGGAGCTAAATGCTGCACCCAAATGATGGAGTGCGTGGTTTGGTTTGTGTTGCGGAATGTGCTGGCAGGAGCAGAGAACCACAGTGCGTTGATGGCATGTCCCTGGCAGTAGCCAGAGACTTTATAAAAGAAGCTCGGCAAGCTGCTGTTTGATGGAATGCTTATTGGTAGATATGGTTTGGCTTTTAGCATGGTCTCTGTGCGTATAAAATGTACAAAATAAGTGGTGTTTTTTACGAATGACCTGAGTGCCAAAACATGCAAGGAATAGGCTGTGATTTTTAGGTTGGCAAAGCTGGCCTAAGAACATACTGTCTTCTTGCTGAGTAGTACAAGGTCTGTCTCAGGTTTGAAGGAGAGCTGCATTAAGTCTAACAGCTCTTGCAGTCAGTTAGTGACAAAAATCCTACCATAACTGATGATATGTATGTGCGCTATATGTAAACAGGTCTGAATAACCTCTGCTTGACCTTTCTGAAGATAGGGATTTGAGTGGTGGTCCTGAGTTCTGCTGATTAAAAGATTAAGCTTTGATGGGGGGGAAGCAATGGTTGTTCAGCCTGGAAATTTGTGAGAAAAATGGATAGGAAGTGACTAAGTTCATGGGAAGAGACATGGATTTATGGCTTGAGTTCATGTGGGTTTGGTACTTCCCATGCTATCAGGAGACTGACACACAGATCCTAAGAACCTACAGTCCTCATAAGCATGTATTTCAAGTTATTTAGAACTGTGACAGGCTAAGGACATCCCTTTCTCAGCCCTGGATGCATGGGTGCACAAGCTGAGGGATCAGTAAGATGCTGAAGGGCGCAATTAAGTGGGTCAGAGAGACCCTTTGGGGTTCTGCTATTTACAGAAGCTGCAGCTTTTCAGTGTGAGCTGTGCCTGTGTCAGGTGTGTTTGGTGCAGTGAAAGATGTTCCCTCTGGACGCGTTCCCCCCAACACAGTGAAAATCTTCCCTTGTTCCCATGGGCGGCTGAGTCCCAGCTGTCAGCGTTTCCTTACTGTGTGCTGAGTGCCCATGGCAGTGGGCATTGGTGGTGTCAGGCCCCATACAAACGTGTGGTTTATGGGAGTCTCTGTGGAAGTCAAGAACATCTGTTCTGCTGTTTCTTCCCTCAAATGGGATAATCTATGTAGTTTTACCATAGACTGTACTTCCCAGCTCTCTTAATTTCTTTAAATTGCTCTGTAAGTTGCTGAAGTCATCAGCAGAAATGTTGGAGTCAGCTAGATTTTAAACATTTAAAATGATATAAGACCATTTTCCTTCAGAAAGAACCTTTAAAAATTTAATTATTCTTTTTCTTTTTCCTATTTCTTTTTCTTTTTCTTTTAATGATGGGGTTGTTGAAACCTCCCATTAAAAGTCCCATAAAATAAAACAGATAAAGAAATAAAAAAGCTTAGAGCAGAATGTAACAAAGATTTTCTTGAAAAAATCAGGCATCTTGCTGCTGATCTATTGCCTTTTCTTACATTGGAGAAGAAATGAATGAGGAGGAATAGGTTGCTTGGGGGTGGCTCCTGTGTTTTATGCTCAAGTTAGTGCCTCATAACTCACATTGCAGCGTGATATCTACTCCTTGGAAACCAGATTCCCAGTGTTTTTGTGGTGGAATATCAAAATATTAATAACCTAAGCACTATTAAAACAACTGTTCTAGGATGTGTCAGGCCTAAATACGGTAAGGGTGGTGAGTATTCTGAGCATGTATAGACCAGAGGGTAGTGATCTGGCCTCCTTAGACTTCCTAGGAGAGATGTCAGGACTTGTCTTCTATAATTTAGTCATTAACCAGCCTGTTTGAGATGAGTTGATTTGGGAGCACTGTGTTTGAGACATCAAAGGCGAAACTTAGTAGCTAAGACTTCCTTTTAAATGAGGAAACAATTGTAACCTTTCCCCCCCTTGTAATGTGTTTAAGCTGTGTGTTTGTGTATTTATTTCTGTGTACCCAGACACACATTAAAGAGATTGAACATAATAAGTTAATTGTTTACCTAATCCTTAATGAAGATTGCTATTTCCTCTTCAGAATTGCTGCTTAAAGTAAAATGCATTAAAGCTCCCTCTGAATTGTTGGTGTTAGGAGTAGGTGTTGTTCGGAGGTGTGGATCGTGTTACTGCTCTGTTCTTCAAAGGCAGCTTCCCCAAACCAAAATACAAGTAAAATTAGTATGTAAATCACATTCAGCTGCAGTGTCCTGCATCAGTCATCTAAGAGGATCACCTGGATGCTTTGGCTAAACACTGCAGGGCTCAAGGATGTTTTTCTTGGGTATCTCTTGTTTTTTTCCTTGCCTTATATTTTGCTGTATTTGGTCTTGCCAGGAGACTACTGTGGCACGCTGTATGTGTAGTTGTACGGAAGAAATTTTCTGGGCAAATGCCTGTAAATGCCTGCTGGTTGGTTGTAACTGTTAGGAGCTGGTGTGTGTTTCTGGTGGCTCTTTTCTGTCTCTTCTTTCTATGAAAGCACTTAAGTTTTTACAGCTGTTCTGAAGGCCTTGTGCTGCTGTTGATAATCTTCTTGGCAAAGCTGCAGTGTAGGTTTGGCTACCCTGAGCTTCCTGTCATTTATAATTATCTCAGTTTTTGTTCAAGTGATTTTGCATCAGTCCATTCGTCCTTGCCCTCCAGTTGCAATTATAGTTTTTGATGCCATTGAATTGCAAAGATCTGGGGAAAATGCTTTGAACATCTTTAATAGCAAAATGCAATACATCATTCAGTTCATTTGGGGCAGTGACTCCTCTGGCTTGCTCCAAGGATTTAATCAGATGTGAGTGATGGAACCATGACATTGTCTACTTTACCATAGAGTCCCTCAAAGCTACTGGTTAATACATAAACAAAATCAGAATCCCTTTCTGTCTATACATGACAAAGTGGTGCAGATGACTGAGCAAAGAGTGTTAACTCAAAAACCAAACTAGTATCAAAAGTAATAGTGCAGATTTGCTTCTAACAGACTTATTTTGCCCTAAAGTTTCATTGTCTCATATCACTTCTTTCAGATGTTGCTCTGGTAACTCATTTATTACAGCAAATCAAATAAACAAATGAAAAATTAAAGCCATTGTTATCCAGCTATTTCATCAGGGTGTCTTTGTAGTTCTTTGCATATTTATAATGTTTCCTTGGGCTGCATGTCCAATGAGAACAGATGGCTGATAGGTTACATTGACTTACCTACTCCAGCAAACTGGGCAAGTGTCCATATCTTCAGCAAACGAAATACTGCATAGCAGATTTTGGAAGAAAAATACATTGTAGTAATTGAAAGCTATTTTCAATTGCTTATCATAGTTTTTTTTTTTTTTTTTTCCTCTTGTGGTCTCTTCTCCTGTGCTGTTCATTATCCCTTCTGGAATTTAAATGGCACATTTTATGTATGAGAGTTAACTCCATTTGCCAGATAGAATTGATGTGTTCCCATCCCCTATATGCATGAATATGGAGATGTAGACATAGATATGAATGCAAGTCACTCTTGAAATATTCTGAATGCTGGAAGATTTCTTTTCCTTCTTTATTTAATTTTGCTGTTTAGAGTGAAAGGAACACATTTAAATAATAAAATATGAGCCACAATGTACATTCTGCTCTATTCATGAAGTTTTTCTAATTTCAGTTCTTTCTGCAGAACTGCTATAAATACTTTTACATGAGAATGCCTGAGAAATAGGTCATAGCAAGAATTGTTAATATGTACATTTGATAGAAGCCCTTCCAAAGTTCTGATTTCTTTCAGATTGTTTCATAAAGCAAATAATGTGAAGATTAGACTGGAATTTTCAAGAATACCTGTTTAAGAGTCAGAACCAGATGAAAATCCCTCTGTTCCTTTTCACCCCCAGACATTTTCTGATCAGAGTCCAGATCTCTTAAGAGACAGTAAAAGATCCTGCAGGCTTGAGTCCTGTCAGAGCAGGAACATTAGTAAAATGATTATATTTTCTTAGGATAGTTTGGTTTCAGAAACTACCCTGATTTTGCAGATGCTGCTCTTCCAAGAAGAGCTGGTTACTTGGGCTTCTGTGGAGCACACTGAGGACAGCTGGAGTTTTTGCATGCAGCAGAGGCAGAGACCTTTTCAATTCTAGAAAATCCACTTACTTCTTTACTTAATACTTTTTTTATGCATAAATCTGTTTAATTGTCAGTGTAAGAAACAGGGGGAAGCTCTGTGTGCCATTGAGTTGGCAGCCTTAACCAGGAAAGGTAGGAGCAGTAATTTACTGTACTGTGCACACAGGCATTCAAGGAGCTTTTTTCAGATAGCAAACCTGGCAGTTGCATGGTGTGATATATTTGTTTCATCATATTGTGAGCTGGCCAGCATGCTTGGGCTGGACTATCTGGCTGCTGTAGGCAGCCTTATCTTTTGTTACAGAGGTCTTAAATTTTTACACATTTTATGAAGTTGTCCAAATTAGATTGTACGTATAACGTGCTCTGTAGCACATGGTACCTGACCGAAGGGCTTCTCATCAGCTGTCTGAAATACCCTGCAGGTCCTAACCACTTGAGAAGCTCTCTAAAGAAATGAGTGTTCTGGAAACAACAGATTTTTTGTAAGCAGGGGAGAAAAGCATTTAAGTTCTCTCTACTGAATATGTGACAAAATAAAATTCTAAACTGGCTTTGGCATCAAACTAAGAATTTTTGGCTGGGACTTTGTGTAGAGATTTTGGATTGCTGTGAACAGTCACGCTGAAACTCCAGAGGAGGGTAGTGTGCACTAATGTGGATTAAAGTACAATTTGTTGGCCAGATTTTGGCAAAAGAATTTGAATTTTGCAAAGCTCTAGGCTTTTAAGCTCTTCTCCCAGGGCCTGGGAGCTGGATCTCTTGAGAGACATGATGCATAGTCCAACAGTCTGATTTCTGCACACACACCCCCAGCAGTTTACAGGAACTTCAGATAAATGTCAGACTGTGGATGCCTTCTTAAACTGGACAGAACTCTAAGCTGTGATAAGTTGCTTACAAAGCTCTTTCAGGGAGTGGGGGAAGAGTAATCTTAGAAGACAGAATAAAAATGTGCACTTTCTTTTTTGAAAAGTTTTTGTGGACTTCTAAAGTATTTTTCATAAAGGAATGCATGTACATAATTGAACCTGAGCAGGAAATATGGGCTGTGAAAACTTAAGTGTTTCCAGATGATCCGTTTTACAAAGAATCAAGTGAAGTATTAATTTCTAATTAAGATAATCTGTATTTTATTTACATTAATATAAACTGCTTTGATCTAAGATGGTTAATAAATGTCTTGAGGTCTTCCAAAAGGATAATAAGGCTGGCACGTATTAGGGCACTTGTATTTAATAAAACTGGAAGCATTGGATAAGGGAGAAAAGGGAAAACATAATGCAAAGAGAATACTCTTAAAATTTTTTGTGACAGCATAAATAATCTGTTTGGGATGTGGGAGTTTTAAGCTGGTGCAAAAACCAGTAAAAGAAACCAGCAGGAAAACCTTGCAGTAATAGAAGAATAGAAAAATTAAAATAAAGTTTAATTCCAGCACTAGTAACTGTTATACAATAGTAAGCAATTTTTCTGTCTCTGAGGCTGATCCCCTGGGATGCTGGTGACCTTCCCATGGGGATCAGGGATGAAGTACCTGCTGCTGCAGAGTGTCAGAGCCTTCTGCAGGGTTCCCAGCTTGTCTGTCTGGCATCTTCCTGATACCTGTGCTCTGCCATGCCTTTAGCAGGAGGTCTTGTTGATTTGCACTAAGATTCCTCTTTGGTACATACTTCTGGTCAACTTAGTTGTACAGTGAAGTGCTCTGGCGACAGAGTAGGTAAAGACATTTGGTGTTTAATTACTGCTCTGCCTGCTGTTAATACTCATAGCAGTAAATGCAAGATGATCTATTCCTGCCAGGCTTCCAATGTTTATCGTTAATAAAGAACGAACTGACATAAAAGCTTAAGTATCTCTTTCCCCTCCTATAGTGAGTAAAAACTTGATTTCCTTAACTAATAGATTACTGTCACTGCAATAGGAATGAAGTTTCCAGTCTGTAGTTAAAGAAAAAACATAAATCACTTGTTCCATTTGCTCCATGTAGGAAAAAAAACCTACCAACCCCCAAAACCCACAACCACCCAACAAAAAACCCTGCCCTGAACAGCTAGTGCTTTGTGTGTAAAGAAATGCTGCATTTTGGAGGCAGAGGTGAAATTAGCATTCTAAAGGTAGCTGTTTAAGTGCAATCAATATATTGCAGGTGTTAAACAAATTCAGTGGATGGAGTGTTCATTGTCTGAAGGTGAAATCGGCAGCCTTCTGCTCTTTGGAGGCTGTGTCTATTTGTCTGTTTGCTCATATTTTACACTGAGACCTGTGACCATTATATTAATACTTAGAATAAAAGCCATTGAATACTTTAATCTTTAGAGTAAATTATACTGACTCAAACTAGAGAAATTCTGAATTTTCCTGATGAAATAGTGTCAACAGTGTAAGTTCTTTCTGCTGCTTTCTAGATATCAAAGTCCGAGATCCAGCACTAGGTTGGAACTCAGGAGATAGTTGGTTGTGGATAAAGTACTGATAGCTTTTCTGTTGCATCTGTTTGGAGTTAAATTTTTTTTTTTATATTGTGTTGGTACAGCATCAGCTGCAGCAATGATCTTGGCTGGGCTTTCATGAGCTGCTCTTATACCAGTATGTAACTCACAAGCAACCAGAACCTTCTGAGATGCAAACTCTCGATCAGCTGGACAAAGCCAGGAAAATACTGCTCTTCTGCTGCTCAGTCAAACCTTCCAGGGCTGCATTTGCAAAGCAGTGAGAGTCCCAGCTGGAGTCTGCACAAGTGCAGTGACCAGTGCAATAATGTGCTGGAGTTGATGCAGCTGGATTGGTGGTTTACCATTGACTTTTGGTCATCTTTGTAATTTGAAGCTGGCTCACTTGGGCATTTGTGGCCTTTTTTTCAAGGATGTTAGGCCATTTATACCATTCTGTTAATGCAAGTGGGTTTTAAAGAGAAAATGAAACCCAGACTTTCTCTGTAGATTTTAAAGATGGTCATGCAGATTTTGGGGTCTGGTCCAGAGCATGGTGCAGTCAAGGGAATCAGCTGGATAGTGAGTAGAGCCACAGAAGAAAGTAATAGAAATTAGTACAGCAGCAGAGAAACCCCAAATATCTGGGTTCGCTGTGGGCACTTCATTGAGGACAAAGCTTCTGGCAAACTGGCAGAGCTGGTGGTGATAACTGGGCAGCTGCACCCTACAGAGAAAGGAGAACAGGCATTTTAGACCGTGAATGCGTTCTTCCCAACCTGATAGTCTCTGTGGACCTGGAGAACAGAGAGCAATTTCATTGTAAAATATTCATAGACAGCTGCTCTATAGCATTTATCCCAGTGTTACTTAAATCTTGAGCTAGTCTATAATTAAAGCATTTATGTTTCAGATGCTTAACAGGGTGTTCTAAATGTTTAGGTCTTGTAAATGATGTTTATTTATGGTTAGCTAATTAAGCCAGCAGAGTTCAGCTTGGTCTCCAATCTAGTCCAAAAGATGAGCAATGACATTCCCTGTTACTTCGAAAGCAGCTGATGCAAAAATGATCCCCACTTGGCTGGGCAGCTCTGGGCTTGTAACTGCCATGTGTTGGCCACCCATGTGGGATGCCTGTGTTCCCAGCCCTCCTGCCTGGGAAATGGGCTGCATGGAAATCAAACAGCAATTAAATGTAGCTGCCTGTCCTGCTGTTAAGTTACTGCCCTGGGCTCTTGGGAGTCTTTGGTGGAACCCAGTCCTCCAGCCCTCTTACTCGTTTGGTGCTAAATGCTTACCCTGCCCTTTGCTCGTGGATGTGGCCGTTTTGGTAGCAGCGTTGCTGTGTGGTCAGGGTCTTGGTTCTGCCTCGTTCCTGGGAGGGAAGAGGAAAAGCATCGGGTGAATGCTGGCTGCTCACCAGGCAGCAAGGTGAGATTTGTGACAGCCCCTGTGTGTAAGCCCTGGGATGGAAGGGGGGCAGCTTCCTGCTGCTGCTTGGATTGGGCTTGGCTTGCGCTATGGGATCCAGCGAGGCTGCAAATGAAACTGAATTTGAGTTCTTGCTTTTAAGTCTCTACAGAATCAAAGCAAAAGCTTGCAACAACACTGCCAACAGCGGGTGTTTGCGGGTGCTCCTGCCTTCCACAGGGCTGCAAAAAACCAAACCTGTGCTCCCAGCTTCAGGAGGATAGGGGAAAACACAGCCTCGCAGACTGGAGGGGGAGCCAACACCGAACCGGCAGTTAGTTGATTTGAACTCAGTCTCCAAACACAGCTAAAGTGTTTCTCCAGTAAAAAGTTAATTATCTTTCTTCTTATTGTAAGTGTGAACTCCAGGGCTTTCAAGGCAGGAATTACCTGTTTCTGCTATTTGTAAAATGTTAAGCACAATGACTTCTGTTGTGGTATGTCAGTACTATTGTGATGCAAATACTAAGGAAGACCAAAGTAAGGAGCTGTTGGCTCCATCTAGCAAGTTTGGATGCATTTTGTTTTCACAAGGTAATCTTGCAAGGCTGTGATACAATTTCACTATTTCTTAATTTCTTTTTGTACTTCACTACAAGTATTTGCATGAGGGGTTGGTCTTTAGCATCCTTAAGTTTCAGTTCTTGCTTTTAATATTTGACTTTACAACGTATTCATGTAATTATTCTCATCCCCTTTCTCCCCACTGTGAAGCAGTAGCATCTACTTTCAGAATAATTCTGCCTTAAAAGCAGCAACTAAATGAGGTCCCAGAAAGTGCATATAGGAAATTGTCTGTTGTCTGGAACTGTCTTTTATGTCTCTGTCCTCAAGTGCCATGTTAATTCTTTGCTTGTGACAGGCACAGGACCAGCAGGATGCTTGGGTTTCTGTGGGGAAGGCAGAGCAAAGGCAGTCACTGCTGGACCAGCCATGGCCACTCAGGGTGGGATGACTGAGCAGAGGTGGAATATGAAGGAGAGGATCTGGCAAGGGGGTTACTGAGCCAAATTTATCATTGCATCTTCCTCTGTCTGGAGAGAGGTTGGGGATGTCTTTGTCAGAGGTGAAAATTTCCTGATCACTCTTGATGTTGGCTGATGGTCTATTTTGGTTACCAGGAGCAAAGCTGAAGGAAGAGTAGGATCTTTTTACACTTGCAAATCTTTGTCACAGGTTGGTAGTTGCAGGGGTAAAATATATTTTGCACTGTATGATTGAGGGTTCAGGTTACTGCTAGGGGGAAGAATTTGGTCTCCAGTGTGAAGATTTCATGGCTGTATGGCACTAGTTCAGGAAAAACAGGGTGCTGGAGTTAGCAAGAGCTAAACGTGCTCAGTGGTACAAGTTCTTCAATCAATTTCAGTTCATTTTTCTCCTCCTGCTTTATTGCCTTTAATTAAAAATAACATATGTTCAGCAGAACTCTGCTTCCTGGAATGAGTCTGGGCAGCTCCTTACTGGGGCAAAGTCCCTGTTTTCTCAAATGCTGCCTTTCAGTGCATCCATTGCCTTGAACTTGCTGAAGAGTTGAGGCCTTTGGAAGCACTTTGACCTGTTGAATAGAAAGAACTAGATGTTGGGGATTGCATCATTGTTAGTGACCTGCTCTGAGATCTTGGGAGGCTTCTCTGATAAAGCTGCTAGCCTCTGCTTCTCTGTCTCGTCTACTTCAATGGGAAAGGACTGTCTCACTATGTTTGCTTTGGTAATGCAGCCTGGACATTGTAGCTGGATTCTGGCTTTATTCCCTGAAGGCAAAGTGTTAAAAGTTCATTGTGTAAGTGATGGTTCATCAGCCCCTTGGTTGTGTTCAAAAGGATATTAGAAATAGCATGTGTAACTTCCCATTGTTTTACTATCTATTTTTTTCTATGGTTTACTACCCTGTAAAAATGTAAAAGCCTCTAGTCAATGAGATTTGGTGACCGACTGGTCCTATAAAAAAATTACTGATAGTGATCAAAGTGTAGTTCAGTAAACATTTCCCCCTTGAGGCTGTGATGCCCTGTATACACTTTACAGGGGCCAGATGGTTAGTACATTTGCCAAATGTCACATATAAATTCATGGCATCTCTGTTGCTAACAGTACATTTTAGTTAGTGTAAATCAAAACGCAACCCCAAATTACTTTTAAAAAAAATTCTAACACTTTAATGTAACTGTTCCCAGTCCAGCTCAAGTATGGTTTGTTTTTGTTCATTTCAGGAACCATCTGTGCTTTTAAAGTATGGCTTCGGAGCAATAAAAATAACTCCAGAAAGGGGTATGAATGAGCAAAATGGGTTAAATTAGCTTCACAGTGTGAAAATTGGTAGAATCCCTCTTTTCAGTTCTGCTTTGATGTGGAATATGTTGCTACCTTGAATAGTGCTGGTCATCACCCAAACCCCGTGTTTCCTTCGATTAAGTGTACAGAGAGATAAGCCCAGGGAGCGTTATGATTACAGGGAAGGCAGCCTGGACCCCTTTGCAGGGCCCGTGGGCTGGGACGGGGAACCACATGGCACAGCCTCACCTCTGCAGTGTGCAGATGGAAGAATTGCACTAATGTAGGGCATGGTTACAGGAAAACACGTGTGCAGCTTAGCAGGACAGTGAAGTACCACCATCAGGGTTATTAACTGGGGATATATTCTGCAGTGCTTTACAGGAGAGGGAATTCTGGGAGAAATGCAATTCAGATTTGAGATATGATTCAGCTCCTGAAATTCATTGAAGCAGAATGTCTAAATCTGAACAACTTTACCTGGATCTGTGTAAATTTATGGCATAATATGACATGGAAATATATGTAAATGTTGTCAATTATTGTAAAGCAAAGGAGCACATAGATGGAATATTCCATAAAATGTTTTATACAGCATATTTTGAATTCCTGATAAAGAAAACCTGAGAAATATCAAATGAACTGGAATTGAGTTTGGATGCTCCAAGCCCATTATATTGGGACATTTTCTTTAAACTGCTTATTAATCTAACCCTGCCATACATATTTTCAAGAGCATATTTTTCTTCACTGTAACATTATACCTTTACAAATCAGGGAAATGTCAACTCTTGATTTACTGACAAAGCAGACAACTGACATAATTTATCTCACTTGAGATCAGTTCATCAAACTTAGGAACATCTTGGCTGCTGTAAAATCCAGGCTTTTGATACAATCGTGTCTGCTTAAAATGCAAAGGATAACCTACATTTTTAAAATGCTGTAAAAAGAACAAGAAGTGATGCCAGGATGAAAATTTATGAGGCATGGAGCTGGGATCTGAATTTAGCATTTGCTGCGTAGTGGAGTGTTGTTACTATCTTGTTTGCACAGTTGAAAACTAGTGTTAATGGAAAGATAGAGCAAGAGGGCTAAGCCATTAGCATTCAAGTCCAGTACCTGCTCTGACCTGATGCTATATGGGAATCTTTAATGTTCATCCTTGATTTAATATCACATTGCTTGATACTAGTGGTTCCTTGTTAGTGAACCTCTGATTAGAGCAGCACGTGATTTTGCAGTTTAAGTGTGAGTACTTGTTACATTCAAATGCAGAATTAAACCCATGAAAACACAGATGAAAGGGTAAGAATATTGTTTAATGTCAACTACTCTGATAATATTAGAATGGAATTAGCTTTTTCACCATCTATCAAAAGATGTTTTATTTAACATACTGGGATTGTAAGGTGTTTCGGGGGGTGGGGTGGGTTGGTGTAAGGTTTGTTTTGTGTGTTTGCATAGTGCTTGGCACAGCGTGTAGGATGTGGCTGAGTGCTCTCACAATACCTTCTGCAGTTCTCATCACCAGTCTGTCAGTGACACAGATAAGAAATTTCCTGGAATATTAAAATACGAAGCTTTAGTTTAAAAACTGCTAGCCTTTTCCTGGTTTCTTTACCAATTTGTAGAAGTGTTGTACAGGCTGAGAGCAAAATAACTGCCATGTAAGATGAGTGTTCTTGGATCATAAAACAACTTCGGTGAACACTGCTCTTAAATATTCATGGCGAAGCTATCAACTGATGTGTCAGAAGTCATGTTGACACAAAACCTGATCCAAGGGTAAACCAAGCCTCAGTCTCAATGTGTAGCTCAAATCTTCCTCAGGATTTTGAACACTAAATGTGTTAGATGCTTCTGATCTTTCGCAGCCAGTGCTGAACCTGAAAAGAGCAGAGGATGGGAGTATCTTGAGGTTTTTTGCAGCTCTGTCTAGTGATGTGTGCAGTGGTGACATAAAGCACTTTTGAAAAAAGGCTCTGCAGGTTATGAGGAAAAGCATAACTTAGGTTAACATTTATCTTAACTGTCATCGTTGTTTGTAACACTAAATCTTTCTCATAAATAAGTGGAGAAATCTTTGCTTCAAAGTGAAAAATTCATGCTCCAGTTAAACCTCAATTATATTTCCAAACAATATTTATCAGATTTTCTAATGTGTGCTTAGTGCAGTTCAATTTTGTGCTATCAGTCAAAAGTGGCAGAGCTCAGGAAGTGGGGCTGAAAGGTGTTTTTCATGTGGGAAATGAAGTGTGCAGTACCGAGGCAGTGCTGCCATTGCCAGGGCAGTGTCAGAGGGGGACCATAGCTTGGGTCCATTTTTAATGAAATACAGTGCATTAAAGAAAATAATCACTGCATTGTTTCTCCCTGCAGAACGAGGGAAGCTGATATGAATTCTTAAAGGCTATGTTCCAGGTGCCTGAAATGTGAAACTATAGTTTCATTCTGTAATTCTGGATAGAAAAAAAAAAAGTGCCTTTGTAATTTCATGAGTCTCTGAATTTATTTCACCTAATATTTTTTCTACAGCTATTTACCGCATTAATTTAGTAAAAAACCTGACAAGTGTGCATATGTGGAATTTAAGTGATGTCCTTAGGTACACATTAAGTAAAGATTTAAGGTTTGAAATATAAGATTAATTCAACTCTTGCTTACAGTTGCATTGCAAAACTGTTGGTTATCTAGAAATTAATGTTTCATGTTCATATAAATTTGATAATGTATAATAATATCTATGTATAATGCTAACACTTATGATTAGAAAAGTAAAATTCTGGAGGTGAATGAGAATTTAGTGTGTGTGTAAGGCTACAACAGGTAAGTATTGGCCAGATTCTTCACAAAGTTTTCAAAGGAAACTTGTAGACTGAGACCAGGTGTGACAGCCTGTGTGAGTGATTTGCTTGCTCTTGGTTGGTATTTTAAGCATAGTCCTTGGGTCTGGTGCCTCTCTGAGAAGTTGAGTGGTTCTGCTCCCATCCAACCAGCCATTTAGACCCAGAGTTACTGCTTTGAAGTCATTTGTGCTTCTTCCACTGATGCAATAAAATTGGCCTGTTCCTTTTGTTCTCTAAGGTGAGCATATTCTTCAGTCCTTTTATCAAGGAAGGAATTAAGTATACATTTCAGTCCTAGGCATAGGGAACTTAGCTTCAACAGGAATTCGCTCTGGGCCAGGGTAAATCTTACTTTTGATGTCAGTTTTACTTTAGGTTTATGTGAACACAAATTACAGCTCACTGAAAGGATAAATGATAGGACATTTCTGGAAGTCTCCGAACATGCAAGGCACAGTATTGTTATCTCAGATATGTGTTTCAGAAAGGTGCATTTTATAGAAAAGGAGGGACTAAGACAAGCATTGGAAAAAAATAACTGTACCCAGAGAACAGATTCCAAGATTCCCATTTCAGATACATATAAAGAGGGAAGCTATAGCAGTATCATTCAAATGTGACAGCAGTCACTCCAACCTTTGCTATTACGGCACAAAATTACATGTTCTAGCCAGAGAAATAGGAAGGGCTGATAGGGAAGACAGCTGGGATTTGCTTTCTTATCTATATTTTACACACATGCTCTTTCGTTTCCCTCCCACTCTCCTGTTTCCAGGATCCAGGCTGGCTTTTCAGAGCTTCTGTTTAGTTTGCATACAATGGGGCAGCTTTGTACCATGTAGTTTCTAAGCTCCATAGATACAGGTTGAAAATGAAAGTATTTAATTCTTGTGCTTTGTAATTGGCAACATTAAGGATGAAGTTCTGCCTGCAGAGGACTGTTGGTTCTAGAAATGTCACCAGAGGTCCTTTCCTGAGCTGTAGATGGAGGATCCAGCTCGGGGGTAATCAATGTGTAATGATTTTGACTTTACTGCATGTAAATCTAAGTGCTCCGTTCTGTGTTTGAGGATTAGAAACTAACAGGTTTTAAGCATGGAGGTGGGGAAATCTATCGAACAGTTGTGGTATGGCCTTAAAGCCATGAAACCTCCATCTATCTCACCCTCCAGGAGGAGTTATGTACAGTTATGCATGCTCTCAAATGATCGATGAATAATTCATGTTATTAAAATAAGGTAGCAGAAGTGCTGTCTGTACCCTGCTCCATTTCAGCTTATTAGAAGGTAATTGGAAGCTGGGACAGTAAGGGTGAGAAGCAACTGAAATATTTTGCCTTGCAGTGTCTGGTTTAAGAAACATTTTTGGTGTTAAGCAGTGCCAAAGTGTAGATATTTCCATTCCCTTTGCATCGTGTTGGGAATGCAACCTCAGACTGCACTGCTTCATAAGATCTGGAGAAAAGTGCTGAGCTGAATATATTGAGTAGAACAGATTCTTGGAGTTTACGTGACCTTGCTGTTCTGGAGTTAATGGCAGCTATTACTTGCTACTTAATAGCCAATCAAAAGTGCTTTAAATTATACACCTGTTGAGTGCATATTATAGATTTTATAAGTTGTAGGATTTGTAGTACCCTGTTGTCTTTGCCTTTCTGCTTTTTGTTTTCTTGATTTCTGCAATACTTGCTACTAGGCTCACCCACCAATACAGTTGCTTAGGGCAGTACATTTTATTTTTCTCTAGATTTTATAGAGGCTATCTGAGAGCTTTCCATTACAGATTGAGGAGGGACTTCTGCAATGGCAGACCTGCTTATCAGGGTTGTGCTAACTGAAGACTGGATGCTCAGGCTCTGGAGGAATGTAGAAAAGGTGATCTATCTAGTAGCAACCGGCTCCTTCATGGGCTGTAATTGCAGCGGTCACACTAGAAAAAAGTGGTTCTGGGCTGTACTGGATTTAAAACTAAAGCAATATGTGGGACTGATTTGATGGTTTCATAGAAAAGTTAATTTGCCTTCCCAAAAATGATTAACAAAATACAGCTGCTAACATGTCAGAACCAGTCTGTGAAGGCAGTGTTTGGGGCTTTTTGTTTGGCTGGTTTTTTTTATTCTGGTCATGGCTGCTTAGGAAGAAAGATACTTTTTTCAGTCTTTATGGTCTCCTCTGATGTAGCTTGGTGTAGGCTTTTTTACTGGTGACTCTGCAGCTCAGATTGTGGAAATTGGTGAATTCCAGTTTAGAGGATGGTCGTGCAAGTCAAATATGCCCATGGTTAAGGAAACTTGAACTGACAAGCAATGTGGGCTGGCTGTGCAAACGAAGGGAAGTTTTCTGTGCCAAGTCAGTTCCATTAATCTTGGGGCTGTGACATGTCTCTGCTCTTATTGATTTCCCAGCAGGCTATTCATCACCAGTCTCATCACGTTATGAGCCAATATGGAGAAGGCACAGGGGGGAAATGGGACTAGTGGTTTTTATCTCTAGGGCACAGGATGCTCATAATCAATGCAACTCGGAGAAGAAGCCAGATGGGTTGAGATAATTGATGAAAAGTGCCTCAAAGTAGAGAGGTTCTACATATCTTACAGGGAGAGAGGGGGAAATATTTGGGTTTTTTTAAGGTCAGAAGATACCTTAGCTGGTCCTGATGCTCTGAGTTGGTGTGGGGAGGCACAGACCACAGCTGCACAGCCCGATATGCCTGGCAGTGTACAGTGGGCTGGGTCAACACTGAATTTGGCTTGTCACAGGCTGTGTCTGTGCAGGAGCCAGCAGCCAGGTCTGTGCTGCTGAAAGGGGCAGATCTGCACGTGTGCTTTGTGGTGGCTCTGCTAGACCTGCATGGACCTGAGGCTGGTTCTGCGGTGGCTTGCGGCACTGGGCCAGACTGCCGGAGTTAGACCTATGTTCACCCTCCAGGTGATGTCTATAGACCAGGATGACAGGCTTGCTGCTTTCATCTGTTATTTAACCTTTGCAGGGTTTTTTTTGTACTGATGTCAAGCTCTCAATCACCCTGAAGAGGAAAATCTTGACTTCCTTAAAGTACTGACTCCTAGGGCAGGTGCTGTGCAATTCTCTTGCTGTGCTGAGATGCACAAACTCTCCCCAGAATCCCTTGTCTAGTCTCTGAAACTTTGCACAAAGTATTCACAAAATGCATTTTTCAACAACTTAATTATTTCTTGTCTTCTCAATCAATAATGAGCCATCACAGTAAAGCCCTACATATTGTTTTCTTGTTGTTCTTTAAGACAGCTGCTTAGAATGAAAATTGCTCTTAGGCAAAACTTATAAAAACAATTAAAACCATGGTGCTTGGGAGTTTTTTGCAATTATGAACTGATCATGTTTTGGTCCTGTAAAGACTCATGCCTCTGGCATCAGTGGATGAGAGCTGTGTGTAGAGATAAGGACAGGAATATTTGCTTGATTGTGGTCCCAACTCAAGCTTTCAGTTGCTGTTTGTTTACTATCACTTAATTTATCTCATTGTGTGCTTTGCACTTCATGGAGTAGCTTTTGGCCAGGGGAGTGAAGACTAGGACAAGTCAAATCCTGACAGAGCTACCTGTCTGGCCAACCACAATGTGGGAGAGAATAGGCTGTTGGTTAATCTCTTTCTCTGCAGAGATGTTCCAAATCTGAGAACTCTTTCCCTTAAGAGTTTAGGCAAGGCACAGTGTTGTGTTTGGGGCTGCTGCAAAAAAACCTTGGAAAAGCACATGGTAGAAGAGCCTGGGATCTGAGACCTTGAGCTGCTCTCTCCCATGCTGTAGGTGACAGTTTGCCTACATCTCCCATTGTGAACTTCTCTGTGTAAGCAGCAAAATTCCTGTAGGGAATTGGCTTCCCATGGCCTACAGGAGCATGCTGAGCGCAGGGAGATGTGTGCTGTCACTGTGCTGCCCTGCTCCCTTGGCTCTCAGCATCGTTCTGCCCTGTCTCCCACATGCACGCTTTCCTTAACGGATACCCTGCCCCTGTGAGTTCCTCTCTCCTGGGATTTTCTCCCTATATCTTGCGAGCACATAGTGCTAATCCCCTTCCCAAGTCTTCAGTGGGGATGTTAGCTCTTCTGTTGCCCAGGAGCCTGCACACTTGCACAGCCTGGCTCAGGCTGTTGAAGGAGAGCGAGCTGCTGGTTTCAGCTGCAGGGCACCTGCAGGCACACTGCCTTGCACTTTGCTGTGTGAGCAGCATCCCAGCCCACATGCTGCACTTCTGGTCTGTTTGCTACCCCAAAACCTTGAAGTAAAGGAGAGGAGAGCCAGGCTGTGAGTGTGCCGAGCTGTGTACTTTGAAATTTTGTCTCTTTCCAAGTACTGTTTAAAAGAAGCGAAGCCTAACCACCAACAAAAAAGCCATCCCCAAAAGTATGTGTGCATACACACATATATACATTTATATGTATACACAAATCCAGCATTTTAACTTGCATTGCTGATGAAAGCCAGAAATGTGAAATAGCAACCTAGGTTCCAATTTTTAATTAAATTGCTTGTCTGTTTTTATGGCAATTTATTGTTCCATGTTTCTGGATATCAAAGAGCTTTTTCTACCTACAAAGAGCAGAGGAAAAAAATCTAATTTATTTTCTGTAGCTCATAAAAGGAAGCCCTTTTTCCCCATGGCAGGACTTCTCAAGTCAGTTAATAAGCTGCTACAGCCAAACCTATTAGGAACACTTTTAAGCAGTTGCCAGCATGGCTTAATTTGCAGATTCCCTGTGTCTTATTCTAGCCTTTGACAAGTTCAGGTTGAAGCAATTGTTATGCCTTTAACTTGCAAATAATTACAATTAGTATCCCGAGTTGTGTCTGATCAGGGCCATGTTTATACATCGACAATCTCAAAACACGCAGAGAAATACTTACACTGAGGCCAGGCATATGCTTTATGTGTAGGGTTGCCTTTGGTCGGCTGATTTCCAGCATCAAGGGACTTAAAGTGTTCTCAGATGGGACTGAAGCTGTGTGCCCATGAGGCAGAGAAACCTGGGCAGTCTGGGAGGTGGCAGGGAGTGTGGGCATGAGGCATGGGCAGACAAATAATGCCTCTCCATATTATGTAGCAGAGGGACTCTGTGACAGGGCTTCTCTGCAGGCAGGGGCTCAGCAAGATGCAGCAAGGAAAGGGGTAGGGAGCTGCTGACACCGCGGTGATCTGCAAGCAGAAGCTGTGAAGATCGTCAGCCTCTCCTGGTCTCAAACACAAGTTTGTTAGTGACTGTACAACATGAGCTATTGAAATACTGGCAGAGGGAGTGTTCCCAGCCCTTGCCTACTAAGGCTCAGACCTGCTTACTGGGAGCTGCTTGGGCTTAGCAGAGCTGCTTGAGGCAGCTGCCTGAAAGCAAGCGAAGTGCCCTGGGCTAGCAAGTGATGGGAGCCCAGAGTACAACCCAAGGGGGATGAGCCATATCCTCCTAGGACTTGGTCACCAATGTGTTGCTGCTTTCTAAGCCTCACCAGGAGGTGGTCAATGGCCCCTTTCTGAGGCAGGATAACTAGAAGGGCAGATGGATGGTGCTTGACAGTGTGCAGGATATTGGACCAGATGGGCTGCTCTTCTGAATTAGTATCACAAATCCTGCAAGCCTGAAGGCAGTTCAATACTCTGACAACAAGTTGACCTTCTGCCCCTATTTTTCTGAGCCCAGCAGGTATCAGTTATTTGTGGCTTTAGTGGGCTGCCTCTATACAATTTGTTTTGCATGTTTTTGTATTGGAATATATGAAGTTGGGAAGTTCATGACTTGTTCTTGTCCTGTTGTATGGCAATGTTGTGCTTTGGAGTTTGAGGCGGTCTTTATTCCAGACCTATCACTTCCAAGGCATGCTTGTGTATGTCTAGGCATCTGCATGTGCACTCACACAGTTTGTTAGGAATTCAAAACCATTTTCTGCACATTGGAGAGAAATAACTCTGTAAAGTCTGTTATCCCCATCCAGTGTCAGAACTACAATAAACAGTGGTATAATTGATATTTATTTTCCAGATGTGTTTCTTTCCTTTCACTTTTTATAACAGAATGTCATTCACAAGGTGGGCACAGCAAAAGTGAGCTTCTAATGTGTCATTAGAAGGCTTTTGACCTTGTCCCTTACAGGGTATTATTACTGTTCAGTGTGATAGAACAGATGCTATTTTACTGAAAAAGCAAAACTGCATTAAATTGACAGCACTTTAATTTTTCTTGATAGTGGCAAGAATTCTTACTTCCTATTTTATTTGCATTTTTATTACTGAGAACATGGGAACTGAGTTACCTGGTGTTTTTATGTCACTGCTGCTCATCTATTCAGACTCTGATGGTCCAAATAGCAGCTGGACTATGAATATGTATCACTTTATTCATATGACAAACTTTTGGCATAGGATGCTGACTAAATGGAGGCTTCCTGCAGTTAGTGACCTGGATAGTAGCTTGTGAAATGAAGTGTCCTGAAGTGAAACGCTCCATCAACACACACACATTATCACCTAGAAGTCATTCTTCTATTGTCCAAATTTTTGCCTGGACCATAATATTTTCTGATTCAAAGCATACACTTTAGGCTAGGTTAGAAGAGTTTACAGACTTGTAGTGATATGGGTTATTCAAATCAAAGATGCTGTATCTTTGAGAAATAGTGAGATACAGCATTCTACAGCTAAGTGGACCTGGTGGGCTTCAGAAAACTCACGGATTTTATTTTTACTCTTTAGAGTTAGCTTACATTAAAAAAATTACTAAGATACCTGATGCCTTCTGTCCTAATTCTTAACTAGGGACATAATGCTGATTGTCATGTAAAGGAGGGTGGGGTGGGGGGAATCCTCTCAATCCCAGGTTTGAGCTGTTTGTTAGTGCCCCAGGAAAGCAGAGACCCTTGTGCCTGACCAGTTTGTCAGCGTCTCACTACAGGGACCCTTCACTGAATGGTCCCACTGGGATCAGAGGGCAGTTTGACTGCCTTGTTCAGGGAAACACACCCAACAGCATTAGAGGGACCCCTTGGTGGGTCTTCCTGCTTTGTTTAAATGTTACCTGCTGCTGGCAACTGCTAGCGCCCACAAAGGACTCACACTAACAGTTTATGGAATAACAGTCTATAATAAACTTGTGACAAGTTAAGATTCATGATTGCTGGTGATAGGGTCTGTTTGCAAAAACAAACTTGAAGTGATATACAACTGAACTACATACAACCAAAACATTAATTACTAATGGCAGCTAGAATGAATTAGTTACTTAGCTTGCATAAGTCAAAGTTCTTACCCAGTAGGCTTCCCTATGGGGGAGAAGGCAGGTTCAGCCTGTCAACTGATCCCAGAAGTTACGATGGAGTCTTCCCCATCTTCTTCCCTCATTCATTCCCTTTTTACACCTTTTTTTACTCTCAAGTGGAGCTTGAGTGACTCCAGTCATACATTCTTTCATTATTGATTGATTCATGTAAACTTCTCTTGCTTTCATTTAAAGACAAATTTGATAAGAAAGAGAAAGCGCATGCTCGGTGAGGGGTGGTCATGTCTTGAGGTGGGTAACTTTGGGATGGAAGTGTATGTTAGTATTATAATGAGCAAGGTTCATCTAAGGAAAATAGTTTTGCCATAGTTGTTGGCCCAGCAACAGACATCTTGTCATATTTTCCATTTGACAGCCGCTGTGCAGCTTGTCAGCTGTATGGTACCATCAAGTTCCCAGTCCTGTGGGAGTACAGCAGAGCCTGGCCACGGGGTCTCCACTCCACCCTCCACTGCTCCTCTAGGATAGCAGGTTATGTTCCCTAGGGAACCATGATGGAGTAGATTCCATACGCACCAACAGTCTGAAAGTGGCAACTGTATTTTTCCCTATAAAGGTTGTTATAGACCTAATAGAAGTTGTAGTATTATAACTTTCTATAATTTCCCCCCTCCAAGCAGTTTTCCCACACTGATCCATATGGAAAGGTCAAGGAAATTGGAATTGCTCAGTCTAGAAAAGACTGAGCAGAATGTTGTTCTTCAAATGTGTAAAAAAAAAAAAAAACCAAAACCAAACCAAAACAAAAAAAACAAAACAAAAAACCAAAAAGACCCACCACCAAACCCCAAACAAACCCAAACCAAGCCAGACCCCCCACCCCACCCCACCCCACCCCCCCACCCCCCGCAGAGGAAGAAATTATCTCTTGTCCATTCTAGACAGGTCTAGAAGAAATGGAGATAAAACCAGCAAAAAATGTAGGTTTAATTAAATATTATGGAAAAACTTCCCACTGATGAAACTAGTGAAGCATGGGACCCTCATGCCTGGGATGTCTGCTGCTGGAAGCTTTTTAAGAAGTTTAGACAAGGATCTGCTTGAGTGGGATGAACTGATCCAGCCTTGGGTGCCAGCTGCCTGCTTGCTCCTGGGGTCCCCTCTGGCGTTGGGCTGCCCTGTCTCTGGTCTGCTTTGCAAGGCTGTTTCAGCTAAATGGAATTCCTGACTGGGGGGCAGTGCCATCGAGTGCACCCACACTGCAGTGTTTTAAGTGTGCAGTGACTGATCGTACCCTCTGCACTGTCTGGACACCTTTTAAAGGTGTCTTCTCATTTATCTTGAATGCTTTCCTAAATGAATATATATAGCTGTGTAGTTATTTATAGTCATAACGTCTGTCCTACTGTGAAATTCTGACAGTAGTCAGTAAAAATAGAAATACTTGTGATGCTTCAGGGCTGTGTCAAGAAAAAAAATCTGAGCAGCAGCGAGGATGGTCCCTTGCTTGGATGAGCACCTTCTGGAAGGAGTGAATTCCACTTCTCCCAATAGCATTTGAATCCAGACAGGATGTTCTTCAGGAAGACCTGCTTCAGCTACACGCCAGCTATGTTGTAGTCAAATGCACTAGCTATTGGTTTTGGTAAAGGGGCAAGCGGGTGAAATGCAGCAGCCTGTGATGCAGAGGAGTTTAGACTAAATGATTGTACTGTCTCCTATGGCCTTAAACTCTGTGAACCTGTGAATGATTCAATTTACTGCTAATGGGAACAATAGTGTTCTGAAGATGATGTTCATCCTTGTGCCTGGAGGATGCCTAGACAGTTCCAGCCCCTTGGTCTCTTTGCTGCAATTATTTATAAAAAAAGTGAAGTGCCTGCAGCATTTTGCCTAAAATGGTAATAACCCTCCTCAACAATGCAAAATACTTTCTTTTGATAAGATCATTTTAAAAGGTAACTGCTTATGATAATACAATTTATTCTTTATGGCTTGGGGGCAAGCTAAGATCTAAATGAAGCATGTCTTCCATTAGAACCCTAGAGAAACAAACTAATAGGCTGCAAAGAGAACCATTTGTAATGTTACTATAATTCACATGATTCATTAAACAGAAATGGAAAATGATAGCATTTCCCCCTGAAAAAAAATCCTTATGGAATTACATGCTGAGATCACTTAGTTGAACTATTTTATTGACTAAGCATCTCGTTGTGCTGATGTGTAGATTACACAGGCCTGCAGCCATTTATTTTTTTTTTTGTTTTCTAAAATTAGAATTCCTTTTTATTATGGGAATGCTTTCATGTATTTTCGCCTCCAGCTGTAGCTGCTAGCCATGGCAGGGGCTTTTTCTAGCAGTGGGCATTACTGGAGCACTTGGAAATGTATTGCCAGTGTTCACTCTCCCAGGTCTTTGTGGGGGAAAAGTGGAGAAGGATTGAAGGGCTATGAATCAGTAAAAGGCAAGTGATGGCTTCTAGCAGCTAAAAATAAATAGATAACTTGGTTTTCTGGTTGAGGAGGAGAGAAAAGGAAAAACAAAACCGATGTATTTTGTCCCTGTAGAGGCCAGAACTGAAAAAAACATTGCAGAGGTAGAGTCTTGTCTACACAAGTCAAGGTACCTTTCAGCAACACAGGGTTAGAGGAAAAAAACAATGATGCTGTTTTCTGTGTTGCAAACTTGCAGGTTCCTGCTTTGTGTTTGGACCTTGCTGTGTGGGTAATGAGTTCTGGTTCAAATGTGGGAAGAGGTGATGAGTGGGAGTGGGTGGAGGCTAGTGGAGCTTCACTGATTTTGAAGTCAGTAACTTCATCTTGTGTCCTGGTTTTTTTCTTTTTTTTATCAAAACCATAATTAAATTTGGTTTAAAAATGATCATGAAGCAGTTGGTAGTCATTGTGGCCCAAAAAGATGCTTATGCAATATTGGCTTCTCATGCACAGATTAATGGCAAAAAGTAAATAAATGCAGCATGTTACAAGGCAAATGGTAATCAGAACATAAATCATGTCTTTGCAGAAACCAGAACTTCAGGTGTGTCATTTTAAGGTTTTGGTTCTTTGTTCTACCCATCTGCTTGAGAGATTAATTACAGCAAAGAAAAAAACCCACCCACAACCCAAATGTGTTGACTGCCATAGGAGGGCAAGAGTGCAGGTACAGCATTCTCAGCAACCAATGCTTAATGTGGAGAGGGGGCATTTTTTATTTCAAGAGCATTTGAAATGCCAGCAGGATCAGAATCCCATCTGCTAGAGATTGCTTAACAACCCAGGGAGAGACAGCTGCTTGCAGAAGAGCTGCTGTTCCAGCTGCGCAGGACACCCTGCAGGAACAGGGACTCAGAAGTGGGGAGGCTTGTCCAGCTCCCCAGCAGAAGGGCAGCCAGGCTTTCTCCCCAGTACCCAGACTGATGAGCGCTGTCTCGCTGCGCTGCTCTCGGGCTAGATGCCGTGCAGTAATCGACTGGAAAAGAACCTTACCCGTCAGAGCAATGTGCCTGTGTTGCTTTCCAGGTGATATGTGTCTTTGGGATCTGGAGAAGTTTCTTTTGACATGCACACTCAGCCCTCCAAAGATGTCACCCTTGATTAATGTCAGAATGCAGAATGTGCCATTTAAAGGATTTCAGGAAAATCAGGCATATGGAGCAAGCTTTAATGCTGATTTTCTGACAGCCTTCGTGTTTGGCCTGACATGCTGCAAGGTAGACTCTGTCTTCCACTGGCCATTTATCAGAGGTATCACAGGACAGAAAAAGACATTAAAAGCTATTTTAAATGAGTCCAGGATGACCTCAGACTGGATTAATGTATTTGGGAGGACTGAGCAATCTGGCAATCTCACGTTCATCAGTATGAAAGCAATCTGAAAGGTACAATAGGCTGCATCTACTTTAATGTTGATCGAGGATGCCAGAATTGACAGAATAACCTGGCACTTGCTATTTATTGCTTAGGGAAACAGAATATTTGTGTATATAAACATCTCTTTCCTCTTTTGCAACATGTTGTATGGCAAGAAAAAATAATGTCAGACTAGGATAACTGGGCATTTTTTGACAGTCTCATATATCTATTTAGTCATCTGGTAATTCCAATGAAGTGTGTATTTCCATGCCATGCAGCAGAGGAAAGCGAAAGCTATAGAAATACAATGTACCTCTTTTGCCAGTGTCATTTATATTTTGCTTTATTAGACAAAAGTCAAGTAATTAATCAGTTGATTGCTTAATTCAAGTTTCAGTCAATTGCAATTTAGGTTTTATCACTATGCTTTCCACATGATGAAATCTGTTTGATGAATTTGATTCTTTTTTGCTTGCCTGGCTATGAATAAATAAAGCAAGTTTGTGGTAAAGACAAGCCAGAAGCTTCACCTTTTGCATGTGAGTAGAAATGGAAACATTGGGCTGCAAGCAAATTTCCATGGGCAGATTTTTCGACAACCCAGTTGGATTTTAGAAAGGGCATCTAATGTTGCATTATCAGAAATACCGTGCCTTTATTTTCCACTTACTTCAGCTGAGTTTGGGTGGATTTAACTTTGAAAGGTCAGATTCTGTATTTCCAAATAGGTAAACCTTCCCTGGCCTAGGTAACATTCACCATCTACAAAATACAAGAGAAACAACTTCAGTCCTGCAATAAGAGAGCAGTGCCCTCACCCAGCGCTATGAGAGCTCCTGCATGGGAGTCTCACTGCTGCCTCAACACCCCTAAGTACAGGACTCCACATCTCATGTTCAGCACAGAAAACACTCTGCTCAAGCCTCATGCAGTGAAGAAGACTGAAAGCAAATGGGATGCCAGACACATGTGGTGAGTGAGGGAAGGTGCTGCAGAGTCTGTTGATGAGGGTGTGCTGGGTCCTTCACCCAGAGGGGTGTTTCTGGCCATACACAGCAGGTAACTCTGGCTGCAAGTGCACCTCTGAGCAGCCCTGAAGTAAGAGTGATGCAGGAGAGAATTAAACTCCTGCTTTAAGTGAATTGAAGTAGGAGTGCATACAAAGAGTAACCAAATATATGGCTTTAGAGATGCTTGCTTCCCCATAAGGAATATTCATTTGGTGGGCTCCTACATGCAAAATAATAAATCTGTACTCCATCCTGGATTTCCCACTGTAAGCTATAAAAGAAGCTGTCATTTCCTATTGTCTAAACAATTTACAGCTGCCTTAAAGAGGGTGTCTCTCAGCAATCTTGACATCTCGACTTGATCATAAATTCACAGCTATTGTTCAAGGAAATGCTTTTCCTTTTAGATAAACACACGAATGAAAAGTTCCCCGCGTCAGAGTACCAAGGGAAGGTGGCTGTATTCTGCATGGGTGCCTGAATAGCAGAGCTCTGCAGTATTGGCAAGGCAGGGTCATGGTTGTCTTCACCTCGTGTTGCCCACTGCAGGGGCAATTGAAAGAATGCTGCTTTTACCAGCAAGTATTTTATTATTAGCTTGTATTACTTTAAGAAACTCTCCGCAGTAGAATTGTAATCTGGTAAACCTGGAGCCCATGAAATGAGATTTTCAGTTCTGTGAGTTAGCAATAGGTATGATACATTAAAGCAGATTTACTCCCCACATGAGGGAGATTTTTATGAGAAATCTGATAAATTAACCACAAAGATTTCTGGTACAGAGCACAGCTTGCCTGCTGACCCACTATCCTCACTTCACTTTTTCATCCACTTGCTGTGTTTGAGTGCTCCACAAATAAAATTATCCACAACATTATGTATACTTTTATGCAGTGGAAAGACCAGGGAATTTCTTCTTGAAGAAGACATGGAAGGTCGTAAGAAGGTTAAACTGCAAGGATTTGTTCATGGTACTCTTTCCAGAGACAGAGATTGGGTCTGTTCATTACTCTGACACCAGGAACATCTGATGAGACTGGGATTCTTGGCACTGGTTGTGCAATTCATTCTGGGTCCTCAGCGCTTCTGCAAACCTGCACCCACCTTCCCAGGAATCCAGGCTGTGCAGAGAGGCAGCGAAGTGCCAGATGTGCCACCAAACTTAAGTTCTGGTGCAAGGAGCAAGTGCGCCCTTGCTCTGAAGCTGCAGCAAGTACCTTGGTGCAGTGTTGGCTGATGTGCTGTCAGGCACGGAGGTGTACACTCTGCTGCCAGACCCCGCTCCATGCTGCTTGGTGCCGCAGCTGCATCTGGAATTGCCCCTTCCCTGCTGTGACTGCTGGGCATCAGGACTGGCACACAATGGGCTAGCCACAAACCCAGATGAGATGAGTGCATACACTTTGGGCAGTATAAAGGGTTAGTGACATCAGTGAATTTCTGCTCATCTTTCTAAAAACCTTTGTGCTTTTCAGATTCTACCATTTTGGCTTTCCTCTTTCCCTCACCTTTATTACAAATTTTCTCCTTTGTAACAGAAACTTTTCTTTGTCTCCTGGGGGTCTTGTTCTCTTCCCCAGGTTCACCTCCCCTGGTGTGTTAACAGATGAGTTCTCTGGCAGCACTGCTGCGGAGAGCTGGCCTCAACCCTGGGGATGAGGAGGTTCATGGAAAGGGTCAGTGTCTGACAGTCCGGTGTCAGGCCAAGTCCATTACAGCTGTATCTGCTGCCTGTGCAGCATGCCCCTGATCTTTGGTGTGATATTATCAAGACATTGCTAGTGTTTACCTGTCAGACTGCTCAGCCCTGCAATCACCCTAAATAATAGGACAGGAAGAAAAAAGTGTCTGTTTTCTGTTATCTGTGCTGACACACGTGCCTGCAGGAAGGCTGCTATCCCCGCTGTGCTGACCGGAGCGATGGCAGGGCAGATCTTTGTGGAAATGCTCTGTGTGGGCATATAGCTTGTACAGAGGAAACCCATGGAGCATTTCTGGCTGCACTGGGCCTCACGCAGTTCAAACCCATGTTTCTTATATACTTATATATAGAAAATATACTTAGAAATTCTATTTTTAAGAGAATTTCTCGCAGCCTTGTGGGTGAGATTCACAGGTAGCGCAACAACAAATGCAGAAGGAAAGAAAATGGTGTAATAACAGCCACGCTGACAAATGTCACTGGAGATAGCTGGCATGTGACAGTTGAAAAGTTATGGAGGCAACTAGGCAGCAGGTCATGGAGAATCCTTGCAACCACTTCTATGTGAGACCGGAGGGGAGGAACAAGCCTTGCGTGTTCGTGAGCTGGGTATGTAAGTACATGTAATTACTCCAGTTAGGTAGGTGTGTGTATGGCCCTGACTAATAGCTAACTGGTGTAAGTCTTTGTATTTATATTCATCGGACATAACTGACTCCAGTTACATTTATTTATTCAAAGTTTTTAATGAGATATAATTGGAAAGGACATACAAAATCTGCATATTGATTTGACATTTAAGTATATGATTAAGTAAAAGCTGCTGAGGTCATCACTCGACTAAATTGGCTTAATGAATGTTGATTACACTGTACATGTTAATTTAGTTTAGTGAGATCTTTGTCTTCTGAATTGGTTATCACCTTCTGTTCAATTATTGATTAGGATATGGGAAGATGCCAGTACTAGTTCTGTGTCTGAGTTGATAGGTCAGTGCATCCTGTATGCTGCATCACTAGCTTATCAGCATGCCTGTGAGCACCTAGCATGTGCCGTTTTCTGTGTCTGTCTTCCAGGACAGTCCTTTTGCTCTCTGCTGATGGCAAAACCCACTCCAGGACAAGGAGAGCCTAATGCAATGTTCAGAACCCCAGATTCTCACAGGAGCTGTCCATGTGTGTGCTTGTATGCTGCAGTAAATGAGTGTATTACTGATGGGCATTTGTACAATTGTGAGACTAGTGTATAAGGAGATGCTTCTCTGATATTTTACTAAGTTTTCTGGCTTGCAGACTGGAAATCTGCCTATAGAAGTGAGTGAAGAGAATAAAGTTGCCTTCACCACTAAAACACTGTAGAAAACTTAAGTCATGAAGAGAACGGTTGGTCTCAGCGTGTCCTCAGCTAGGCTTTATGGGCTGCTCTGCTCAGTGTTTTGGGATGATGAGGCTAGAGCTGTGCTGCTACTGGCTGACATGTGGCTCTGGTGTTTTGGGCAAGGTGGGTAGGAGAGCTCTTTATCCTTCCACCCCTCTCCATTCCTGTCCTATTATATAGGACATTCTGTCCCATTATAGTCCTTACCCTGTCAGTCCATCCTGGGATGGATGGCAGAGGACCCCAGAAAGCCCACAGCCTCTCAGCTGTCATGCTGAAGAGAAGCCCCTGCCCACAGCACGAGCTTAGTGGATGGGGAGATGTGCTGTTGCCTTTGGAGGGAGCTGGTCCTGAGGGAGCCAGGTTCCATATGGAATGTTTCAGTGGCATATGCCATTAATCCTGTATGTTGAATTATTCAGCAGTTCAGAATAATGAATCATTGAACAAAGCCTGGCATTATGCAGCTCTCTAGTCCTTGGCTGCCTGGTGCAGCAAACACAGCCGATGTTCCCTGGGTAGGAGCACTGCAGCTTAGTGTGCGACTTTGCCAGGGCTGTGATCCTGGGGAGCTGTCTTTCGGGCCATTTCTTGTGGTTGTGTGAGCAGCACCTTCCATCTTGCTGCAAGTAAGAACTTGGAGCTCAGTCAGCTGAGCTGCTCTGGCTCAATCTGCTCTTTTTCACAAAATATAAGCTGCAACATAGAATCATAGATTCATTTGGGTTGGAAAAGACCTTTAAGATCAAGTCCAACCATTAACCTAGCACTGCCAAGTCCACCAATAAACCATGTCTCTAAGCATTCCTTTAAATACCCCCAGGGATGGTGACTGAACCACTTCCCCGAGCAGGGAAGAGCAAAGCGCTGGTGTAAGAGCAGGGCACAGCTCGCAGCCTGGCATCTGGGTGTTAGCACGTTCCTGCTGGAGCTCTCTCTGGACAACTGCATGGGTTGTGGTGGGTGCAGAGCTTAGAGAGGTTGTGGCTTTCTGCCAGGGGGATACCATTGCTCCCTGGTTGAGCTGGCAGAGCTTCGGTGCCCTTCCTGCATGCCCTGGCCTGCGAACCGCTGTGCCATGCCCTTGTTCCCTGTTGCTAGTGCTCCCTAAGGGCTGCTTTAATAGCTGGGGGGACTTGGCTGCCATTGCTCCTGGCCCTGCCCAGGACTCTTAAGTTGCTGTCACTCCAGAGGAGCAGCAAAAGGGATCATATCCCTGAAAAAGCCCTTTCTTTACTGCTAGGCTTGTAGCAGTAAGAAATACAAGCTGTTTTGTTACCTGGTGTAAGTCACTTTTGATAGGGCTGTTCTGATTTCAGTCTGTCATGGATCTGGCCCTCTATGCCCATTGTTGTTCTGTGGAGTGAAAACAATTGTGCCCATCCTCGAAAGTCTAAGAAGAAATCTGCAGAAGAAAAGGTGGCTTATGATGCTGGGTTTTAAGAGTGCATTATTCTATGCTAACAGGATCATATCTTAATTATTGTGATCATTTAAAATTTCTGTAGCTGTACTGTTCCTGAACTCAGAGAATTAGTGCCTGAACCCAAGCTCTGGTGTGACAGGCATGACCCTGTACAGAATATTACAGGGATCTTTATTGGAGGCGTAGAGGTAAATGACAAGATGGACAGGGAGGGAGGGAAGCCCTTGCTGCAGGGTCCCTGCAGCCCCTCCTGTGCCCCCAGGAATCAAACTGCCTTCCCAGGCTCCTTAACGGCTGTAAAGTACGAATGTCCTCCTGGGAGGAAGGCAGCAGGGATGCCTGAGGAGCAGTTGTTTGACAAATAAGAGGGAGACCTGAACTGTGTGCTGGGCTTTGTGTACCACAGCGATAGTTCAGTGTAAAAACCCAGATACATTAACATGCAAATAGAGGGTTTCTCTGGCAGCCCGCTGACCAGGCTGTGTGCAGCTGGGTAATATCCTAGATGTGTAAAAACTGTAATCTGGATACCTCAGAGGAAAATTACCATCTACTTGTCCTCAAATCACAGCCTCAGTAGGTCTGCTGACAACTGTACCTTATAAAGTTAAACACTACTTGGCCCCTGTTGGTCTGTCCCTCTTTCTTTCCTGTTCCTGCTCCCAACACTCCTACAAGTGGTTAACCTTCATCTTAAGAACTCCCTTCCTCACTTCCAGCTGAGGGCTTGACCTGTGGCTCCAGGTTAGGCTGGTAGGCACTGGGATGACGTGTGAGGCCGTGGCTGGCTGGGCAGCCACAGGGTGCCAGTCCTGCACGTTCACAGGGCTTACACACAGCCTGCACACAGGAGCTGTGCATGCAGGGGGCTTGTTGCTGTTTGTGTTTCATGCATGACCAAAAGAGTCAAAGTGCAATGGTGGGGACAATGATTAAATTTAGGTTTTTACGCAAGTGAAAACTTTAAATCATCTCAGAAGACCATTATAGGATCAAAAGCAGTAAACATCTCTGCTTATTCATAGGAGAATAGATGAAAATGAGTCTTCTAAACTCTGTTTAGAGCTGAGCAATATATTTTGTTTTCAGTTAATATTAGATGGGCTAACTTTCAAGGAAAAAACAAAATCAAGCTGGATTCGGCGAGAAGCTGACCTCAAACGTGTGGAATTTCTTAAATGTCAAACTATTCTGCTTTGTTTGAAATTACTGGTTAAACATTAATTTTTAACTTTAGCATTTTTTATAACAAGATTTTCTGTTTCAGAAATCGATATATTTTAATATTTCTGTATTTTTTCTTTTAATTTCAGTGGCATTTAAAAATTGTTTCAAATTCTGCTTAATGTCAGTCTAGGTGATTTCCAAATTCTTCAGCCCAGCTCTCCAAAACATCCATCATTTACCTGTTACCAATTTCTCAACATCAGTTTTTGTCAGTGTGAGAAATGTTGGAGCTCTCTGAGGTGCTTGAATCAGAATGAGAATAACACCAACCCTTGAACTTCTTGGGATGGATATTTTGACGTAATGTTAACTAATAGTCTCAGCAGCCACCAAAATCCTTGACCTTGGAGTCAAGGAACATGTACAAAATGAAGAGGGGGAAAAAAACCCCAGCAAATGTAGGGCTACAATTCATAATAACTAACAAAATAAGTTTAAGTCCCAGTGCAACCCATTTAATGAGCAAGTGAGCTAAAATACATTGCAGCTGAATTGCTGACTTTGTCTGTTCCCACAGAACTCATTAAACCTTTTTACGTAACGTTGCTGCAGCCATGCTTTCCAAAAGCTTTCCTCATTGTGCATTTCAGTTGATGTTTTAATGTATTTTAATAATTATTTTTTTCCTTTCAATTTAAACAAGAAAAATTATGGTTCAGCAACGTAAATAGCTTAATAATGTGCAACTGAAATACCTCATTTCTTTTGAAGACTAGCTCTGGTGTTTCATGTTTTAGCAGCGCAATTTCATCCTGGAAAGAAAAAATACTGTTTGCCCCCAGCATTGAGAACCTGAGCAATAAGGAGCACTGTCAAAATGAAAACATTTAGCACAAAATTCCCTGGCAAGTCAATAAAAGCAGCCTCAGCCCGTATGAAAACTAATAGGTTTTTCTTTGGACTATTGCATGGGAAACCTGTGGCTGTAGCTCTTTAGGAAGGATTTTGAAAGTGGCAGTTATACCTACTTAGTATTACTGCCTGATGCCCCCCAAAAGCTGGAGTTGAAGCAGTGGGTGCAGTGACGGGTGCTGGGTCACTCTGCTGCTCTTGAACACCTCTGACAGCACTTCTGTGCTACTGGCGGTGGCTGGGACTAGTACACAGTTTCTTAATCACTTTCTGGCAAACACTGTTAAGCCTCATTAATGTAAATTAACAGATGATCTATTTTTCCAGACTCTCAGTCCCATCACATGAACTTACATTATACAGCAACTTTAGAAAAATCAATTTTTAGTCCTTACTACAAATTGATTTATGGCTTTTGCTGCTTGGAGCTGACAAGGCCCGCTCAGCCCTGAAGAGCCGGGTTGCACGTTCCTCCTCGCTGCCTTGTCCACTGCTGGGGTGGGAGGTGAAACTGACACTAGGAACATGTCTCTAAAAAATAAAATAAAATCAGTCTTGATGCTACTTTTTGAAAAGCTGTGCAAAGTCTTTAGTACAGAAGGAAGATAAATATTTGTAGTGACCATTTTTGAGTGCTTTGCACTCCCTTCTTTGAAGTGTTACAGTAAAACTGTACACATTGGTGAGTCGCTTGGTGATGTCCCAGCATCGCCTGTCGATTGCTGCCGAGGGGCTGCCCTCGGTGGTGGTGGGTGCGGGGCACACACCGAGCCGAGGGGCTCAGTTAAAGGTTTCTGCCCCTGGGGATTGTTGGAGCTAAAGGATCCCAGGGGAGAGGGCAGGGACAGAGGTCTGGCAGTCAAATACAGACCGGTGCCTCTATCTGAGTTGATAAGGAGAGGTGTCATGGGCATATAAGAAGAAACTTTCTGATTCGACCCTTCCCCCCGCATTGGGGCAGACACCGAGAGACCCCAGAGCCCTCAGCACCTGCTCAGTTCAGCCAACCTGCTGCTGACAACAGGCGTGTCTCCGCAGCTCTCTGAATGTGCAGGCAGGTGAGGTGTATGTGAGCACTGATTGCAGGGCGGTATGAAAGCTGCTAGCTTGGGTGGGCTCCAGTTGGGCTGTAGCTTGGGTTGAGCTGGGTGTTAGCAAGGGTTTCTGCTCTTAAAATCTAAAGATTGTTGAATACCACAATGAGTTTTTGCTCAATTTGTCTCCCTTTGGAGGGGTAGCCACAGAATCGTGCTGAAGCTGGTGATGTGAGAGCAGAAGGGATGAACTTCACATGGAAAGCCTCAGCAGAGTGATGGCTTCTGAATTCGTCCCTTGATGCCTCATGGTTATCTCAGGGACAAGTACGTTAAAGGGTGGGGCTGGAAATTGTAATAATTTTACTTTAAAATGGCATAGTCTCCTGGGTCCTGACCAAGTAATTACGTTTCAAACTTGAAATGAAATGTCTTTCTTGAAATGAGAATTTAAATGAATTAGCTGCATCTATCAGCAGGTGCTGAAGGGGATATTTTAATTTAAAAGCTACGTATAATCCTGGCTTGGCACATAGAGCTTAATTACAGTCAGTTTTAACAATAAACAAAAACATAAGGGGAGAGCAGAGCCTGGCCTAGGCAGCTCTGGGATTTAAATTTTTTTACAAGTATTGAAATTGCTTTCTAATTAATTTACTCTGACTTAATGGTATGCCTGTTGAAGGAAGTTAGTTAGCCTGATCCCTTAGCAGAATTGTCATTTAACATTTAAATTTGAGACCTGCAGTTAAGAGCTCAGCCTGTGAGGATGCAGAGCTCGCTGCTCCTGAGGTGGCTGTCCCGGTGCTGTTTTGGGGGTGTGCTGCTTGGCTTTTCTGTGGTGAGGGGTGGCAGGCTGCCTGGGAAGAGGGTCCTTGGACTGGGTGCTGGGCAAGGATGGCTGGATGGGGTCTGGGTCTGAAGGTGCCCAGAGAATCTGGAAATGGCTCCTTCTGCGATGGTGCTGCCCTGCTGGGTGGAGTGACAGGGCTGGTGGGAGTCTGCGTAAAAGTAAGTGTATTGGAATATTGTCAATGCTTTTAAATGTACTGTAGCTCTAAACAAAAGGGGTGAAGATTATACCTCCAGTGAAAAACTGGTAAGAACAATTTCATTTTTCTACAACTAATATGAAATCATTGGAGAAATACAATGGAACTTCCCAGAGAGAAAAAGAGCTCTCTTAGCTGATCATGAGGTTGTATGTTAAGCCTGCTAATTTTGCATCCAATATTTACTTAGCAGCCTAAAATGTTTTTGTCATGTTTTGAAAACAACATCATTAGCTGTGTTGTGTGTCTCATTAACATAGTTCATGCAGTGGAGTTTACCAGTCATTGCAGAGTTAGCATGTAGCTTAGAGCATGGACTATGATGTGAAGACAGATGTGTATCTCAGGCCTGATTATAAGCTGTAGCTGGCAAGACAGGGTGTGATTTAATGAAGTTTTGATACAGCTCATCAGATACTGAAATGGGAAGATGCAATATTAATTTAGAAATGCATTATCATTTCAATTGTAGTAATTCTGAAGAGAATTAATAACAGGGGAGCTTGTGGCAGTTTGGAAAGATGATGTATTATTCTAAAGGCAAAAATATTCTTCAGAATTGTTTCATTTGACACCTAAACATCTAGTATATTCCTATTATCACTGTGTAATCAATTTTTTTGCTGTATCTTCCATGCTTACAAAACATCACTTGAGGCATTTCATGTGCTATACTGGAGGCTTCTGAAGTGAGTAGGCAGGACAAGCTTTAAAACAGTAGGTTGACAACTTTCATCTTTTAATCCTCAATTCTTCTGTGGATTTAAATGACTTGAAATTCTCTTTGACAGCAGGACCTCCTTTTGCTGTCAGAAGCAAAAGGTGCAAATGCAGTCTAAAACTTGTTCCATCTGTGTCAGATTATGACATTTAATACAGATAGTACTGACCACCATTACTCTGAAAACTTTGATCCTTTTTACGCTAAAGTTAGAGCACCTCTGGAAAAACGAATGGCATCCCATTCTCTTAGGCAGCAGTGTAATTCTTGTCTACATCAGGGTAGCATCTCTGAAAGAAGATGTAGAAAGCAGATACTGTGCTTTTTCTGACTCCGGGTGCAATTTAATAGAGAACCCTGCACTGGGTTCATGAATTGAACAAACAAATTGTTATTTGGTGATGGTATGAAGCCACAGTCATTTTTACCATGACATTTGTTCAGGTTATAGCCCCACTGTAAGTGCAGAGCCTGAATTCTTCATGTTGTGCAAGTGGTAAGTTTAGCCTCTAAAGTCAGTACTAGCTGGCAGGAAGGGATGGATGTGCTTTCCCTTAAGAAGTGTATTTGGGGATGTCCTTGCTGCTGTGTCTGCCCTGTAGGATCTCCCTGTTTCTCAGCTTTCTGAGATGAGATGAAAATGAATGTTCTGGAAAATAGACTTACATGCCCTGAACTTTGTATTGTATGGTTGAAGCGTGAAAACAAATGTTAAAATGGATTCCCAGTCTATCACAAGTAGAAATCCTGTAATCCTGCATTTGAATTATATCCCACTGCAATGTGGGTATGTGACCAAGTCTATTGGTGTCATCTGTTCCTTCTCCCTCTCCCACCCATCCCAGAGGAGCAGCTCCTGAGCCTGTGAAGGACCTGGGGGGTTTGCTGTATGCCTTGGGGCTGTAAGCAAGGCATATTTGCATCCTTTTAATGCTTTGCTAAAATAGGCAGGCTCCCTCTGAAACCACTGCTCATAACTTGAGTAAGCTCCAGCCTGAATAACCACTTAATTAACATAGTCTCCTGGCAATGGTGCGCAAGCAGATTTCCTATCTAAAAGCAGAATCAAGGCAATATTTTGTGTCTATTCTTAGTTGCATCCATTTAATCTGTAGATACTTGAAATCCTCAAACGAGTTGACTGCAGGGCAGCTCCTTTCTAATGTTTTACAGTGAATTCCAGCCTGCTGCATTCCCTTGCCATGTCACCAAGATGCGTGGCTGGATCCTGGACTGTTCCTGAGCTGACCTAGTGAGGGAAGGGATCAGGGAAACGGTCCTAGCAGCTGCAGTAGCTCTACCAGTCAGGCCCTGCATTCCTGAAGCAGATGGGATTCTCAAATGGCTACAGTGAGTATCAAACCCAGATGTCGTCTTCTATCTCCAGCCCAGTCCTTAAGATATCTTTCTGGCAGTGTCCCAGGAAGTTTTTGTAGGCTTTCGCCTAGTCTCTGGACTTCAGCTGTTCTGCATGACTTTAAACCTGTTACTACTACCTAGCTGGATGCTTGGCACATCTGCTGGGCTCCAGCTGTTCAGACTGCAGTGCTTTCCATAACTTTCCTGACACAGGCAGCAAAACAACTTTGGCTAGTTTCTCCCAGCCTGTGGGGCCTTTCCTTTCCCCAGGAAGGTTTATAGAGCCGGCTGGATTTTTTAGTCAAATGCAGAGCTGGTGAGGACAGGCAGGTGATCGATGAACAGTGATCTTCAGATGTGCAAGCAGAAGTGAATCATCTCAGCAGCGAGTGGCCAGCTGTATGTGATGCAGGTCCGTTTGTTTAGCAGCATACTCAGTTTTAGAAGTGTGTTCTCTGATGCCTGCTGGAATAGAACTGAGCTTTTCTTGGGGAAGTGTGAGCCTGCTTTTGCAAACAAGATTAGTCCTTGCTGACAAGTGCAGTTTTTAGTGGCCTTATGGAAATACCATCTAGTGATTTGTTGGTACTTCTGAGCCACTGTTGCGGCTCAGCTTCACTACTTTCCCCAATGACTGGCATAGTGGGCACTGGTGATGACAGTTTTTTGGGCTCCAAAATACAGGCATTTAAAATATCTGTGAGTCTGTCCTCAGTTCAAAGTGATCGTGAAGGAATAAGTAACCTCTGGTGGTTGGAATGCTTCAGGTTTTAGGTAGGAAGCAAGTTGAAAAGTGAATATGGCTGGTAGATCTGACACTGCCTGTTCTAGTTCTAACTAAGAAACTTTTGACGGTTTTGTGCAAAAGTTCACAGAGGAAACAGCTAGAGATATATATCCTTGCCTCTACCATCTCATTGAATGAGAAGAGTACCAGTTGATTACAAGTGGCCAGATGCTCTGCCAGCAGACACCTCTTCCTTTCATCCTTCCTCAAGGATGAAAATACACCATAAGCAAGGATTTGTGTATATAAATGAAAAAAATAGCCAAGAATGAGTAAAGACAAATCTGCCACTTCAAATAAAAGAAAATAACAACTCTAATTTAAGGAAATATTTCTGTAATGGAGATATTTGGAAAAATAATTTCCTCAGTACTTCCCTTGCTTGGTCCCAAACTAGGGCACAAAAGTGTGCTCAAATCTCAGCTTTTACAGCAATTTTCTCTGCTGGGGAATGTGTTATAGCTGTCATCTGAGTTATGCTTTGACCCTTACTTGTATTTCAAATCTTTTGTATATTTGGCTGACCAGAGTAGAAATACTGGAGCTTGACTGTGCTATAATGGCCAATTACGCAGTGCTGTGCCCTAAGACGCACTGTAGGACACGATGGCCTCAGGGACAGGCTGCATCTTAGCTTTTGGCATGTTCTTATTGAATAAAATCTATAAAAATAAATCCTTGCATTAGACTGCTAGTTTCACAAGAATTTAAATCAACAAAGGCCTTAGCTACCTCTCCAGTGCTCACTGCTCTTGCCATGTGATGGGGAAAGATAAATAATGAGGCAATATTTTACTCTTCAGGCTCTGCCATTGGCAAATGCTTCTAAATGTGTTCTGTGAATTTATGATGCTGGTGGCAGACTTCCATGGCAATCCTTGTAATTAATCACTCAGTTTAACAACGAGGAATGTTTCATTGGTCTGATTAGAACCAGGTGAAGTGATTAGCACAATTAATCAGGTGCAGGGAAGGTCTGGGGTGGAATTCAGGCAGAGAAACTTTTGTTTGAAGCCCAGCTGTTTCCTGTTCTTAGGTGTAAAAACACCCTCTGCATGATGTGCTTGGTACGTGCTGCCACAAGGCTGTTTGGCTGGACTGCTGGGGGCTGTCCTCTGGGCCAGCTGTTGAGGGGGAGTCCCAGTGATGGGGACCAGGTTACAACAAAGTGGACCTGTCAAAAAAAGATCCCAAATATGAAGCCAGGTCCATCAATTTTGGTATGTGACATGGCTAAGCAACTCATGTGAGCTACTCACAAATATCTGTGTGCGTTTCCACATACCCATGGGGAAGCCACAGAAAGTTCCACAAGTCCCAAAATGCTTCCTAAAAGTGTATTCGCTAAAGATACTTTTTCTATTTTGCTGTTCATATTGGCTTTCGACTGCCTACTGTTTGCCTAGGAAGACTTAATGCTGCTAGTGAATATTTTCTGTGGATCAATTCCCAGTAGTAGTTCTGAACAACCGTAAAGAAGCTGGTTGTACCAGTCCCTTCAGTGCCAGCGGGGTGTGACAGTCCCTGTCATGCAGCTGTGCAGTCAGTACCTGAGCTTTCTGTTCTCTCCTCACCTTAGGAATTTATCCTGTAGCTACACAATGCATGTGTAGGTTTTTAAATTGCAGCTTAAGGCCTATTTCTGTATCACACATACACTCACGTTCAGGTTTTTAGTGGTTGTAGTCATTGTGTTATAATTGGATAGCCTTGGGGAAATCACTGTCAGAATTTATAGGCTCCTAGCAATTTTTTTTGTATCTATTGGTGAATTTACCATGTACATTCTTTAGATGTTCGTGTATTTATACATTCCCATGGCGCTGCATTTCCTTTGGAGAAATGTACTGATAAATTAGCATCGCAAGCAATGGAAAAGGACAGATTTCCTTTAAACAAGGTGAAGTGTTCAGCCTTCAGAATTGCAGAAAAGTATGATAGAACAACTTGGAAACAACGAGAAATACCTTGAACCGTACTTATTCTCTTACCCTGTGTCATCATGCAGACTTTTTACACGTTCCCAAGTGTGTGTTGGTAGCAGTGGTGCTAGTTGGTGAACATCTGGAGACCTCTTCCCATCTTATGTGTTCAGTGTTTCCCAAAGGCAGTGGGCGAGCACGTGCTTGTGCAGAGTGTAATAGCACAAACATCAGTTTCTCAGGCTGCAGTTTCATTACTAATGCTTTCACTTCATACTAGCAGCTACTGGTTGTTACTGGTCACCCTTGGTTAAGAGAGAGGCTCTCCTGCAGAGTTGCGGTGGCTTTGTCACCAAATTACAAAGGAGACTTCAGACATGGATGGGGCGATTCATCCAGATTAAGGCAGGGAACATGCTTTCCTGGTACGCCAGATCACTTTCTGAATCCCAAGGCAGCATGTGTTCTCCAGCAAAGTTCAGTGTCTTTTTTGCTTAAATGGTCCAGTGTCAGCAGGGATGTAGGAGAGAGCTCCCTCTCCCTTTAAGCTGACTGCTCAGATTCCTTGTTTACTCAGTGTATTTGCCTTTTCCAAAGGTAAGCCAGCCATTAATTTAGTAATTTGTGGGCCCAGCAGACTCAGAAGCTTTCAAAGGTTATTGCTTACACAGCCTCGTCTCCCAATCCTCTGGGACGTGCTATGTGAAATGGTGGAAATGGTGCGTGATGAGGGAATGCCCTTTGGAAAAGGTTAAGCCTGCTGCCAGTTTATCACACGGCCCTGCAAGCAGTGAAGAGGGCCTGTGGGAAATCAGACGGAAGCAGGCGTGCTCCGCTGATCAGCGCGAGCCTTGCTGGCCTGCGTCCGCCTGCGACGCGGGGAGATGTGCGTGCAGAATCAGGATGAGCCCTGTCTGCGCTGGCGGGCTGGCTGTCCTGCTCTGCCAGAGCAGCCTGGGCAGCCACTGCAGCTGGGCCACTTTGGCTCCTTCTTAGTCTCTTGGCATGGTGATGCAGAATCCCCTCCTGCAATGTTGTTGTGGTAGAAACTTCTCTAGCTCTGCTAACACAAAATGCATTTGTACGTACTTTAGTTCTGGCCTATTAGTAAACAACAAGCTAAATATTTTTTTACGTTGCCAGGGCCTGTGCTTAATTTCATGGGGTTTGTTTTCTGCAATAGGTATAATTCTGCATTTGGAAGGGAAAGCAGGGCACAACCATGGTCTGGATGACTGGAAGGAACGAGAACAGAAGCCAGTTTTTAACTATTAATGGTTTATACCATACCGTTTTAAACCCAAACTTCTGTGTGTGCTGTGCTGTGCTGGGAGGTGTTAACTGGGGTTTGTTGGCCCTTTTGTTTGTGCAAGCTCCTTTGGCTTCGGATGGGGAAGCAGCCTCATGGGATTGCTTGGTTCTTTGAGTCCATCTGTGAGCTGGCAAGATGTTGCAGACGGCTCCATGAGTTTTCTAGCTCATTCTTCATTACAGCACAAGGTGGTAAAATGTTTTTTGCTACTACCAGCCCAGTGCAGGGGAAGCCCCTAGTGAGTCAGCCCCGCCGGCAGGGCAGCGTGAAGCCCGTGGGCTCTCCTTCCTCCCCCCAGCACCGGGCTGCTCGCTGCTCAGTGAGGAGGTTCGCTTTAAAGGGCAGAACTCACAAACTGCTACTTTATGGTTAGACAAAGGTTTACTTTGCAGATTGTTTATCATGTTCGGCCTTTTTAATATTTTCATTATTGCTAGCCCCAAGTGCCTCAATTATGCCAGAATTGTGATTCCGTTTTTATGAGGTATTCTGGATTACTTCTACTTGTTACTGTTTTTGTGCAGTGAAGTTGCAATTTGTTTTCCTTCTAACGAAGAGAACTGAGACACTCACAGTCAACTGTCACAAGAAGCAGGAATCTAAGCCGGAGAGCCAAGAATTTGCAGCCTCGTAAATGGAAGATAAGCTGAGTTGTGTTGCTTGTATTCCTGCCCTTGGGTGAGCTGCTTCTGTAATAGGATATTTTGCAGGTTCCTTCTCTACAGCTTGCATTGGAAGGGAGCATTCATGCAGTTTTTTCAGCTCCATTAAATAGCACAGCTGCCCAAGCAGCTAAATGGATGAGGCTAATGAACATGTGCACAAGCTTGATGGTTCAGGAACTAAATTGCCTGGGAGCAAGCAAAACAGAATTAGGCAAGTAAAGAACCTGATTGTTTTTCAAGTGATAAGATTGGCATGAATTACAGGAGGCATTAGAAATTTGGAAGATATGTAGATTTAAATGGATACATTTGTTTCAATTAAATAAAGAGGAGGGAGTAAAATGCCTGTTCAGAAGTATCATAGACTGAGGCTTCCATCTTACTTACTCTGATTCCTCAGCTAAAGAATTAACGTGTCTGCATTTGGGGATTAAGAATTTTCTTTTTGTTGTGGGGGACCTCACCCAAAACAGAGTGAGGGCAGAACCGCTCACTGGGAGCCAGAATAAGGCTGATCAGTCAGTATTTTGCAGATGTGGGCTTCAGAGTGCCAGCAGCAGAGCTAGCTCACTTGGTGATGCATTTTAATGTAGATCTCTGGTTAGCTGCCTCTTCCAGATGAGCTGGTGCCAAGGTCCAGCTTTGAAGTGGCCTTTGGTTCAGCTCAGATGTAGAGTTTTTTTGGAGGACCTGAGTACCCAGCACCTCTGTGAGGTGAATGCAGGTGCTGCAGGGAATGGTCCTGTGGCTGCAGACCCCAGCGTGCTGGTTATAGCTGCCCTCCCGTCCTCGGTGTGTCCAGAAGGGAAGGGATGGCAAATGTGACACAGAAAACCTTACCCTTCTGATAGTTGTTTTTCAGTAAATCTAAACCTTCTTTTCCTGTGAAGTCTGGCTTCTTCTCTGTGAAGTTTTGTTTGGTTTTTAAACCAAAATTTTAATTGGAAGTTTTATCAGGTTTGTTTCTAAAGCTGGTATTGCTTTTTTCAATTACAAGTGTTCTTCCTGCAGCCTTTGGAAAACACAATATTTCTGTGAAGATTTTGGAAAGTATCTCAAAGCAAATTTTTATTAAAGCTGTAAGAACTGAAACATGTGAAAAGTGTGCTGTTACAGGCAGTGTCCCAAAGTAATCTATTTTGATGAAAAATGTGAACGTGTTCATTTACACCCATTGCCCTCTGGGGCACAGACCACGCTTGGAGGGAAGGATGTTACCACTGGTTTTGACAGACAGACAAGAGACTCTAACCCCAAATTTCCCTTCCTTATATTCCATCTTAAAGCTCCTGACGTTTCCCGTCAGCCACCGTCCCGTGACGATTGCCTTGCAGAATGTAAATGCAGTGCTTTCACAGCCCCAGAGCCCTTTAGAAAAATCTACTGTCAGATTCATACAGCCGCTGCTTGGTAGCTTCCTTCCCATTCAGGTCTCAAGATTACTGTGGCATTGATTGAACAGGAGATTCATGGAGGGAAATTAAGCCTCCAGAAGATACAATAATTTAAATAATTGGCTATTTTTTTTTGTGTATGTGAGAACATGAGAAATACAGAGTGTTCATTCACCGTAAATTCCTCCAGGACTGCGTTACAGAAGCAGAGGAATTCTTATGAAACAAAGATTCTATTTTCATGCAAATATCCCTCAGTAATAAAATACCCAGGGAATAAAAATGACAGGAAAATGTATGATGTACAAGCAGAATTGTTTCCAAAGCAGTGTATTTGCCACGAAGCCTCAATAGCTTTTTATACTGTAGGCCATGTTAGCAACAATGCGTGGCGCAAGGTTTGGCTTTGTGTGAGCAGCGGTGATGGAGAAAGTGACTGATTTTGCTGCTCACGCTGCTTTTTAACTGCAGTTTCTGTGCAAAGTGCTCTTCTCCAGCCATGTATTGAGACTAGGAGAAGTCTTCCCCTTGTGCAGGGCAGGAGGAGAGAATGGCTCTTGGGGAGCACCTGGAAGGAGGCCAAAAGCCCCAGTCCCAGTTTTGAGTGTTGTCCAAACCCAAAGTATTGGAGATTCACTCACAGTTGCCCTTTGGGGCCGTGGTACAAGTGTGAATGTAGGCTGTACTTCAAACAGCTTTACCCTGTTACTTGGGTCTGTGAAGAGGAAAATCGCTCCTGTGTGTTGTATGTGTTTAGCACTGACTTGGACTACCCTTTGTCAGCGGTAATTAGTCAGAAGGATTACTGACTCCGTCTCACCATCACAGCCCCAGATACGTGCCAGCACAATTTTGAGGCCAGGACATTACCCTCTCCCTTATTTTTTCCATTTTATACGTATTAATGAATATATGCAGCTGCAAATAACAGGAATGCAATCCATGTTCAGCAATCTCCCTTGACTTTTATACTGTGTTTCAAGATGATCTGTTGAAGGCCATTCCCTTCTCTCTAGGCAGCTGATAAATGGCTGGAGTATGAAGCATTCCCTGCTGCCTAAGCTAATGATTGCTTTCCAAATGGCATATGTACCGGGGGGGGGGGGGGGGGGGGGGGGCCGTGGGAGGTGGCACGCTGTGGGAGAAGGGGAATAATCACAGTAAACTCCCATCTTACCAAGTGCTGTGGGTATGTATCATTTTTATTGTAGATAAGATGAATAGATTCTGTGGCGGTTTTTGTTCTGTTTCAGTGGAAGAAGGTTGAAGTTGCGGGTGTATTTCAAACTGTTTGGGTAATCTGGGGCTAATAAACCTTGTTGGAGTTGAGGAAAGCTTCAAAAGGCCACTCCTCCAGCTAGCTGATGAGGCAGGGATTTCTGAAGCCCGAAGCATGGCTGCATTAGCCGGGACATGAACGGAACAAGGATTGCTGCTTCTTGGTTTCTTTCCTTTGTTCATTGCTGTGCAAGGAAAGCCTTTGATTAGAGTTCCTGTGCTATAACAGACGTGCAATAACTGTGCTCACCTCTTCGCTGCCTTCATCAGGAATGAGCCTACCCGAAACTGGGCCAGTTCACAGTCATCTCCAGCCTGTATGTTTTATGTTTTTGCTGCTATCTCGTGCTCAGTGTCAAGCACAATTCAATAGACTTTAAATCCTTTTCTAATAGGGATGCATTCCAAATGAATATTTCTTTTGTCCACATTTTTATTTCTAGGGGGGAAAAAAAGTAGGTTTTTTGGTGTTGATTTTCCTGCTTTGCTTGCTTGAATAAACAGAACCACTTCATACAGCATATTATAAGAAACAGTTTGCCCTAACTTTTGCCAAGCGGAAAGTTTTTGATGGTTAAATTTGACATTTTCCTTCTATTGAAAATAATTTTAAATTATTATGTCAAAGCAAAAATCTTTTGTTCAGAAATACTTTCTGATTTTCAAAGCTGTTAATGAATTCCTGATTTCTTCATTCGTCGAGATCGAGGTGTAAGGACTTGGGAAGGCAGCCAGCTGGAGGAGTGCAGGGCAGGATCGGTCTGTCCTGCCTGTAGAGCTGTCAGACCCAGTGGTTTCCCAGCCACTCACTCCTGCACGCTGCAGGTGGAGTCTCTCCATCCGTTCCCTGTGGTTATTGCAGGTCTGTTGCCTGGCCTGCTGGGTATAATGCCAGGCTGTTGCAACATTAACCAGGGTTTTTTCAGCTGTATCTTGGGCCTTATGAGCATGGTTTTAAACATTAGATGAAACCAAATTAATCAATGTATAAATTAATTACCAAAAATGACTTAGCCTCAGAGGCTGAAGCAGAGATGTGTGAGAGAGAAACCTAAATGCCAAAATTAAAATCTCGATTAAATTTTACAAATAATGGATAATTACAGAGCTTTTTTCTTTTTTTATGTTCATATTAAATTGTAAGAAATTATTAGATATTTAACTGACATTTATCCAGATAGCCCACAGCAAGTTAGGTAGCAGTTACATGCTGTAATAAATGTCAGCATTTAAAAATTAATTGCTATGCTATCTAACTTGCTGTGGGCTGTCTCGTTAAATATTAATGGAATGTCTAAAAATATGTTATGAGCTGAAAGGATTATTTGGATATGGGATGGCGGAGTTATAAGGCCTAGAGGGGGAAAGCTGTGTTTGAGCTTCATCAGTTCATCGGGATCGCATCCTGGGGAGGCAGCTCCCAGTGCATGTGCAATCTCCAACAGGAATGGGTTTCTTGGAGAGATCGCGTGTGTGCAGAGGGCTGAGCCTTGCTGCTCTCGGAAGCAGGGGGCCTGGCAGTGTCTGCTAGAAGTGCATCCTTCAGCTCCTTTGATAAGGCATTAAAAGAAACCACTCCTTGCAGAGATTGATCAGCTTTTCAGCAAGGAAGTGGATTCCCCCTCCATTCCTGAGGAGGAACAGGAGCTGTGGAGTGCCACAAGCTGTACAGACTGCAGAGCAGTTAGCACCGACAGCAGCCCTGCCCCCCTTTCTAAAGCTACAGTGGTTTTGGTGAATGCAAGCAATGGGATTCTGAGGAAGGAAATGCCAAAAAAATTAGAAGTTAAGACCTGGTTCTGCCTGTTGTGTACCCACTTCAAGAACTTAAGAAGAAAACTAAATATTACACGTCTCCCCAAATGCCATTTCACATCCCTTGTGCATGCCTGTCTTCAGGGTGGGACCTGCCCTGGTGCTCAGGCTGGGGAGGGGGTTGGGGGAAGGTGGTCTGAGTGTGGCCCTTGCTGTTCCCTTCCATGTGGCGATAATACACGGTGAGGAAGGGTAGATGAGCTAGGGAAGTCCTGCCCAACAAGAGTACTTGTATTTATTATTCATTTTGAGCAACGTGTGCCAAGTCCTTTGCAGAGAATACACATCTAAGCATGGTAGGTGTTTAAAAAGCAGTGCAAGCGTTGGGAGGGAAAAGTATTTTGCAGCTCAGTGACAGAAACTGAAACAGAAAGGATATTTTTGTTCTAACTGAATCTCCCCCTATGAATAATGCATGCTAGTCTCCCAGAAACACAGGGCAATCAGAAATATACTGTGTCCATGACAAACACAGTGCACATTACTGTAATAGAGCTTAAAGACCATTCCCATTGACTCTTACTATTTAAAGCTAAGAAATGTACAGTGTGTTTTCCCAGTCAGTCACCACTTTAGCTCTAATGCTTTGCTATTCCCCGTACGCTAATAAAGTGTTTAGAGTGAGCGAGAGCTTTTGCACATAGTGGAAAGGATGCATGCTCTGACTGTGGGATGGGTTATTCCTGTGGCTGAAATGTTTGGAGCAAGTACAGATGCCTTGTGGAGTTTCCCTGGTGAGCTCCTCTGCAGCAGGGTTATTGACGTAGCTAATTAACTCGGCAGCCAAAGAAATCCCTGTCCCCGAGTCCCACCCACTCAGCCAGGCCGACAATGTGAGGGTCTCTCCCCAGAAGAGGACCCCGTGTGTTCAGGTGCTGTTTGCTGCAGGGCAAGTGCCACAATCCAGGCAGGGGTGAGCCACGGGCTACATGGGTCTTCTCTGCCTCCAGTTTGCCTCTCTTGTTTTTTCAGTCTCTGACACAAAATACACCATGATGTGGATTTTGTCAGCTAAAGTGTGTGAATCAGGTCTGCATGGATTTTTGAGAGGTGCCATCTCTGAAACAGAAATGGTGAGATTGCTGCAGGAATACTTGCATGGATCCTCTGCCTGCCTTGTGCTGGAGAAGACGGTGTGTATCCTCCTGCACAACTTCTGTCCTTCCCAGCCTCGATCTGTTCCCGGTATGCTCTGAAATACCCATATGAAGCAGAATATCCTCTGTAAATGCTGAATCTGGCATGATGCTTGTCCAGCAGGCTGACTTTTTGATTCAACGGAAGATGACAGAGAATTGAATTTAAGATGCTTTGGAGGGATTCCCACTTCCTTTCCCCTAAGCAGGCCAAGGAATGAGATTTCATTCATCATGTACTCAGTTCAAAGCACCATTTACTGCTGAAGGATTGAGCAAATATAATTTAAGGTTCTACTGTGCATGTGACAGATTTAATTAGTGTACATGGGAGCTCAAGGTTGTTCAAAAAGTATTTGTTTGCATAAAAATAGGCTATGTCTGCAATTTAAACTAGAATAAACTACTGCAGTTATGAAGAATTTAATGAGTTGTTGCGTAATGTTCTTCATAAACACCATCCTAGATGGGAAATTGTATTAGGAAATAAAAAGTAGGTTAGTAAATGCAACCAAATCCAGCCTTCCATATCCTCTTGCTTACAGTGGCTATAATTTGTTGTAAATGCCATTCAGTTAATCTGAATGGGAATCATGTGTCTGCAGTGGTTGTCAGAAGAGCTGGAGTGAAAATCCCTCATGCTTATTATCTTATTTCTGCATTAGCTGGAGCATCGCTCCTGTAGCCGGCTGTGATACGGCAGTGCGGGACTGGGATGGGCGGCCAAGGTACCAGCTCAGATGCCCACTGCAGGGTCGTGGCTGGTTCCTTCAGCTCTGCATTTGTGTGGCTTTCAGAAAATCCTTGCAGACAACTTGTTGTGTCATGGGTCTAGAGAGAGCGTGTCCTAAAACTCCACAACTTTTGTGTGGAATTATCAGAAAATTATTGATCTGTCAGCTGAGATGCTGATGCAAAGATAGGAGCTAGAGTTTTGTGGTTGTCTTGTAGAAGTCTGTTTACTACAATCAAACATTGTATGTTAATTGGAAAAACTGCTGGCAGCCTGATTATTACATGACAGTGAAGCTGGTGAGGATTCAGATTGGAGTGAAATGTGATGACACAGCAGTTTTATCTGAGGAAAAAAGAAAATGGCTCGAAAAGCAGTGATCCGGCTGCTAACCACATGGGGAGACCAGGGGATTTGCAAGCAAATCTAAGCACGGATGTTCATAGGAAGGTGTGTATGGAAAGAATGAGCAACACTCCACATCTCCTCAAGTACAGGGACCTTTAGGTATTGATTAAAGCTGATATGATTTAGCGGGCAGATGACTTTCTTCCCTTTCTCTTTGGGTTTCTGCTCAGTTATATAGCAGGTCAGAGCTCAGCCTGTGTGCAGTGTACTTTGGCAGCAAGCATTTCTGAGGGACACTGTTCTGCGTGAGGCTCCGCAGCATCCCTGAGCTGTGGCAGGTCACTTTATATTTAAAGGGCACCTAAGCAATCCAGTGCTGGAAGCCGAGCATCCATGCTCAGAGAAAGTCTTTCACAGTCTGAAGCAGGAAAACAAAGTTGAGGCAAAGGAAGGATTCTGTTCCTTTCCTATTTAGTGCTGTGCAGAGAGCACCCAGCCTGGCTCCCCTCAGCAGGGTGCTGCATGCTGGGCTGGTAACACAGAGCTCCCTAAAGACTCTGCATAGTGTCACTGTAAACTTGTGCCTGGTGCAACTTGAATCGTAAGAATTATGTTCCTTATTCAATTCCTTCACCAAACATACCAGTTACTTATTAGGAGGGAGACTAGAGCACTGTGTATTTGGCTTTTTTTCACCTGCTGTCCAGCAGCCTGGGATCATTAGGACGCTGTTTCAGAGCTGTTAGTGCTACTGGCAGGCATGGGAGGAAGCACCATTCAAACAAATAGCGTATGTAATTAGCTTTCTTATTTTTAGGCAGGCTGCATGGATGGGGATGTGGGTTTTATTCCAGTTCTTTTTTCAATGGAATTTCCATCTTAGTGGGTTTTATATGAGAAGCGTAACTTGTACAGCACTGAGCTGCAGTTACAGTCTTGGAGTGAACTCTTGTAATTTCCTACTTGGGAACTTCAGTTGTTACCTAGTACCTCTGGAGGTCACTATAACAAAGACAAAAATACAGATAGGGAAATTGTTACCAGGTTTTTGGTTGTTTGCTCTCCAAGTTATTTTCTGTATTACAGCACATGCATGTGTGAAATCTGATTATTTCGTGCAGACGTTATAATTCTGCATAGAAAGTTTTTGATCCTGCAAGATCTTGATCCTTTAGTTCATTCTTCTCATTAACTACAGCAGTCATCACCTACTGCGCCTGCCTAGTTTGAAGAATTCCCCACTGGTCAGAAATGGAAGATCTAACCTAGCATTTTGCATCCTGCCCTGAATGGTTTAATATATGTTAATCCATGTGAAACCCCTAAAAGCTCTGATCTTTCCCTGGGGAGTGAAGAGGCTTTGATATAATTGTATTTAGTGCTTTTTTACACTGATACCAGAACTGCAACAGTAGTTTCTTAAGAGACATAGTTTTAAATGGGAAAAGTCTTAAGGCACATTAACTTAAGATAGCACCTAATCGCATCTCCAATACGTAGTGTTAGCCACTGAAGTATCAATTAGTCCTTAATAAAGCAAAGAGGTGCTGACAAGTTGCAGTGTAATTTAACAGCTGCTAATAGTCTTTTTTTTTTTTTTTTTAAGGGGCCTGATTCTCACAGCATTTAGTCTCCTTAGGCCACTCTGCAGTATAAGGAAGCATTAAAAGAGCTTTAATAACAGAGGAGCAAGAGCCATCCACTGTGCATCAGCCAGATGTCAATGCTGTTACTCAAACCTTCATTTTATTGACAGTCTTCCTTGAGCCTTGACTTTGGCTTTGGCATAATTTTACTTTGAAAGCTCCTCTTTTACTCTCAGTGGGTTGCTGTATAAGAGAAGGAAATCCTAATTCATGACTGTAATGAAAATGTGTTGTTCCATGAACAGCTGAACGAACAAGGCCTGCATATTGATTCTTGTTTATAGGTGTACATCTTGTATTTGGATTCTCTGTGTCTAATGAGGCATAAACTCTGACTTGCAGCCTGGAGCTTTCAAAGCATCACTCCTTACTCTGTCCTTTGCCCCTAAAGCTTCTCTGGTGTTTGATAAAAGCTTGGAGCACAAGCTAAAGGCTTTCTTTCCGTGGTACTGCTGTTACATCTCTCCTTTACAGAAACATTTCTCATTAAGTCAGTTGCAACAAGTTTGATATCTCTGCTCTGTGCTGGATGTGGCTGAAACAGACTAGTGAAGTAAAGTGTTACTGAGGGAGAAGGGAATGAATCCAGACTCCCATAAAGCAGAGTCATATTGCTTTAATTCCCTAGCAGAAAAAAGTAGCACAGAAGACCCGAGTGTGCCCCTGGGTACAGGTGTAAGGAGCCACTGTTCCTGTGCTGCCTGACAATCTTGCAAGTCTCTGCTGCTGACACTGCAAATGCACAAGGCTGGGATGTTTGCATTGTGCCTTTCCCATGTGATGGAGTAAATTCTTGGTGGGATTAGACACATGAAAGGCTCCTGTGTTTGTGAGGATGCTTGGTTTCGGGGCTGTGATGCTTTAGCATCCTCTAGAGAAGATGGCACATACAGGACATCTGTACTTATTAGTACTTACTATACACCATGCCTTCTGTGGTGCAAGTGCAGAGGATGGATCTGGTCTCGTATTTATATGAATAATGATGTGTGACTGTTGTGGCATGAACTTGTGCGTGAATGTGTACAACATCACTGTGGTGCAGGAGATCCTGGGTGAAAGGAGCATCTGTGCAGTCATCTCGGACACATCTCCACCCCTTCTCCTTTCCATGGAATCTTTCCTCCATGCTGGCAGGAACTCAGGTTAGTCCAGGAGATGTTCTCAGAGTAGCATAATGCTGCCACCCCCTTTGCATAATGAGACAGAGGACAACAATGACAAGACCAAGGGTATGATGAGGAGATTGTGGGAAAGCTCGGAGTGCTGAATTTGGAAGAGAAACAGGAATATCTCTACAAATAGCATTACCATTAATGCTGCTATTTAAAACATCTTTTGTTTGAAAGAAAGATGCTGATGGAGTGATTTCCACGGGTCACTATTCAACAAGTTCTTAGTCCTTATCAGCAGAGGTGGGTACCCAAAAAAGCTCATCAGCCATTTCACACTGTAAGTTGTATCTTTTAATCCAGTGTAGACAATTGCTGCATCAGTCAAAAGGTATTATTCTAAGACTTTCTGTGAGAAATAAGAATTTTTCATGCTGGTGATATGCAACATGACCTTCAACTCTTAACCTCCTAAAATAAAGTTTGTTTGAACTTTCCAATTGACATAACCAGACTGCAGTATAAAGCATGAAGGTTTCTCCTGATCTGAAGCTTGTGCTCTCTAGCTATTTATCACCTGAAAAGTACAATGTCTATTCCCTGATATGTCAGGATATAGACACTATTTTTTTGTTTGATGGCTCAGCTTGACTTTTCAATGACTAAAATTTACATTATGGGTTTTCAATCATATAAGTTAGTTCTCAGCTAAACTTCAGATGCCTTTGATCTCTGCCCATGGGTTAACTGCTTTGAGGAGTCTCAAAATTGTTGGTATTGTTAAACAGACAACATATTTTTCTTTTGATTAGACATTGAGGCTAGCACAACTGTCTGCCTTTCAGAGTTATCTGTGCAGCTTTCTCAAGTGCTGGAAGTTTACCCTTGAATATGACAGGTATAAAACATGTTTTCTGTGTCTGTGTATCTTTCAGTCAAGTGATTGATCTGCTATATTAGTGCAAGCTTCAGCTTTGTCACCCTGACACTTGCAGGCTGAGCTATATGCTCTGCAAGGGGAGATGACAGAGTATGAGATTACTAAGGAGACACTCCTAGGATGGAGTAATCAACAATAGAAACCTTTGCATCATTTGCAAATATATGAATTTTGTTGGTATGCTAACAAGCACAGAATGTCCATAACAGAAATTGTTTTCAAGGACAGCAACCAAGCACCGAGGAAATACTTGAACAGTTTGCAACCTGAGTCATGTTACTTGATATCTTCTCTTCCGTGTGTATTAACTTTTGAGAGCTGGTTAAAAATCTCTGCTAATAATATTTCAACAGACCTGTAAGGAAATACATAAGGAATGTGGTATGAGCTGTGTTTTGTAGTTTTTCCTTAAATTAATTTTTGAAAAAGAATGCAAAAATGACGAAGATACCTTGAAGAAGTAGACGGAGCATGGCATGTTCATTCATTTTATTCAGGGTGATAATTTCTAAAGAAATCAGGCAGGAGAGCAAGACCCTATCAATTAGTCCTAATACAGCATTAAGTATTGCTTCTCCCATGTTGCTGTTCCTTCTGGAATATATGTGGGTGGCTGACACCCTGATGCTGCTGCTTGCTTAGGTGCTTTCTGGAAGAGCCGCTGAAGGAGCTGCATGTTCTCAGTGCTCAGGGAAAGCGCTCTCTTCTGCAAAAGTAAAGTTAGGGGTAACACCACTGCATAACCCCCTCCGTGTTTCCCCTCCTGGGCAGTGGCGAGGTGAGGGTGCTGAGCACAGGGCTTGCTGTGGCTGCCTGGGCTGTGTTCCTGGCTGGCGGCGGTGGCTGAACTGGGAGCACAGAGTCCACAGCTGTGTGAGCCTGCATTTTTGCCTAAAGAGGGAATCAGCAAAATATGAAGTGGCTTTGCAAATCAAGCAATTGATGTGGAATTTCCCATGCCAGCGTTGTGCCGTATGGCAGGTTCGGGGCAGCGAGCTTAGTGTCGTGCACTAGGCTGGGTACCAACCAAAGCAGATTCATCTGCAGGTTGTGTGGCTTTTTTTGGTTTGTTTTTTTTTTTCCTTTTCTTTAATGAATCAGTTCTGTCTCTCTCAAGCTTTATGTTATTGCTTATTTCCCCAAGTGCAGAAAGCAACTACTGTTAGCTCCAGTATCTGGTTAGTAATCTAATATACTGAATTTCAAGGCTTTACTCAGCCCTAAGTATAGAGTAACCTCCTTTAGCAAGAATAGTCACAGTACAGAGTAAACAGCATAATCTCCCCACGCTGAGTGTATCTCCCTTGTTTTGCCTTGCAGTCATTACATGCAAAAAGAAAGGGAAAAAACCTCAATACGTTAAACAATAGCCTTAACACCTGCAAAGTTAAGAAATGGTAAATAGCAATTATAACTTTAAAAGGATGATTTTTACTGTGGCATTTGAAAATGAACATTTAAAATGAAACAAAACTTACTGTGTGGTAATGGAAACAGAATTTAGTAAGACAGCACTGCAGTACCTGTAACCTTGATGAACTAGGCAGAAGCAGACGCAGTGCATCCTTCCCTCACCATCTTGCTTAATGCAGTGCCTGGTGTCAGTGTGACTGTAAAATTAATTCAGAATTTGGGACCTTTTTTCTCCAAATCTATTGGTGCCACAGCAGCAGGTGGCATCGACCTACTGGGGACTCAGCAGAGTATGGAATAGCCAGACGAAGGTGGGGAGAAAAGATATCATAGAATTTTGAATGGCAGCTGTCAAATGTGCAACCGAGACCAATCTCTGTTTAATATGCCTCAAGAGATGAGAAATTCCTTGGTGACATTTAGTTATGTCTCCAAAGGTGGTAGAGGTTAGGTTTTTTGGAGACCACTTCTCTGAAGTGCCACAGCATAAGTATTCAAGTCTCTTTCCTCCCAAGAGACTCTGGGCATCTTGTTGAAATACCAAGGAAGGAAAAGTAGAAAGACATAAAAAGGTCGTTAGAAAAATTTGAGAAAGTGGCATTTAGCAACTGTAACGGACTTGCGTCAGATGCAGTGCTAGCCTTTACACTAATTGTTGCTCGTAAAGATCACCGGGAATGTTTATTAGAGGACATGTCAGTGAAATGTTGCAATTCTCATTTGTCAATAGACTTTACTAAGGGGCTATTCATTGAGTAAAACACAGGTTGCAATACATCCCTCTTATGTTGCAAGATTGCTAGAGAAAATGAATTCCTTGAAATTGTAACAGGAATAGGTAGCATCTCTGACTTAATTGCCAGAAGTGCCCATGGGGAGAAACCTCTGAAGAAAGAAGAATTTTCTTCATTAGTGCTTGTGTGGTGTTTCTAGAAATGCGGGAGCTGAGGGATTTCCCTGACAAGCCTCTGCTGCTTGGTGCTGTTGCCGAGTGCCTTCTCACAGAACTGGTGAAATTTGCTGACTTGCAGATCTGTGCATTATGAAGGGGCATCTTAATTAGCAGCTCCTGGGGAACAGCAGCTCACCCCAGCTGATGCTGAAGGTGTGCTGAGAGCAGCTGTGGGCTGTGTGGAGTCAGGACTCCATCTCCAGGAGGGGGCACGGGTCCTCCCATTCTGCTCCTGACCTTCTGAAATGGCAAAAAGCCGCAAGCTGCTTATACTGGAGATTTCTTGTTCCTGGGTTTGGTTGGTTTGCTAGCAGAATAACCTTACTGTTGAACTTTGGGGATGGGTGGCTTTTTGGAAACAAAACAAACAGATATTAAAAGAAATTTAGGGCTTTTGAAAATCAGTGGTTTAGTGTAACCACCTCCCCGCCCCCCAACACACACAGAGTCAAGGCTGTGTATTGAGGAAGGAATATTCCCGTATGGGATTATTCCCTGGTGTTAATGTGCTGACTGGCTGCAAGGAAAGCTTGTTAAGAGGATCTTTCCCGAGTTCCTCCAGGTCTCCTCATTACCCTATTTGATGCGGGCAGATCTTGTATGAAGGCAAATGTACCTTCAGTGCTTAGGAAGTGCTGGTATCTGTTGAACTAATGAATTAAATTACTGCCATGAAGCTTGTTTCACCTTGTGATGTGCATGTTTAATTTTTTGACAGGTTTTGATAGGAAGTACAGCATTTAAGTGTCTGTATATTCATAGCATATGGTTCAATGAACTGATCTTCATGTATTCATGCCTTATAAATGGCTTTGAATGCATATCTAACAAGGGACTGTATTAGGCATAATAGGATAGGTACAGCAAAAAGGAGAATGTTTCAATTGGCATCTAAAAGGCATCACTTTCTGTGTGGGATGACAGTGTGAAAGTGCCTCTTAGAATAACCCATGGAAAATGCAAGAGATGAGTTAAATGTGAACCCAGGAGGAAGGTCTTGAAGATTGTGCTTGCAGCAAAAATCTTATCAATTGAGAACAGAAAGCGAAACAATGGTAAAGCCTACCAGCTAAGTAGGTCACCAGTTAACAAGACAGTGACTCACGCAGAGAGGGAGAATTTAATTTTTAAACACAAGTCCTGAATTTGCTTGAAATAAAATGTATATATAAATTTAGCAGCTGGTCAAATAAGATAAAAATATTTTTTTATATTTCGTTCTACTGTTTGCAATTTTTATTATATTTACTTATACAATGCTTTAATAACTTCTAAGATTTAAGTCTTGATTATATATGAATTCTTTGTGTTACTGCTGTTCTTACATACCCAGCTCAGGGCTCACATGAACCAGTAGCTACTGGAACAGAGGGAGCTGTTCCAGGTGGTGCGGTGATACACACACAGCCTTCCAATTTAAATCACTTAGTAAGTGAGCAAGTGTTTGGCCCTGAGAAGAGATGCATTGTTTTTCTGTTAGTATTGGTCTGTATCATTCTTTGGACTAAAATTTCTGGGAAAGTGGACTGGTCTGTGTCTGCACCACTGCCCTTACCAGGTGTCATGCAAGTGTGAAAAAGCAGGTCCAGCTGGCCTCTGCCCTGCAGCTTGGCGCTGCGCCCACCAGCTGGATGAATGCCAAAATGCTCACTTCTCTGTTTCATATAGTTATGTGAAGTTGATACGTTCAAGCTCTTTGTGTCCTATCTTTTCATAGAGGTAATATAAAAATATATGTGTGTATGAAAAACATGATATATAAAACCATTGATGGATTGCCAGAAAATGTTGCTGCCGTATCAGTTCAATTGGTATATCCTTTACATAGCTTAAAGGATGCATAAAGTGTAACTAAGGTGACATAATTCAGATCAATGGTTTCCTAACATCTGTTATATATGAACAGTCCGTATTTTAATGCATTGCTTTTTCTCCAAGAACAGCTGTGTTCACTGGAACCCCAGTTAAAATCTTTCTGTGGTTATAATTAGTATTTTATCTTATTGATTAATGGAGAGGGATCTATAAGGCATATCTTAAAATCATTTAGCAATAAAACATTGGGTAATAATAGTGCCTTTGTAATATTTTTAATAATGACACAAAGAACTTACTCTTTCTTCTCAGATGTTAACACCAGATTTATGTGAGAGGGAAATTCATTGCGGATCTATCTAGCTGCAGCCCGCACTTGTGGTAGTCCCTTAGCTAAGCTCGTTGCAGCTAAGGCTTCAGTTCTGGGAGGCAGCGCTTCATAATGATGATAAACCATTAAGATATGGTATCTAACCCTACCATTTTCTTTCATCTCCTGCATGATTTTCTGTTAGTGGAAAAATACCATCCAATTTTCATGCCTGTAACTTTTTTCATAGAGCAGCTTTTTTTCTATAGTATTATTTTTAACTGTTGGTTATACCTGCTAGTTAGCAGAGGGTCTGAAACAGTCCTTCAGTCTGAAGACATGGGCAACAAATGGGCTAGAAACAGGCAGAGAAGGGAAGTTGTTGCCCAGAGGAGAGCACCCTGGTGCCCGTTTGTCAGGTGTACTGTTTTAAAATTAAGTGCACTAAATGGAGGATGCTCTTCTTTGGGTCTACGGAATTATGTATCTTGTTATTTTTTTGGTGCCAAGCTGAGCTGAATTAAGCCTACATCATCCCCTCTTAAACAGAATATAAAATGTCCACGTGAAACTGTGCATCGATTTAATTGGAACAGCTCTTCCGCGCTGTTGAATTCTAAATTGCAGCCAGTGACTAAAGGTGAAATTCTTGCTGTTGTACTTGGTCTGGATAGCGCAGCAAACTAACTCATTCTCACGAGGTTTTTAAAAGCATCCTTGAGAGATGAGCAGAGATTCTATACAGTGAAAGGATTTCAACTGGCAGTAAAATGTTTTATGTCTGGAAAATGTTTGAAAAGAGAGATTTGAACCCTCACCACACTTTGTTAGTGGTTGGCAAAAGAGATATCTGAAAAATTCCTTCAGCAGAGAAGAAATGGAACAGGAAGCAGGAGAATGTTTTAAACAAAAGCAGAATAATTTTTGTAAAAATTCACACAATTTTGCATGAAAGCAGCTTCTCATTTGCACCTTTCCAATCAAAACCATCTGTCCTGTATTAGCCAGTCCATGGGCAGATGCTCCATTTGTCTTCCTAGCACATGGCAATGCCAGGCTTTCTGAAATGACAGGCTTCTTTTAGTACTGATCTCTCGACTGCTTTTTCTCCATTGCACCTACGCTGTCTGATCGTGGTTAGTGCCTGCCACCACCATAGCGGTTTTTCAGTTTAGTCTGTCTTGCAGGGAGGGCCAGGCACTGTCTCTTCTCATGTACATGTGACAGGCAGTGGGGAGTACCCTGTTCTAACCTGAGAATCCCTGCTCCATGGAGCCACACCTGCCTGTCTCCACTGTGAGAGATGATGCTTCTTCGGACCAGTGCAAAGCTTTAAGACAGGGACACACGCGCGCACACACGCACGCGACTGACTGCATTCATACCTGGTAGATATTTTTGTAGTACATGCTTTTAGGCATTGGGCAAAAATAATGAAAATGCTTATGCATTTTTAGAGATTATATGATTTTTGCATTAATTAAGAATGTAAGTTTCAGACAGGCTCCTTCTTTAGATGTGAGCGTTTATTAATATTTATAAAAATTACTACATATTAATACATTCATAATACATAGATATGGTGCACTATCAGTTGTAATACTTTTTTTTTAGAACATCATCGTAACTGTGAGGTTGTTCTTCTCTGTCCTTCTTAGTTGAAAGAGTAATCATATGGATTTATTCTCCCAATGTTTACACAAGATTTTTTTGAAAAGCCTTTTTTTTAATTACCTTGCTAGTCTATCAATAAAAGGCTGTAGGCAATATACAACTACTTGCAGCTGAGATTACGAACTGCAATCGGAACGCTCAAGGAGCGAAATGGCTGTTGGTAGGAATCTGGCTGAATCTAATACACAACACTGGTGCTGAAAAATGTGAATGTGAGGTGTGGGCTGCTCTGGAGATGACCAGTGAAGGCTTGGAAGCCTCCTCAGAAGCACAGCAGTGTTCTGAGAGCAGTGCGGGTGCCTGAGCCACATGGCACACCGTGCCAGGAGAGCTCAGCTGTGCCCCCCCCCCCCCCCCCATCCTGCTGATGGACCTGCTCTGGTACAGCTGTATCACTGGGCAGGGGCTACTACAGCATCAGGGCCAGGCGAGGGGGTGTCTAGCATGCATAGTGGAGCTCAGAGCAGAGCATGTGGTGCAGGAGAGGGGTGTCCAGCTTAAACTTTCCTGCATACCAGAAATTACTTTAAACTTGTTAGTTGGAAGTGAGTCACTTTTTCATGGAGGACAAAGAAACTTATATTTTTTCAGTTCCTCAGGAAAGCATCTGTTTTTAAAAATAAAGTAGCTAAGGTCTGGGCTTCATGTGTCACTGTTTCCATGCGTGTTTGTACTGGTGTTGGGCTAAATTTTGCCAAGCTCCTTCCTCTGCAGTAATTAGGATTCCATATTTTTTTTTTGAAATCTTTTTAACATTCCTCATTTCAAAGTTAATTTGCTTTCAGAACAATCCAATTAGAGGTGAATCACTCTATATATGTGCAATTCTGCACTAATTGCTTTATTTGATCATTTTATATTTATAAGGTAAATGTCTTATTTTCTTTAGAAGGGAGCTATCATTGCCTCCCACCTATTGCATCTCAAGGTCTTTTCCATTTTGTGGTTGGCTATTAGCAATAAAGAATAATGTTATTACATGGTTGTTCAGAGAATTATGTAATTTGCAAAAGAATCACACTAAGAAGCCATTATGTACTGTTTCAAGGGAGGCTGTGTGGAGGGCTTGGGAGACCAGTGTGGGGGAGCCATGCTTGTCCTGTTTGACATCATGGGTGTGGGAGCTCAGATCCTGCTGCGGTACCTGCTGGATCAAAGCCCTGGTCCAGGAGATGAGAAAAATAATTCAGTCATTTGAGACTGGTGTCTGTGGCACTGCTGAGAGATCTGATACCTCTTCCTGTCCCCAAGTAGTCAGTGTTCCTGCTAAACTTTAAATGCATACATGATCCCATGTCCTAGACTGAATTATTTTTCTGGATTTAAATACGTATCTCCTAGTTTTGCAGAAAAGATACATAAATTGTGAAGGGTAAGCCCCTTTTTTCTGTTACATGGGTTTAGGATTAATTCTGAATTAGTCCACAGTGGTCTTAATATTTTGAAGTTATTTTTATTTTTTGCTATTAGCATATGTTGGCAAGAATAAGCTTGCAACCAGGCCTGGTTTTCAGTCAGCCGCACAGTGTGACAGTTCCAGCTCTAAATGTTCACAGCATGTTCTTTAGGCTGTGTTAATATACATCAATTCTCACAGACAAATTAACACAGAACATTTGCAGTCAGAATGTTTATTAGCTGGGTCAGCTGCACTAATCTTACTGTAACTGTGATTTTATGTAAACCTTTCCTCTGACTCCTACTTTTTTGTTTGGAGGGGGTAATTCTGACCATAAGCCCACACCTTTCTCCAAATCTATCATATCAGAAAAAGAGCAAGCGCATGCTTTAAGTCCAGACATAGGAATAGAGAAAATCTAGAATTTTGAGCAGTGGGGATAAAAGTTGAGCAGAGAGTGGGTAAAATGCCACATTGACTAGTGAAAGCAGCAAATGAACCAGCCCTGGCAAGAGTCAGATGAATATGCCAAGCCACATTCATGTGGCATTAGAAATATCTATTCCTTAAAAGATAACACAACAGAAGAGGATACCACGTTTTGAAGCCCGCAGCAGATTTTCATGGGAGATAAAGTTCTGGCTTTGTAAAATTAAATGAATAAATAAATATTTAGGTAAATTTTCTGGTGGTATTTGCAACATTGACACTTGAACTTCTGGTTTATTTATAATTTCAAGGATACTGTAGCCAAATTAGTAATATAAAAATTGCCATCTTCTAACATTTCAAAGTTACAGACAGCACTATCCATCTCCAGCAGAATCCCATCTAACAAACCAGCAGCAAGAAAAGAAATTGGCACAAATTCAATTCATTCAGGCTGAAAATAAGATTGAGAAATACCATCACCTTAATTCATTATTTTTTTCACTATGTGAATTGTAATCTTGTTATTATCCTTTATGCCATCCTTAAGATAATTCTATTCTCTGGGGAGTTTAAGATATCTCTTGCCAGGTAGCAATGCTAGAAATATGTTATATATCAGCACACTGAGCACTGTGAGATAATTACAGGGGACATACAATCTCATTAAAAAACCCAGAGAGCACCTGTATAACCAGGAAGGTGCTGTGCTCGTTATGCCACATGGCAACTACTAATGTTGTTGTTATACAGGTGTGTATTAGATTAAACTGTTTGCTCATTTCATTATGCATTTCCCTGGTAATCATAACTACAGGCACAGAAAGCTCCTGGGATACAACCAGGCTGTAAGAAAGTACTGAAAAGCACTTCCTTACCACCAGCTGTGTTTGAAATAAGATGCTTTTGTGAGTAATTTCCAAACGCACTGGACCAAACAGCCAAATGGTGAGACCCCTGAGCCCACAGAACAGGCAAAGCCTGAGAAATGTGTTGCAAACTTTTGTTCTTTTGTGCTTGCTCCAGCAAAGCAGCATATATCTAACTGGAGAGGCTGGTTCTGAGTCCCTGCTGCGGGGACTAAAAGCTGGGCCCATTCCCTTTGGTGTTCAGAGGTGGGGAATGGCAGGCCCTATGTAAGGAGCAGTTTCGGTTAAGCAGAGTGGGTTCCTGTGTTAGAGATGATGAAAAAAGGAGATGCTTTGTAAAATGACCTTCCTGGAGCTGAAAAACTCCTCGCAGGCAGGAGCAGGGGTGTGGGGACCAGGCGGGCAGGGAGACAGGCTAGGAAGAGCTGACCAAACCCCAGTCCTAGGTCCCAGCCTGCAAGTACAAATTAAACCTTCCTTCTTCACCGCCAGAACAATGTCAAAGGCAAAGTGCTTCTGTCAGCCTGGGGCGAACGTTTCAGCTGTGGGGTGGAAGGGTAGCTGCTGCCCAGCACGGGCTCTGTGCTCTGCTTGTGCCACGGCCCATTGCCAGGCCTGGTCCTCTCCCTCTGCCCTCCCTCACGGCCACCAAAAAGCAAAGTCTGGGGGAGCAGGAGCATGGATGGGCAGAGCTGTTTGCTCCTCTGGAGTGGTAGAAGCCATGTGCCCGGCAGGAGCTGGGCTGGCAGCGGAGGTGCCTGCCTGCCTGCCTCTGCCTTCATCATACCCGACAGCTTTGTCCTGGCTTAGTAATCAGAGGTACTGGGGTGAGGCAAGGCTTGACAGTGTGATGAAGAACACATGCTGATGTGTAGGACAAATTGCTGTAGCAAAGCGGTGGTAATGGCTTGTAATGCAGAGGGAAAATAAAACAAACACCACCTAGAAGGTGCAGGCAGGGCGGGTGTTCCTGCAGCCACAGGCTGAGACCCTGTGGGTGCTGCTCCTGTGGCTGCCCTGGGTCCCCACCAACTGCCGGACCCCTGGCAACCAAGAAACTCCTACATCATCTAGAAGGCTATAAAAATACATGATGGGGAATATTTGTAAGAGCATCAATCTTCATGAGTGAGGAGAGGATGGAGTAGGGGAGCCACAAGTGAGTTATCCTGTCACTCCTGACAAATGAAGATAAATTGTGTGACACTGGCTATTTATTTATACACTTTGCTGGGTATGCATATCGGTATGAGCAGGAGAAACAGCATTATGTCACATATGTAATTCTGTGCTACCAAGGGCTTTTGTAAGGGTGAGTTTTGGGTGGCTATTACTGCATATGGTCAAGAGTCAATGATTTTGTCTCCACAGAAAGCTTCAGATAGCAAATTTCTCATTAGCAGGTGAGGGAGGGCAGTGGCTGGAAACAAGCTCTGTAGCTACAGTGGTGTTTTCCATCCCCTGGGGGAACCTTGTGCTGGTCAGGGGGGAAGCTCTGTGCCCTCCTGTGAGGCTGGAGCACAAAACTGTTAGGCAGAAGTTTAAAACTTTTCTACAAGAAAATCTAAAAACAGGGGGTGAGCCAGTATTCCCATCTTTGAAAAACAAGCAGTGGGTGAGAAAGGGGTGGCATATTGTAGAGATACGGCTTTTTCTTTCTTAACCGGCTTGCATGCACGTTTCTTTGTATTGGTTTGCACTTTACTGGGCCCTGGGCAGGGGAAGGATAGTATTTGCAAACACTGCACTGATGTACAGAATTCAACACCTTCCAGTTCACAGATACTCTGCCTGGTGACAATACATCACTTGTACGTAAAAATGAGTAGGTGGGAGAAGCTCTTTTTGAATCGATACTGTACTTGCTTGTGTAAGGAGGAGTTCTGAACACAGAACAAGCACGGGTTTCTGCTGGGGACAGGCTCAGGGCAGAGCAGTGTGACTCTGTTAGAGGAGCTGAGCAGCCCCAGAAATGCAGTAGAGAGCTGATGGCCGAGCTGTTTGGGTGTGCTTTGGCTGGGATTACATTTTCAGTCTCATGCTGTGCTGCGGTATGTGACACAGTTGAGGCTTTCTTCTGAGACTTACTGAGATGTTTTATAAAAATATTTCAAAGCAGGAGTTGTTGATTAGGGGAAAAATCCTCATAGTTGTACTGGAGCTGTGCTCTCATCAGAAATAAATTGAGAGTTAAACTCCTGTTGTCTTGCATCTGAGCAGATTGCTCTCTCAAAATTGTAGATGCAAGTAACACTTGTGTCTCAAATCCTGATTGTTTTCAGCAGCTGACTAGCTGAAGTATGAGCACCCCTGAAAATGGTCTGCATTAGATGCTGGCAGGTTTTGAAAACTGGGCCTATAGCATTATGAAATGTTTTAATCTGCTACAGTGGCCTAGAGCTTTGTCAGTCCTGTGGTGGTGTCAAGGGGACTGATGAACCCGATGTGCTTGTGTCCGCTCTGCAGCATCAGCTCTGCTAGGCTGGGGTTAGCCATGCTCCTCAGCTGCAGGGTCTCCTTGTTATCCATGAGCATGGCTGGACTCCGTGCTATTCCCACGTTGGAATGGTGCAGCCAGCTTTGGAGAGCAGCACCCGCAACAAACAGGCTGTGGCTGGGCCATGTCAGATGGGATGTGCCCTGCAGAGCTGATGCTCACAGGATGTGGTCCTTGTCTTGTCTGGAGCATCTGGCACTTGAACTGTATCCTCCCCTAATCAGCATTTTTGAAAGCCAGCCAGCCCCATGCATGCCGAGCTGTCTGCCCTGCCCAGGTTTCAGTTTCTGTCATGCCAGGTCATTCCTGGAGCTACCCTGCAGGTATCACGAGGGACTCCTGTCCTTGCAGATAGAAGGAGCCATCAGTCACTCCAGAGCGCTGGACCCTTCCATGGCTCTGACGGAGTCTATCCATCATGCCTGCCCTGTGCACAACTGTCCTGTGAGCGCTGAGGTGCTCCGGTGCTCGCTGGGTTCAGCCACCACCTCGAAGAGCTGGCAGCATGCGCTGCCTGTAGTGCGTGAAGCATTTTAACTATTGGTGGTTCTCTGTTTTCACTTGTAAGTCACTGCTCTTTCAGTGGCAGCTGCTGTTGATAACCTTCTCTGGCTGCCGTGAGACCATGTGTCACCTGCTGCCTGCTGAGCCTGTGGTACAGTGGCATCACAGCTCTGCTGTCACTGCCAGCATATCTGGAGGAACATGGTGCTCCTGGCTGAGCCCCCTTCTGCAAGCACTGCTTTGGGGATTGTTTTTAGCTGCTGTTTGAGGGAGTCCCAGACAAGTCCCACAGGCTGAGACCGGGTCTGGGTCTGGCATTTCAGGATAGGCAGCCTGAATGCATCAACATGGACCGTGAGCAGGAGAGCACTGAGAGTTTGGAGTTGAACTTAAAAACTGGTGTAAAATGCCAGTGCTGCCACAGCCTGCCTGTGGGATGCTAGGTAGGTCTTTAATTATTCCAACAAAAAATCACCTATCCATCAAATGAAATGAGAGCAAACAACAATAATCCTGATTTTCTTGAATTTGCTATTTGAAAAATTTTCTTAAGTCGTATTTGCTTGGATGGAAAACGTAGTATAATGCTTTCCCATTAAAATTTGTATTTTTTCTAAAATACAACATTTCCTCTCTGACTTTCCTTAGTCTTTGTTGCTCACGTGTATATATGGTCCCATGCAGTGTCTGAAAATTTTCAGCTTCCTTGGTCAAGCAAAATACGAAACTTAGAGCTAATATCATTGCTGTCAATGAAGAAATAGAAAAAAAAAAAAAAGAAATAAAGCTGTTTGAACTCCCAGATAATATTAATGCAAATGGGTGTAAACAGGCCAAGAGTAATTCTACATGAAAAATGAGTAAGAAAAATCAGCCTGTCAGAGGACACAACCTGAAACATCCTTCCCAAAGATATACAAGGGAATTAAAAAAAAAAAAGCATCAGCAATTACCAAGTGTATCTTCACTTTCTATATTACATGCCAGGATTATATGGCAGGTCTGAAAGAGATCATATGAGACTTTTTCTAGCTGATGCTTTCTGGGATGGATCTCTTTGTTGAGATTGCAAAGATTGAAATCTGTAATTTTGAGAGATCTGTATTATAGGAACAAAGCGCTGATAGAGTGTAATCCCTGATGTTTTTGTAGTGTTTGCAGCACATGTCTAATCAAGGGAGTCATGAAGATGCAAGATGTATGGGCCTTGGAGAACATCATGCACTTTGCATTATGTATCTTTATAGATGCAAATTTATTTTCAAATTAACCCTCAGCTCAGCAGAGTCCCACTAATCCTTTTACAAAGGCATGAACTACTAATCCAAGTGCTGCACTGGGCTTGCAGCTGTTTGAGCAGTTACCTAGATTAGATTTCATATTTAAAAATGAGATTTGTGTTATTTGTATCAAGAGCACAGTTTGAATAGGGGGTGACTTTTTTGCTATTCTGAAGAGGCTTCCTGGGAGAGAGCTAGTTTGAAATCTTACTTGCAAGTTCCTTTCTGAAATGGAAAGCTGTAGCAGGTGAGGTATTGTGTCCTTTGGTTTCCTGGGACGTGGATTACAGATGACTTCTTTTTATGGAACAGTGGAAAGGTGTTATGCTAATAAAGGATCCTGAGTTTCGTCTGTGACAGACTGTGAATGGGGATCAAATAAGGGAGAGAGACTGGCGTGGTATGGGCCTGAAACAGCTAACAAGTGACACACTGGAGGAGGCGTGCACATAGCCTGGGCTGTGTCTGATGGTTCCCCATTATCTTCCATCAGTGTGTTGATAAACTGTTATCACTAAATTATACTCGGTCTAATACAAGCTTCACATCAGTCGGGTATGAAATCCATTACTGTCTGTCATACTGCTTGGCTAATGGAAGGAAACCCTGTTTTCTCCATTAGATTTTGGTTGGATCCCTTTATCTGCCCATTACTTCTCCTGTAACTCTTCCTAATGGAATCAGACTAATACAAAATGACAAAGAATCAGGAAAAATGACACCGAAATTGGGGGAGCTGTAAAAGCTTGTATTGACCCTACTTAGCCTTGTTAAGGAATGTGAAGTCTGAATTAGTTTAAAGATTTGTTTATTCAGTGACTGATCCTATGAGCTCGTTTCTTTTGCTTAAAGAAAGTAATTTTTGTTTTGCAGTAAATTCAGTATGCAGAAAACTATTTACTGTGATTAATGCAATAGCTTTCCTGACCCCTTTGTCTTTATAAAAGCACATGGCATGGCTGCCTTATAATTTACTGTTGTTTTATTAATTTAATCTTGCTGTTCTTCCAGCAATCATTCCTATCAAAAATGTGATTTGTGACCCAAACCAGCCAGCCAAAAACCCAAACCAGTTTGCAAACAACCTAACAGCAACACTAATAAGCAAAACTGTAATGCACGTAAGCACAGTCTCGGGGTGTCTGCCCTCATACCAGCCCTGCAGTCGGGGGGTGTGGTGCTGTCAGGGGTCCTGCAGCCACCATATACACGCTGAGTCACCCTATAGCGAGAGCATCATCCGTGCGCGGAGCTGAGCTCAGCAGTGCAGAGGTGAAGCGAGCCGGACCTGGGGGCTGTTTGGGCAGCAGGACACTCAGCTGTGCCTTGACCTTTTGCAGGCCAGCCGCCTGCCTGCGCAGGCAGCGTGGAGCGAAGCGGCTGCAGGCCACTGCCACTTGCTAACAGAGGTTTGAAATCCTGTCTTGCTGCAGGAGTTTCATGCGGAATGCCGTGCCAGGCAGCGCTGATTACAGATGTTCACAGGCGCTTAACGTTAGCTGCAGGAGCTGGGGCTGCTGCCTGAAGGAGGCTCTGATCTCTGAGCATTAAGGAAGGAGGCTCATCTTGGAGGGCTTGCTACGTGGCCCAGCCTTTGCTGACTGCTAGCTAATAGCACTGAAGAAGAAATGCACTGCAGGCAGTGTACGCCCTGCCGGCTTATATCTCAGCCACAGCAAAGCCTCTGATTTACTGTGAGTAATACATAAAGGGTCTCATGAAGAAACGGTTAGGGAATACTGCCTTCGGGGGAAGAGCAGGGGAAGGAACCCTGCTGCCTACTTAAAAAAAAGTACTGCCTTTTCTGGCAATCCTTGCCTTTGAATTGTGTATTTTTGTAATGTTTTTGGCTGGAGATTTTAAAGATTTAGCACTCCTTTTAAAAATATTCTATGGACACGTGAGATGAGATTAGGCTGTATAATTTTCTTCCCACTCCCTATGTGCAGTCACTGAATTTGTCTTAATTTCCTGCACCAGTGCCCATGGATTGGGAGCTAGTTTCTATCACCCGTGAAGTCAGTGGCACTGTTCACAAGCTCAGGTGATTAAAATGGTCAGACTCCAGCCAGGCACAGAAAAGTGCATTTTCTTACATACATTCTTGGTATAATGCAGCAGAAAGATGTGGGATTGTGAACTGATGCAGAAGGCCAGAGAATGCCTTCAGATGCCATCACCATTTTGGTCTGCAACCACATGGAAGCACGGCGAAGCAGAGCCCTGCAGAGCAGGTATCAGAAAATGGAACAGCCGGTTAATGCCTGTCCATGCTGGAGCTGGCTGCAGGGTGGTTCTGTGTGCCAGTAATGTGGTCCCCAAACTGCCCTGGGGTCTGCTCTGCTCAACCGTGTAAACGAAGACTTTCGAGTCCCACTTTTCTGCTGTTGTCACTGTTCTGTTGCAGCAGATGAATGCTTTGAAGCCCAAGAGTACTCGATTCCTTCCCAACCCAGGCCATTAGTTGAGGCTTCCTTGTACCCATCCTCCCCTACTCCAGATCCAGCACTCCTTTCTTTTCTCCAAGTGCCCAACTGCTGTCCTTGGACACTCTTTGTCCTCCAGCAATTCTTGCAGGTGCAGGTTTCTTGACAATGGTAGTTTCATTCTGTCTCCAGTTTTTATTCTCCGTCTGTTTAGTGTTTGCAGAAAAAAAGAGACAAAAGGACTTGGCCAAATCCCAAGCAAAATCAGACGTGAGAAGAGGGCTTCATTTCCAAGCTGCACTGCTAGCTCTGAGAGTTGTTCTTGTGCTCTCACTGATACACACTTCTGACTTTAATCTCTAAGATTTGTCTGTGTGCTGGCTCTGAACTGATTGCTTTTTCTCTTGTGACTCTCTAACAATCTCTTGCTTCCTTAGCAAAAATGTAATCCTGATCAGAGTTCCCTTCTTTCTCACTTGATTAGAATTTAAAAAAGCCCCACCTGACATAATGATACCCACCACACCCACCCTACCCCCCAATATGTGTACTTAAGGTCTTCGTTTTATAAACCCTTTTCTCATACTCCAGTTGCATTTTCGTGGGGGCCTCCAGGGTGGTTTGCATAGGGAGTCAGAACAAGGCTCATGCAACACTTGCATACTGCTTAAATGGGTGTTTGGCACATTCATATTGTGGCTAACAGCAGGCCAGGGCTGGAGAGAGGTGGAATGTTTCCCATTGATGGAGGATCTCCGCCATCCCTCTTCATCCTTGGGCTCCTCTTGCACTGAGCAGAGTCCCTTGGTCTGCCTGGGCCCTCGGAGACTGAGCCACTGTCTCCTGAGGAGCATTAGAATTTAATAGAAATAAATAAGGTAAATGAAGAGTGTTTCATGGGCAATTGAAATGTCAGCAAGGGTCACATCCTATCATTTGCTGTGCCTCAAACATCCTTTTCTGGCTGCTGCTTAATCCCCAGACAGACAAGCCACAAGTGCATCAGCTTTCTCTCCCTTTCTCCCCCCCCACTCCCAGCAGCACCCACAAGGCCCTGGATTGTCACTGCTGTAACCAGTTGTACACTTTCTCCTGCTGCAGATATTAATTTTTTGTTTATAGAAAAATCCATAAAGTTTGAGTTATCAAAAGCTCTGTGCACTAGTGGGAAAGACACAAAATCAATGCTGAAATATTGCCTTATTTAATGGCTGCTGTAAATAGCTCTGTTATGATTCTTTAGTAGAGGTAAATTATGAAAGCACAAGAGAGGTCAGTTGAACGTACTTGTTTGCAGCTCACACCCCAGCAAGCTGATCCAGCTTACGTTGCCCTGTTAGGCATTAGCTGACAGAAGTTTGAGGTATCTTAGTTCATGGGTTTGCCATCACTCGTGAGAAAACAAAGAGGAGTATGGGCTGATTCTGATGGGCTCTCACAGCGGTTCACTCTGTGTTTAGTGGTACTTCCTTGCTGCTGGAGGAGCTAAGTCTGTTCCCTCCTGCTGGGATGCTGCTAGTGCCAGCCGTGTCTTCTCTCTGGGCCCTGCAGGAGCAGAGGGCACGGCTGGCACAGCCCGCTCCTGCTCTGCGGGACCTGCTCCCAGCTGTGTCGCAGGGTTTTCTCTTTTCTGGGGGGGGGAGCACAGCCCTGGGAAGGAATTACATCTCATGTTTCTTCTTTCTCCTTTTCTTAAGGCATGGTTTTAGAAACAGGCTTGTAAACGAGGTTTATAAATGAGGCTTTTAAAGGATTTTAAATACCTATAATTTTTAATGGTTTATTTCTATGCCATTGAATGTAATTATCTCCAGTAGAAGTTCTCTCTAGGATATATTTAGGCACTTTGGGAAACCCTGGCATATCCCCCAGATTCCTGGAAAGCCAAGTCCTGGATCGGGGTTACTGTGGTAACCCAGCTGCGTTTCCACCAGCAGCAATAATCACTATGGATGAGGAAAAAAATAGTATTCTAGGATGCCTTGTTTGAAAGTCACAAGGAATTAGGAAATCCTGCTTTGCATAGCTCCTTGAAGGTCAGACAGGCGCTCTCTGCGAGTGGCATTAGTCAGTCCAATCACATGTGCAAACTCTGGTGTCTGAAGGGCTCATGAAAGCTGATAAGAGTTTTCCCTGAAGTACTGCTGCAGCCAGTCGGATAGCGCCTGCATCACCTCCGTCAATATTTAACTCTAGGTCAATACAGCTTGATGTTTGGCTTAACAGAACTTAATATCTGCCTAATGTCAGCAAAGTTCTAGCAACTGTACAAGTGCACTGCCTGATTTCTGTGGGGAAGGGGTTCCTTGGCTGAGAAACCAGAGTGGTGGAGCCTCCTTGCTTCTTAGATGGTGGGAATGAGCCACAGCTCTTATTGCTCACAGTTGAGGGCTGTGCTAGTGACCCCATCTCTGATTCACCCCGACTCGGATGCAAAACCCAGATTAGCTTACTGGGGATGTGCTGGTAAGAGCAAGCTGAGTATTGGGGGATGTGCCTGTCACTGGCACATGGGACTGGCTCCCTCAGGAGGGCTGCGCCATGCATTAGCAGCAGCTTCTGGAGCCAGCCTCATCTGTTGCCTTTCTGTACAAGCTCCTGGGACTCCTGCAGCAGTAAGGGGCACTGAAGAAGTACAGAGGAGAGGTCTGCTGGTTCCCAGCATCTATGGAGGGGCAGTGCTGCTGGTTTTTCACCTGTGGTGTTTTGTTTTGTTCTCATGAGGATTGTCCTTATCTCTGACCTGCAGCGATGCAGTGAGGCTGATGCAAGCTCCTGGCAGCTGCAGCAAGGGCATGCATTGCTGCTGCTGGCTCCATCCTCCCCTTGAGGTCAACGTCTTTCCTTCCTCCCTGCTGGCTGTTTCTTTGGGCAGTAGCTAGCCAGTGAAAGTGTTTTCTTTTTATTATCGTTTTAATATTCATGACACATGCAAATTAGGAAAAAAGGTAATTGTCCCAATTAACACTAAATAGGTTTTTCTCACACATCTTGAGTAATTTGATGCTTCTGCTTATCTCATAAAAAGTTTCCTAGTGGAACTGCCTCAGACTCAGGGTTCATACAAGTGCCTGCTGAGCTGCTGTAATTAAGCTGTGATTAGCCAGCTATAAATACATGGTTTTGAATACAACATTGCACTCTTAGGGCAACCAGAGATAATAAAGTGATCAGATCAGCGAACACTGAAGGTACCTCAGTAGTAGTAAGATAAAGCTTTTGTCATTAATGGCAGGTCAGTTGCAGTGGTTCAGCTCCTACGGACCCTCTCTAAGCCACGGCCGAGTGCTGGACCAAGGCCGTTACTGCTAGAAACCATTGGCATGCCTGCAGTCCTGGCACCCATGGCTCTCCAGGCAGTTGTCGAGGGAACCTGCCTCTGTGTGCTGTGTGGAATCACCTCTCTGCTCTGCTTTTCTGATGGAGTGGTTAACCTAAAAATGGCTTTCCAGTAGGATGACTGGTTCTTTTAGCAGCTGGGTGTCCCTGGCGGTGAGCTCTGGTGAGCTGTCAGGGGAAGCAGGGCTCAGATGGAGCTCTTGCAGAGGGGTGGCAGCAGCAGGCAGTGCAGGAACTCCCGGTCCCTGGCAGCTCTGTGGGTACGCACCAGTGCTGGGAACCCAAGGGCTCAGTCTAGATGCTGACAGCTAGATGCTTTCCATCGCCAGATGTCTGGGAAGATGGTTTCCACTGAGCGCTTGGCCCCCTGTCCCACCAGCATCCCTTTGTATTTGAGAGCAGCGGGAGAGTGGTGGTAAATTTGCTTTGAAGCGGGGGTGGTTCAGGGGGCTCCTCTGCTCCCCTTGCCCTTTGTAATTGGGGCTCTGGAGGTGTGTGATGAGGGGTCCAACAAGCCAGATCCTCCTTTCCACCCAGAACGGACCATGTCTCCTGGGCTTGAAACCGAGGGCCACAAGGCTGTGTTCATTCAGCCAGAGACATGATGTATCTTGTGGCCTCTGGGCCCACCTGCAGCTGTTTGTAATGTCAAGGAACTGCTCTCAAATGAATTACAGCTGATATTTCATCATGCATGGTATTCAGCTAAAGAATAAACTGGAGGAAGCCAGGACAATTCAGTGAGGAAAGTATGCTGACACTTCTTGAATAAATGATTCATTATTCACTCAGCTCTGGCTGTTTAGTGCACTTGCCCCGACTCCTGAACAGAAGTTAGCTCGTTTCAAACACTGCTGCATTTCTATTTCTCTGCTGTGACCTGACCTGACAGATGAAATGTTCATGAACATGCTTATCTTTCAAATTAGAAATTCTGTCAAATCTGATTCTGTGAACCACTTGCAGAAAATTCGTATCAGCTGCTAATTTTCATCCCCTTACATCTCAAATATTATTTGTGAGCTTTCTAACTCAATGTTATTTCAGATTTAAAAGCACTTCAGGAAAAACAACGTGGGATTATTTGGCAAGAGGCAGTTGTGTAAAGCACTGTCAGAACAAGCACTTTGTTTTAAGCAGCCTCTTTTCTCCTGCTTACAGCTCCTGCTGGGCTTGTTACTAACTTGGCCCCTTTGGGCCAGGCACTAGAGAAACAACATGCATAAATTCCTGATATTCCCAAGCTAAATGGGACCTTGGCATTTGCCTTTTGGTGTAGCTAGGCGACTCTACTCAGGCCAGTTGAATGCAGATGCCCCTTAGTGTGTCAGATGTTGAAATCCATGGACAGAAGCAGGGACTGATTCCCATGTGCAAGCCCCAAAGGGGAGCTGCAGCTCAGTTAGGCTGCCGTGCTGGAACGTGTTTGCTTCATACTGGGAGAAAAGTCTGCCTGCCTTTCTATGGCACATATGTACCAAGCCAAGTCCCTGCTGTTGAGCTGAAAGCAGTTTTTAAAGGGTTGGGAAGTATCTTGGAGTTTGTAGAGTTTGACATACTGTCGTGGAAGTGTTCTAGTAGGTGTGAATGGGGAAACAAATGGGGAGATTTGAAACTTCAGAAGATTGTGCAAAAGCAAAGAGTTGCGTGAGAAGTGCAGCACCAGAAAGCGAATGGCAGAGCCTGTGCCTAGGTGGATGGAGATGATTAGAGGTGCAAGGGAAAACAATGAAAATATCTGTGTAAAGTCAAAACTGAACAAAATATTCAAGCGAAAATGATCCCAAACAAAATTCAGAGAAAGGAAAAGAAAGATTCAGAAAGGAGTCTGCAGTCTGGACTCTGTGTTGTGCAGGCAAATGTGGCATGTTCAATGCCAGGCCCTAAAAATTAGTGAAAATACCTGTGAACAATTAGATCTAAGCTGCCAGGAGGAAACTTCATGCAGAGGGTTGTGATGAATGCATCACCCATCATTACAACAACGCTCGCTTGCTGTTGTAGCCTCAGGCAGTGTTAGAATAACCACAGAGAGCACTGGGAAGTGTTAGCTTCGGTTTGGGTTGTTTTGCACAAAGAACTGTGTCCACGTACATGCTTACTGACACTGGGAGGAAACATACAGTATAGATGTAAAACTTCCCTTTCATTGCTAATTTCTCCATCTGTTTTCTCTCTTTACTTTGTTCGCTTGCAGTACTGCGTGGGTGCTTGTCGGAAGAAGGGCGTTCCAGATCTCTGTTGCACAGCTTTCCTTGGTAAACATGATTTGATAGTCACTTCAAGTGGGGCTTTTGCAGTAATTCTCACATTTCATTCCTTTATGCTCTGCCAATCCAGCTGAGTTGTGCTGCTCCTCTTTGTCCCTCTACTATTCCAGTCCAACCCTGCCCCCCACATGAATGTACAGAGCAGTATTTTTTCCAATTTAAAGCTGAGCAATTTTTATTTCTAGCTGTAAGTGGGTCCATTAGTGCCGGTCAGAAGAAAGCTGAAGAACATTTGGCAGATAATTGGCCCTGGGTCCATCAGAAGGTCTTGATGTGGAGCCTGCTGCACTATGTGCTGGTAAAACATCTGTGTAAATAGCTCTGCAGCTGAGGTTTCATTAGAACTGCCCGTCATGACAGTCCTCTTAAAGCTCTACATACACCAGGGACTCCTCTGTGTCTACCCAAAATAGCAATCTCTCCACTTAGCAAGCCCTATACTAAAACTGGGGTTGTCTCATTTAAATGTTCCTGGCTGTAGGCATGACCTGAGATTCTTTGTTGTAACGTGCTGAGCTATCAAAGCCTCAGTCTTCATAGCATCTCATTAGTCTTGGAAGAGGTGATGCTGAGCATGGCATCCTGCTGTGTTCCTGAGCTGAGTGTGTAATTTTCCAGCCACATCTGGAAAGGGGGAGGCATGTAATTGGATGCAAATGGTCATCTGTCACAGTGAAAAATGTCTTTTGCAGTAGGATTTTCTTTGAAAAAAGAGTGTACCTTTGGGTGAGAAGAGATGATTCTAGTGTTTGTGGAACTGAGTGACACAGGTATAATTTCAGATTCTTTCCCCAAGTCTGTTCAATCAGCTACTGCTCATTTTTAGCCTAGCATACCCACGCAGTTTTTCTGGGGCACATCACTACTGTCTCATGCCTGACCCTGGTGTCCCCACATGTTTGCCAGCTGTGCCTGTGCCCAGCTCAGCTGCTCACCCTGCTACTCTGAGCCTGCTGCTGGCTTGGGATGCTTCTGCGTCTTGACACTTGTTCATGGCCTAGTGCTCACTGCAGCTCAGAACAGGCTTCTAGAAGCTATGTACTCTTTATTTGACTGTCAGAGGGTCACAGCCTTTGAGCCAAGGAATGAATCTACCCATGTAGTCTCTTAAAAACATTTAACATTGAGAGAAGATGCAAAACAAATCACAGCTGATTGAAACCCTTCTGCCTGATGCCTCTTTACATCTCTCACGCAAGGCACAGTGAAGCTCCTCCTGGGTCTCCATCACCAGTTTGTCACAGTCTGGGCATACCAGACTGTCCTTTGACCTATCAAAGGCATCAGATCTTTGACAGTCACCCATCAGTCTGGGTTTTTCTGCCCTTGTTATCATCTGTGCTCCTGCCTCTCCATAAAGCATAGGAGTGTGTGCTGTGCAGACAGGATCCCACTTCACTGTCCAGCACCAAATACTGTGCGTGATCGTGGTGTAATGCTGGGCTATAGAGAGGAGGTGTGGGGCTCCACCCCTGCTGGTTAATGAGTAGGGGATGTTATTTAAGATTATTGTTGCATCACTAAGATCAAACTTGCTGTTTGCTTCCTGAGATGTGGGTTGGTGCTGAACAGGATGAATACCAACAGAGCAGGGAGTTTTCAGACATGCAGGCTTGTTTTGCGGATCATCATCTGTTCCTTCTGTGTGCCACTTAAACTGCCTGTTGTTATGCAAATCCCGTAATGTATTTATGAGTGCTCTCCAGAGATTTCAAATGGCATCTAATCTGGTTAGTAGATCCATTTTGCAAGAGACCTGTTTAATGTATTCAGCTAAAGATGAAATACTGGTATTTTATGCATTTGACTAGAGACAGAAGCTGTTTTATCCCATTCACCAAGCATTACAACGCTCTTACTGACCTGATACCCATGTAACTGCCAGAAAGAAGAATAAACACACAAATAAATGTGAATAAGCATGTACAACATTTTTACAGCTCCTGACAGTGTCTGCATCAGAGCCACCGCAAACTCTGAACTCGCCTGTTCTTGTGAATTAGGTAAGGAGGGATTGACTCTGTACTTGGATGAGAAATTCTGTAGCGCCTTTCCCATCCTCAAAAAATCATGTCTGGAAACCTCTGGAGCCTAGCACAACCCACTCACTTCTGACCCCGATACTAGTTTCCAAACTTTGGACTGGAGTTTCTCACCAGGGAGTCATATCCAGGCTGTGCTGAAGTGCTGTATGCTTCTGCTTAGCATCTTAAAGCTATTGCTCTCCATCTGCATAGCTGAATTTGTTCAGGTTTTCAGTGCCTGAAACTGCTTATCCACAATTACTGGTCAAGGCAATCTTGTCCTGCTATAGCCATTATTTTATGACCCACTGCACCTTTCTTCAGCTCCCCATTTCCCCTTGCACTGACTTCAGTGTATTGGCTTCATGTACCTGCTCTTGACCCCTCTCCACCTGCAGCTTTTCCTTCAGGGTTAGGTCAGCCCCCGCTTCCATTTGGATTTAGTTGCTTGTTTGATTCGCAAACAAACAGAGTTTTCCTGGTACTGTACCTCACAATTGAAGAGAGCTCCATGTAAACAGCAATAAAGTAATTTCATTGCCTTCCTCTGCATTCTCTGTTCAGACCTGCCCTGGACAGAACGATGCCCGTGATGCCTGCAGGAGCGCTGGGGCCGCCAGTGTCGTGCCCACATGCCATGGCCAGGTTTCTGCCCAACATCTGTCTGTCTGCCGCTGCCTTAGGTTGCAGGACATTCAATAGGAAATGGATGCATTTTTATTCTGTTTGATTAACATAATAATTTTCTTGCAAAGAAGTGTGTCTGCTTTACAGGCTGAACTTAAAAACTACATGTATCCTCTTGGAATGTTCTACTGCAAAAAATTATTTCTAGCCAAAATGAAAAATTATAACACAGACTTTTTGATCAAATGGCACATTTAGTTTCTGTTAGTTGATAAATACGTTTCTGATTTTTTAATGCTGTGTTAGAATTAGTTTGAGGGAAATTAACTCAAAAGTATCTTATTGGAATAAAAAATGTTAATTTAAAAAGTGTCTGTATTGACTCTAAAAATAAATTTAAAAGGCAAATGTCTTCTACAAAGCAGCACAAGTGTTTGAATAATTTTTATATACATGAAACACTTTATCAAATTAATCTTCCATTTGAAGACTCTAAACATTGTAAAATTCGTAATTGTAATTTCCCCCCAGTCATCATGTATTCTAGAAATGCAGAGTTCGATGTAGTTCTTGTCTCCTGCTTCCACCTGGCTCCGGGCTGGGCAGCACTCGGTCGTGCAGGCATGCTCTGGGAAGGCACGGAGGGGGCAGAAAGCCCCCCACGTTCCCACAGCGCCCTCGTTCCCTTCCCTGCAGGCCAATCCATGTCCCTCCTACCCCTGAACTGGCCCACTTGCCACTTTAATGTTCCTTGTCAGATGACAGATTTCAGGGGAGCGTTAGTAATTGGGAACTCCACTCTCATCAAGGAAAATAAGCAGAGAGAATGCATGCAGTTCACAAAAGCAGTTCAATTAAAGAGAATAACAAGCTTTTTACAGCAACAAAGGAAGGACTAAGTAGACCTTAGTGAGTAAATAAAGCTGTAATCAGTGTGATTAATTTAAAATCTCAGGAAGGCATGAATTGGATTGATATTCCAAAAGTCTAATGTGCCTCATGGGATCTCAAAAGAAATCATTGCACATTTTAGGGAGAATATGAGGCCTCATTAATTGTGAACAACAAGAAAAAGCAAAAAACTGACAAATGTTATTTTGCTATAAATTTCTTCAGACACACAGATTTTGACTAGTGTTTTCATAAGGCTCATACAAAAATCTGTATATGTTGCCTAGCTAAAATTAAATTAAAGAAAGGTTTAAAAATAGATGAGCTGGCATTGTAACAAAGATTCTTAAAAACCTCCTTCATCTGAGGACAGCTGGGAAGCAACTTTAATGGGAGGGATTCGTGTCGCAGGTGAGGCTGAGCAATAGTATGTTATGGCAGAGAAGGGGCTGTACAGGACGGTCAGGCATTGTATTGCCGCATGTAAGAACAGGCAGGAATTCGTGGGCAGAAAGGAGTTTGCAGCCGTGGGAACCGTCCTGGTTCCGAACTTTGTCCTGGCAGCACTGTGGGGACTTACTAGTGCTATTTTTGTTGCTCAGGAAATCAGTGCTACTGGTATTGCTGCCACCAGCAGCACTTCTCCTCCTCCTCTGTAGTTAATTTTGGGATACAACAAACCCTAAACAGCTGGACAGGAGCTTGGACTTTAAATTTGAACCAGCTTTAATTTAGTTCATTTCCCACAGGTGACTGATGGCTTCATGGTGCTTTACTACACTTCATAGATACTTAGTACATCTATAAAATCTCTTTTGCAGTGTACTGGGGAAGGAAAGCAGTATAAATATTCTCCTGGCTTTTGGTTGAGTTACAAACTGTTGACAGGTCAATCTAAAAAGTAAGTCGTTCTTGGGGGTAAAGGACAGGCTGCTGTGTTCTGGGTGCTGGGGTGTGTATGTGCTGCTTCTGGGCAGCACAGGGCAGCGGAGGGGATGCAACCCTTTGCATACCCGGGCTGAGTGTATTTCCTCTAGTCCTGATTGACATCTGTGTGTGGGATGTCCTGGTCTGCATCGTACAGAGGCAGATTTCAATTTAACTGTGTGGTGTGTGTTAAAACGGCACCTTGAGATGTGCGTTAGGAGTTTATGCTGTGGGATTGCACTTTTGTGTTAAAATTGCCAAACGTGCACGCAGTGCTGACAAGTATAAAGCATCGTGGAGGGAGAACAGGCTGTTAGACAATGGTTGCTGTGTCCTGTTTCACACTGCCGGGCAAGCACAAGTCTTCCTCTTGGAGACCTTCCACAGAACTGGGTATTTCTGTAACGGTGGCTTTACATGACAGAGGCCCAACTGCCTGTAAAGATAAGGCCATAAGAAATTACTGCGCTTGAAACAGCCGTTCAGTTCTCAGGGATGCTTTTCTTTCTAAGTTAACCCTAACCCCCACTTCAGTCCTTATCACCTCATCTTTAAATTCTCTGCCTATTCCATTCCCTCTATTTCTTGCCATAAAACTGCCACATTTCCTTCTAAACCCAGGTGTATTTGCTGCTTTGGGATCTTGAGAGGGGCCTTGCCCTGCAGGCTTCTTGTGTTTTAGTGAAAAGAGAAAGAATGACCAAATCTGGCACCGTATCTGTACAGGAGCATTTCCAGATCTCCACCTTCAAGGGGCTCCACTGTGCCCCTTGCTACTAAGCCCCTTTGCTTACAAGGAACCTTTCTTTTTGGGGAATTCTCAATTTTTTTTCAGATTAGATCCAGATAGGCTTAATGCTGAAATCTTGTCTTTGAAGCTAGAAAACATCTTGATAATGTTTCAGTCTAAAAATGTCATACCTATCTTAAGACAGACAATTCTTGGGTCTGCTTCAAGGATTTAATAATTTGCTTTAATTAGTATTTTTCATTCTTTCTCATTTTTCTAGTATTTCCAGTATGCTCATATTTTCTACTCAAGTGTTTTTCAGTGGAAAAAGAAAAATCATTTGAGTGTCTTAAAATGGATGACTTACATGACAGCTATCACTGAATAAGCATGTCTGATTACTGGATCTTTCACTTCAGGCAAGGCAATGAATGCATCACAGAGAGGTTCTGAGCAGTTCAGTGTGCAAATACAACAACCCACTCCGCTCTCCTTATCTTGGAAAGCACTGAAACCTTGGCATGCATCTAGCAGGTTAACTAGGCGAAACCTCTTTCTTGGAAATACAAGCTGGTTTCCTCTCTTTCAGTTATGTTTCTTGAGGTTTCCTCTTGCTAAATGTGGTAAAATTGTCTCAGCTGAAGAAAAGAAATACTCCAGAGCTGTATGCTGTGTATTGGTCTCCTGTGGCACCCCAGAGAGATGTGGTATTTAGAGCAGACATCTGAACAGGTAGAAGTAAAACATACCCTAATTAAAAATACGGCTGGATAAAGAGAATTCTGATGTGGTCCTGGCAGCCACCAGAGACATGGCAAACTGAAATCTGGTGGGTAGGCAGTGCCATGAGCAGAGTGTAGACAGATGCAGAAGTGATGGTATGTGACAGGGCTTATGTCAGTGCCAGCTGGAGAGACGCTGCTACTCTGGTCAGACAAAGGTCAGTCTCCATTTAGGAAACCTGATAAAAAACTTGCAGGAAAAGCATAATTCTAAATTCTAATTCTAAAATGTTGTCACTTTGTTAGTGTTACCTGGAGTGGACACGGCTCTTGAAAATAGCCTGCCCATGCAATCCCAGATCATCCTCTGTTGGATATGAGTACATGGTGTTTATAACAAAAATGTGCTAGGCTTTATAGACATCCAGCAAGACTTGTTCTGAGGACACCTCCAATGGCCCTGAGCTCCTCAGGGAGCTGGTGTTAATGCAAACTGACCTGCGCTGCTGGTGCTCGCACTCATCCGGTGCTCCTGAGCACACACCAAACCCTCACAGCTCGCCACGGCTAGCAAAGAGCTACTGCTGCTCTTCCACTGGTGGGATGGCCAGAGATTAACAGTTGTAACTGACTCCTATCAAATACTAAAGCATCTTGAGAGGGAATTCCGGTTTGTACTACCTCAAAGTTTGGATTATTCACCACCCATAGTATTACGAATGATTTTTCAAATTTAAGCTTACTGTGTATGTGAACCTTGTCTGTGAACTCTGCAGTAGCTTGTATCATAATGTGAAGGGTAGCATGAAAATAACCGTTCCATAAATAAATGCTGAACGCCAGGGAGCACCTGCAGCATGAATGAAAAATCGGAGGCGATAGGCCTATTTCAGCAAGTTCAAATTCCAACCAACCTCTTTGCAGCAGAGGAAAATGCTGTATCAATACCTTCCCATACTTTTCATTTGTACTGGAGAAAGATCAGCGTTTGCATTATGTTCTCCAGAGTTTTGATAACCTTATTTCCCCTGAGGGAGTTTTCAGGCAGGATAATGTATAGCCCCTTGTTGTATGTTCCGAATTCCATTTGCGAGAGATCAGTATTTTATTGCCAGACCAGCAATTAAAAATTGCTCTCTATTTTCTTAGCTTGGTGGGAATTTATGGCCCCCAGAGTGGAAAGAAAAGGATTTCTTTATAAGATGTAGGCTTGATTTTTGTTTATTAGTTTTGATGGGAGTCTGTACCCCATGGATTAATCTTGCTAGTTACAAAAAGTAGCTACTGAAAAGGCCTGACTCTCCTGCAGAGGTGATGTAGCTGAAGCTCGCGGCGTGTGGCCCGGTTGCCCAGGCACAGAAAGGCTTTTCTCGAGTTGCAGGCACACGTCTTCAGAAACGCCTGGTGATTTGAGTGCCCAGCCACCAGCATCGCAAGGCAGGCAGTTCCAAAGGCAAGTGCTCAGCTTTTCCTAAAAATAGGACCTCTTTGAGGTGTTTCAAGTTTCTTCCTTTATTCCTATCTCTGTGCCATCCTTTAGCAGTCACTGGGGCCAGCCGTGTATTATACTCTAATACCTCCCTATAGGCTGCCTTTTGATTGACGATACAGCGCCTTCAGATCCCTGCTGCACCTTTCTGCTCATTCATGCCATCCAGTCAGTCCCTGCAGAGCTGGACGTTCACAGAGAAGCAGCTGGATGACGTGCCCCAGAAGCTGGAATTACCTCCTCCTCCTCCTCATGTCCCTGCCTGCTGCCTTTTCACTGGCCGTGCTCCTTGCCCCTGATGTGCTCTCGTGACTTAACTGCAAGCTGCTGTCTGTAACCTGTGACTTCAAAAGGCCGGCAGTCCCCAGGAGTCTGCATCTGTGCCTTGGCGAGGTCAGGGAGCCCGAATGTGCAAGCAGACACGGTCCAGCTGGGCTGGTCTTGCACACGCTGGGTGCCTGCACTGGGGAGTTGTCTGCGCTCCCTGCCGCCACTGGCCAGGTTCCTGCTGGGCTTTTCCAGCTTGAGGAGGTGCATTAACTTGCCCACTGAGTTTTCCACTTGTTCTTTATTTACCAAAGCATCTGTCAAAATGTCTCCTGTTTACTGGTCTCCTGAAGGATTGAGGCTTTGGTGCAGATCATAGAAATTATTCTTGGGGTAGCGGTTTGGGCTGTGTGCCACTCCAACACAGCTGTGGTCTGAGATCCTTTAAACGCATGGGTTCCTTTTCTGAAGCATTAACAGAGAAACTCACTAATTACTAATTGCTGCTAATTAATCCTGTGTATGGTTTATCATATTTATGACCAGATGAAGTGTAACTTTCTTCCTCTCCTCAACAACTTGACAACATTTAAGCCTTTTGTGTGGCTTGTTATATTGTCACCTATCAAACCCTTCGGTTACTGAAACACTTAGTAATTAGTTTATATGCCTGTGATACTTGACAACTAATTTTTTTTTTCTAGTCTTGTATTACTTCCTCTATTTTCATGTCATATGGCAAATTAAATCCATTTCAATTTCCAGATTTTTCTCTGAAAGTTTTCAGAGCCACGGTCCCCGTGTGGCTGGTCTCTGCCCACCTGGGGTGACGTTTCCTGGCCTGCACACACGTGCACACTTGTGCGTGCTCCCGAAGGGCTTCCTGGTGAGCACAAAGCTGCCCCCATGACTTGCTCCACCATATGGCATGCAAGGAGGACCGGCAGGTGGTGGCCACTGCACCTCATTGCACTGCAGCAGTTCCCAGGCTTTTAAGGTCCCTGAGACTACCCTGGCTTTTTCCATGGTGAGAACCATGTCAGTGCCCTTGCGGACAGACTGCAGCTGTATCACCTTAGCCAGCAGCTGTAGCCTGTACCATTAGTTACTCTTAACTGTATGTCTTTGCCTGGAGACGTCAGGTGTCTGCTCATCTTTGTCACTAATTCGAAGCAGAATCTCTTTTACACTCTGGAAAGTTTGAATAAAATAAAGCTAACCAGAGTTTGGTACCTGCTTATGCGCATCTGTGCTGTGGCTGGGAAAGAGCTGCTGGTGCCGGCAGTCTGGTGGGTAACAGGTCTCTTCTGAGCCCAGACGTCAGTGTCGGTGGTACAAGGTAGATTTTTGGAGCTACTGAAACAAAGCTGAATTCTGAGGTTGTCTTACTGTTGGTAAATAGAGGGTATACATATTATCTTTTTAGCATTTTAGGACCTTAACTTGCTGTCTTCTTGCAAGGAAAAAAACCTTTTGAGAAGTCTTTTAGTCCAGCCCTTCTCCCCTGAAAGCTCCCTCTTCTAAACCAGCCATGGAGTAGCAGCACTGGCTCTGCAAAATCATCATACTTGTTGCTTCTTGATAGCAACACTAGATAAATGGATCTTCTCTTCCCTCTGGGGGTAATGACAGTTTAAAAATGCCCTGTCCTGCCTCCACTTCCTTCATTTGGCAGATTTTTGGTAGTTTATATTATTTGGCAGTGATCCTCTGTCTAAACCATGTCCAACATTTCATGCAATAAACTTAATGGACTTTTCCATCTTTGAACAGCTGAATTCTTTCTGAGCAGCTGCTCTGGGTTATTGATGGCCTAATTAGAGTGTTGCCTTAGGCCTGCCACCAGCCTAGGAAAGACTTTTCTATATATTCTGGTGTATAACAGAAACAGAGCATTTCCAAGTGATCTTGCTTAAAGGCAGGGAGCACCTATGGTCTGGGTTGCAGCAGCGGAGACGAGGAGTCTGGGGAGAACAACATGGGGAGTGCAGGGAAAGCCACGGCAACAGCTGAGAGGCGAGGTCCTGACTTTTGGAAGGGGAGTGTGCTGAGGCATGGGCTAGCCTAGCAGAAATATTTCTGAACAGCTTCATGCAAAATTTTTGTCTTTTTGGGGAGGGGGACTGTGCAGAGAGGCCAAGCTGTCAGTCTGTGGGTCACTGCAGCTCTGTCAGCGAAAGTGGCATTTCTCTCACCATTACATATCGAAAAAATCTAAACAATTTTAGATTGTTTTAAAATTTTCTTTGGAGGCTTTGTAATGAAAATGATCCCCCCCCCCCCCCCAAAAAAAAAAAAAAAAAAAACCAAAAAAACGCAACAAAAAAAACCAAAAAAAACCCAGAAAAAAACCCCTCCAACACCAAAAATCCCAACCATTAACATTGCCTTTCCACCCAGCTTTGTTGTTTGCTTCATCAATCATCCTTGCTTGGTAGCTCATTTCAAAGGGGTACCAAGACAGCTTTCTTGGTTGTGAAAATTGAAATTTCTGTTCTTGTGCTTGCATACAGAAGTCACCTGGCATGTGTCTCCTGGCAAGTTAGTCCAGACTCCCCCATCAGACCTTGACTCTGGGAGAAATAAAAATTCCAGCTTTCTGGAATTCTACAGCGTCCACCTCGATCACACTGCACTAGAAGACATTCTGGATTGCAAATTTATTTACCAGACCTCTCCAGCTATCAGCACCTACTGGAAAAAAGCCTATGGAGATTAAGAACAAATTCAAAAAGTTTGCAAATCTCCTGTTTAACATTCATGGTCGTTTCAATAGTTCTTCAGGTCCAAGTTGGAGTGCTGGCACCTCACCGAACAGGCCTGCCTTTTGCAGATGAGGTTGAAAGAGACAAGAGGGAGAGAAAAAGCCTGACTCAGTCTGGAAGGGCCAGGTCCTCTGAAAAACCATTAGGAGTGCAGTCTTCAAGGTAATTGTGGGTTTGTGTTTGCATAAGCAGATGCCAGAGGGCTGTTCTTTAAAAACTGCATTTAAGCCCAACATGCCCATGGTGTGCGCTGAACATCCTGTTAGAAATAAATAAATAAAACCACCAACGAGCGATTCAGCCCTCAGAATCTCAGACGGTTTTGTTTGTGTTATTTTCATTTGCCTGGGTAATCGAATTTGTTGGAATTAGGGGTTTGTCTGGATAATAACATTTTCTAACCCTCTGGAACAGAAGAGGGCTGTGGTGAATACCGATGTACAGAGTGCTGTATTGATTGGAGTAAACTGGCCCTAGATAGCATCAATTACCCACTTCTGATGGATGTTTGCTTGCTGGCTGCCAGGTTGGGATTGCACAGTATTAGCTGCCATTTCTGTCTGCTAGAAATGCTCTAAAGAAAATGTACCTCCGTCTTTGCTGGGGATCTCTGGCATGTGGAGGAGACCCGCAGCACTAGGTGGGGAACAGGGCACCCTAGCATCCCCGTGAAAGCAAGTGGTAAGCCTGTGCCTTGGCAGCCTGTCAAACTGTGTATTGACTGCAGCGAATATCTGTGGCCAGTCTACTTAGCTAATTGCCTCTTTTCTAATGTTCTTTGGTGATTACTAAAGTCAGAAGCTGCCGGATGTTTGGTGACAGAAACAAGGGCATCTGTAATGGCTTGCAAAGCACCTTAAAGGCTCTTACCTCACCTGGCTCTTCAGGGTGAGGCTGGGGAGACAGATGACAAGTAGTGGCCAAATCCTGCCCTGTTATTGATTAAGGACCTATTACATAGATAACTTGTGTTCTTTTTTAGCTTTATGTGGAAGAAAAAATGCAGCAGCTACATTAAATTTTTCCAGTTTCCTCAGGGCTGTTTAGCCCAGAAACAATTTGGGTGATGATCTCTCACGCTTGGCTGTCTGATGAGTCTGGGCCAGAGCTGTTTGGCCCCACCAGCCCACACATGCAGGTGACCCTGCTGATGCTCGTGCCAGATTTCCAGCCAGGAGAGAAGCAGGGCCTCTCAGGTGGCTATGTCCCCTCGCCCCAGCAGTCCAACCATGGGAGCTCCCCATGGCCTCGCTCCGTGGGCTTGGGAGTCTCTCCCCATCCAGAAGCAGCCACAGAGAGCTGATCCTGACAGGCTCAGAGCCTTCAGGGAGGTTTGGAGTTAAAGGCAAAGTGTGGTTTGTGCCATGAAAACACTAAGGCAGCAAGGTAAACTGGAGATCTAGACATGTGTATGAACAAGCTGTAAAGCTAGAAATGCGAGCTGGGCTGTGGGGTGTGATTATGTTGCAGTGCATCAAGAGGACCAGAATTCATGCTAAAAGACAAACTATTCCAATTCTATTACCTATTGTAGCTGCATGATCATCTGCAGGGTAGACTGGGATTAGCATTGTAGAAACAATCTGCTGCTTAACACCCAGCTACTCAAGCCTCGCTAATGCTTCTGTGAACTAAAGGAGTCCTCCCCACCATGCTCTGTTCCCGGCTGAGGAGACAAGAGTGGAAAAGCCATTAGCTTGGAGCATATTCGTTAATGTGGTATAAGCAGCTAAAGAAGATGTATTTATGCTCCTTCATTTACAATTGATAATCTCAAGAGTGAGAGGCTGGTAATAAATTTTCTCACTGGGGCTTCTATCCCTCTGCAGCCCACACTGCAGAAGGGAATAGTCAGCTCATTTGCATAAGATAATGAAACTGCAGCGAAATAGTAAAATTGCAAAGCAACTTTGTTTTAATAATGACAGATGCTTCTTAACACTTTAATTATGTCTCTCAGAGCAGTTTTAGCTAGGCCACAAAACCAGGAGAGCAATATTGCTGAAATACTTGGAATAAAACTCATGCCTTTTCTACATCTTGAAGTCTCCTCTGAACCAAAACTTTTCTCCTTTGCTCAAATGCTTTTCTGACTCGGGGAATGCCTGTTTTGGTCCTGAGGGAAGACAGATGAGTACTCACAGGCAGATAACCCCCAGAGATGGGATGGTGTGGGCAGCAGGCAGTGAGAACCCAGGCACTGACCTGGCCATCACTGTGTGGGGGTCTGCATTTGTTCCAGCTCCGCACCAGAGCAGGAGGGACAGCAGCCTGGGCAGGTCTGCGTTTGCAGGCACTGGCGCACTGGGGGACTGCTGATTTCTTGTGCTGTCCCACTTGAATTTTTGGAGGCAGCTGGGAGCAGTAGGGTGCTCTGTGGGCTTGCAGCTTGCTGCAGTCCCAGAAGGGTGAGTGCCCTGATCTTGCTCCCCTGCCTGCACTCCCTCTGCAGGAGAGCAAACCATGATGATACCCCTGCGGGCTGCTTCCCCATGGCACCCAAAGCCCTTCTGCTCCCCGGCACTGAGGAGCGCAGGGGGCTGCCACCGACTCTGGGAAAAATGGTGCAAATCTCCACAGTTAATGATACTCGCAATAACAACAGTGTTAGCAGCAGCCTAAACTTCCCTGAGCAAAATTCACTGTCAAAGTGTTGCAGACACTTTGCTATAAAGAAGCAGTGAATGGTGTGTCCAACAAAGCATAGGGAGAAAGATAAACACATTAATGGAAAAAAAAGCCATAATGAGTAAACAGCATGCATGTAGAAAACAGAAAGAAATTCTGGGCAGCAGGGGAGGAAGAAAATAAGCTAACTAGTGCTGAAGGGTAAAAAGCTCTAAAAGGCTGGGATGGTCTATGCCCGAAATATTTCTGCAGTACACTTCTGGTCTTTTCTGCAATGATTTATCTAACACTGTACTCTGCCATGTGCCCCCCTTTCCTCCTGTAATGATGCCCCTTTGCCTTCTGATGGAGATCGTGTTCTGGTTCCACCTGCTTCCCTTTAATGCCCCCCAAAAGAAGCCACTCCAGACCTGGTCCTCTTTTCAGCCAATGCAGAGTGTCTTTGGGGTTGTGAAGTATTAGCTGTATCACAGTCACTTTGCTAATCTACAAAAACCATTTCAAGGCACATTATAGACAGAGCCCATATGTTACTTCAGTGCTGCCAAAAGAGTTCTTGTTTACTAAGATCATGCTTTCAGTCGGTGTTCAGAGTATACTAAATAGCACCATTGATACTACTTAAAATAAAAGGTGTCAGCACCCTGTCTGCCCCAGCAAACTGCTCAGCACTTTCAGCTCTGAAAACGTCCCTGTGCACTAATGCCTCTGGCTGAGCTGCTCCTGCTCACTCAGTCTGGCAGCGGGGCCTGATTCTGCTCTAGTCCTGATTCCATCCTCGGTGCTCTCTCACATTGTAGAGACCGCCCTTGTGTGCTCCCCTATCTCCCTGTGGACATGCGTTCTTGGGCACCACAGGGGGCACACCAGGCAAGAGCAGTGTTAGGAAAATTTTTCATAGGTTGGGGTAGGATGCTGCACTTTTAAATTTTTTAAAATATCTGGAAATGCAGGGGAAAGCCAAAGCCATATGTCTGTAGCTGTGATGCTACAAACATCCAGCAGAAGCACAGCTTTGGCTGGGGTGTGAAGAGCAGGCGCTGGCTGGGAGTGCAGTGGCATCCCCTGGGCATCCGTGTGCTGTCCTGGTCTGCTGCCCTGGGGCTGACGTGACCCTCAGCCCACCCTTTTGCTGATGGAGCTGGATTCTTGCTCTTCTGCCCTTCCTTGCCCCTCTGGGTAGGGCATGTCTTTCATTTTTCTGCTGTTTTGTGCTTTGTTTCTTTTTCTCTGTTTACATGAGCTTCTGCAAGATGTACAGATTTCCAGGCCACAATCCTAGATTTTTCTAGTTAAAAGCAGAACGTTAATGTACAACACTGGCTCCATGGCTGGTTTGATATTTCAATTCCTGGCTGAAATGCAGAAATTGCACAGAAATTGTTGAAGGAAAATATCACCAAATTCTTCCAAATGTCACAAGCAAGTTTGGATTCAGGCTGGGCATCCAACAAAGGCTCAGCATGGGTTTTGTTTTGCGCCAGCTGCTTTGCCACGAGCTGGCGAGCTCGCTTTTCTGCTGGGTTTCGCTTCTTGTTGATACTACCCTGTGGTTCTGCAGGGCCCAGCCTGCCCCGTTCCCACTTTGTTCCTCCTGGGAAGGGAGGGATAATGGAGGGGTTTCTGGAGGAGGCTCCACAACTCCCTGCTGCTGACTTCCCCTGGGGTGCAAATCGCTTCAGTTTCTCATCTGTGGAGCAAGAGGTGGTGGTGGCATGAGCCATGCTCACCCCTGGCATGCTCAGCGAGCGAGCTTGGGATGACAGTAATGCCACTTCTGAGAATCTCATCAAGATCCTGAAAGGTTCTCAATGCCTGAAAGGCAACAGCTTTTTCAAGTGGAAATTTATTTTATTATATGTAGTTACAGCTCCCAGTTTCCATGGTTGTTATGGGCCTGTACGTTAACGATGCATACCCAATTCTTCTGCCATGTAATGACTGTCTCTGTCCGTTAAACCCCCCACATAGTGCACTAGAGGCAAAGCTGGATTTCCTGCTGCCCTCATTCCCTCTGTTCCATCCCAAAATGTTCATTAAGGAAATGGGGTGTATTTTGTTTATGAAAACCTTCAGGTCCAAACTTGCCTGAGTCCTTCCTGAGCGACAAAGTTTTTGTTTGGTTTGATTAGAAGGAGGAGGAAAGAGTTCATAGCTGCCGGGTAGGGAGCAGGAGTGCAAGGGAGGAGTCATGGTGGTTCGTGTCAGCTGTCCTTCCCTGCGACCAGGCACAGGGATGCATCAGAGCTCTGACATCCAGGGTCAGGAAAACACCTGCTCACAGATGTACAATTACTGCTTTAAAATGGAATTTTGCTGAGAATTGTTCTCTCTGCTGAGCTGAAAATCTGAAATATCTAAAGGTGTCTGGATGCAACAGGGAGGTAGGAGAATGGGCAGAGATGTCTCTCTCACTGTTTCCCAGTTTTTTCCCTCTTTTGCCCAGAGGGACTAATTGGTGCTCAAAGGGAACTGATCTCCTTTTTTGTGAGTGAAATCTGTTGTCTGATTAATTATTCATTTGTAGCATGATTGGCAGCTTTGAGGTGGTGGGTTCACAGTCAGTAAAGGGTGATCTGTTGACTGACAAGGTTAATTGCTGCCTCACGTTATTGATGATAATGATTTATGTTGACAATTCCTCGTATTTCCAACACAGCCGCAGGTTTGCTGGGCAGGGTCAGCCAGTGCTGCCCTGTCCTGCCCCGTGCTTTCCTTGGCAGGCAGGAGCAGCCATTCCCTTACTGCAACCCTTGGCACATGGGAAGGGATTTCGTTCCCAGAAGCAGGTCTCACATGCTAAGCAATGTAGAAGCAGCTTTGCACAGGCATCAGCTGCTTTTACCTTTTTTCCCCTTCTTTTTGAACGTGTTCTCTGCATATTGATCAGGATTCAGAATATAAAAGTGAGACTCGGCTGTGCTCTGAAAGTCCCTCCTCGGCAAGAGTGTCAAAGCTGCAGTTTTTCAGGGGGCCCGAGTGAATAGAGATGAGAAAGATTTATGAGGGTGACCCTTAAAATTAATTAAAATGGGAAGGAATTGCCTTTTTAAATTTCGGTGCACAGGAAATGGCAACTTCTGGGCATTGTTTAATACAGACACAAGCACACAGTGCCTGCCAGTGCTGCCCCGCCACCCCAGGCACGTTTCCAGGGCGATGCCCCTCTGCAGCGGGGGGCTCCGGAGTGCAGGGCTTGCTGTGCCGCAGGAGCCCGGAGCCGGGCGAGCTGTCCCCAGGGCTGTGCCTCTGCTTTTAGAGTTTGTTTTATTGTAGCCTTGCATGGCACAGCTCCGATCGCTCTCATCAGTCCTATCCTGGAAACCGCAGGTATTTTCTCCTTGCCTCAATATAATAAAGCACAGTCATAAAGATTTCAGGCTAATAAACATTGGCCTTTAGGGTGCTTTCAGCTTTTATCAGGCTAATAAGATTTTTGACTTACATCGAAAGGGAAAGCAGGTAAACAGAGCTTTTATGAACCTTGAAGCCCACTGGGGACCTGCGGTCTTGTCGAGGGGTCTCGGGCTCAGGCACCTTTCCTTAATGAAATGCACACGCAGCCTCCAGGCAAACCATGCTGGGAGAGTGTTGCTGCAGATGGCTCTTTGTGGAGTGTTTGGACTTAATTATTTGTCTGATACCAAACTTTCTGTAGGTATACAAGGACAGGGAGAGCTACGCTGTTCTCATTGTCTGTTTTACCTCCCCCTGACCGAAGGTGAAGCAAATGGGGATCTTCCTCTCCATGGGTTGTGGTCAAGCTCATCATCACAGCTTCTAAACATGCCCAGATCCCCTCTGGCGAGCAGCTCTCTTCTGAGATGTTTGGGTTAACTTGGGAATTGTTTTTTTTAATCACTGCCTTTTTATGGCTGACTATCAGGAGAGACAGGGGATGTCATTTAACAGCTTGGGTTTAGGTATAAAACTTCAACAAGAAGGAAGGGAGTTGTTAAGTATAAACAGGCATAAACTTAATTATTTTCTAGAAATTATTTTTTATTTAAAATTTAAAACCATATTACTTCATACAGCAAACTGTGCACTTTGATATATCACAGTGTCTTAAAAAGGAAAATAATCAGAATTTTTTCTTTTTGTGGTTTTTTTTTTTTTTTTTGGAAAGTTTATTTACATCAGCCTAGAATGATCAGCAAGTAACACAGTTACTATGAAACAAAAATTGTTACAAAATGTTTACAAAAAACTATATTCATAGAAATTCTGCATGTCCACAAAGGAAAATCCCCTGAATGTCACGGAGACCTTTTTTTCCTTTTCCCCTACTCTTTTCTGTTTATTTTTTTTCTTTTTCTTTTTTTAATATTTTTTTGAGAAACATGTCAAAGTAAGGTATGGACAGCAGAGGGCTTGCAACACGGATGCCAGGAATGCTCCTGCCAGGCCAGCACCGAGCACCCCCAGTGATGCCCACGCAGGGAAGTGCCATCGCACCCCACAGTCCACAGTCACTGGGTGGGGGGCTCAGGGTCTCCGCACAGTTTGGCTGTGTGGGGCTCACGTTAGTGAGCACGGGGTGACAGCTGCCAGCATCTATGGGGTCCATTTGCAGCGACCCTCCCAGAGACCACCCGTGCTGGTGTCCAGCCGAATCCTGCTCCACAGAAGCACCCGCCAAGGGGGGAACAGTGGTTGCCCAGAGCTGGAGCTGGTTCCCCTTTGCATATTCTGTCTCTTTGTGGATCTGTCATCTTGACATTGTATACCCAACACACACTGTTGGTTAAGTCCAAACAGAAAAGCAACCCCAAACAAAGCTACCTGCTGTGCCCCTGCTCTGTCTCAAAGGAGAGCTGGAAGGAAAAAGCAAGTGATAAAAGACAGCGAACTGAGGTGACAACAGTTTAGATACAGTTTAATAGACCAAACCTGTTTTTAGTTTATTTCCTCCTCACTTTTTCAGTCTCTCTGCCCACCAAGTGAAGAAAGGAACTGATTTTAACAAAGTTGGAAGTCAGATGAATTCTAATACATGAGTCGTTGATAGTCACAAACGGGTCACAAAATAGCTTGGAGACTTTGTCATCACGTCTGCCCCTTCTGAAGTCTTCCAGCACATCGCTGCTCATTGCTCCCCCTCTGTGATTAAACACCGCATGGCTTATGGGCTCCCACGCTCCCCAGGATGAAGGAAAGGAGCACACAGGGTAAATGGCAGTAACAGGAGAAACACCAGTCTCTGCTTAGCAGTGTAACAACAGGCTGAATTAATGCTTATTCTGGTGGAGCTGCCCCTGGTTTGCAGCAGGAAGGCTGGGGTCTGAAACCCCCTTGGCTCACAGTGGGCAGGAGCTAGCGGGCAAGGGGCTGCCTGTGGTCCTGCCGGGCAGGGGTCCCAGGCAGCTCCCCCCTCTCCTTCCTTGTTTTGAGTGGTGCAGAACATTTTCTTGTTGTTAAATGTTAAACGTTTTAATGGTCAAGATTTAAACATAAAACCATAATGTAGATGCATGAAGCTAGCTGCTGTTTCCTGGCTGATTTATGGGCAGTGCAGAGAGGGAAGGGAAAAGGTCGATCTGTGGGGTTTGGTCTTGCTGGCAGATAACACCAGTAATTCCAGGTGCTCACCTGTCACTCTGGGATGCTTGTGAGTAAAATCAAATCAAACTGGTGTCAAAGATGAATAAATGGGGTTTACGGTATTAGTAATATTTATTTATTAAAAAAAAAAAATCTCATGAAGCAAAATGAATGCTATTTTCTGTGGTATTTTGCTCTTTGGACATTTAAAGACAGTTTCAGGCTTTGTTTTTATCTCTGCCTTAATTATAAATATCTCTAAGAGCTTAGAAATCTGCAAAGAAAACAAAATCTACTACTCTGACAAGCCTAAGGATTTGTGAAGAATTGCATTAAGAATGTCATTAGCTTTGGGAAGTAGACCCATACTTCCCATCTGTCCTCTGCTGTAGGTATTTGGTCAGAAAACTATTAAGAATATGATGCCCATTGAGTTGGCAGTTTTCATCCCTAATTTTTCATGATTTCTATGAAAAGGTGAAAATTAACATAAATTCTTTGCATACCTTTACTTTAGTCAAAATATGACAAATTACCATTTTTTAAAATTGTGGGTCACTGTTGCTTTTTTACATCACAGAAGAAACAAAATCAGGACAAATTATGTTCTGTGATGGGGTGGGAGGGAACAGCTATCTCCCCTTGAGCTAATTTGCTAATTCTATTCAGCTCCAAAGGTAACCTTCCTAACTGAGCCTCAAACAGAAACAGGTGGGAAAAAATTATCTGAAATCAGTTATAGACAGGTTTGTTCCTTTGGGCGAGGATAAACTTTCCAGAAAGGCCTTGCAGCCGGGGGAGGGCAAACTGGGTCAGTTCAGCTGCAGGTTCCTGCGGTGGCCGTGCCACCTCCTATGCCTGTGACACAGAAGGTGAAATTTTGGGATGCAGAGCTCGGGCGCTGCCTGCTCCATCGCTGTGCTGCCCTGCCTGCCCTCTAAACCAGGATTTAGGTGGTGGGTGCAGGAGGGGTCTCTAGCAGCAGTGCAGTCTGTGGCAGGTTACTGTCACCCTTTCATGTGCGAGGGAAGGAGGTTGCTCACTTCTTCAGCACCAGTGTTTAACTCGGAGCTTTTAAGCACATTTGCAATACTCCATGTGATGTTCTGGATTACAGTGGGCAGAGCGATTTCCATTTGTTTCATTTTGCAAATTAATCCATGGAGTTCCCACCGGCCACCTATGTGGTTCCCTGTGGAGGGGTGGAGCCGAGTGACGTTACTCAAGCATTACTTTAGGTCAGCAGAGGGGTCTTTGGTAATTCTGACTAAATTCATCTGCAGGACCAGACTTCTGGGTTAAGCAACCTGAAAGTAAGAACACAGTTCATGGAAGATTTCTTAAAAACATTGTAGTGTGTGATGCTTAAATCACATGAAGATGCTGCCTGAGGGACTGCGGTTCATGGGGCAGAGTAGGAGGGGTGTCAGGTTTGGCTCACACAGTGCTGCTTGTCCCAGGCCAGTCCTGGTTTTACTTCGTCTTTCAAGTCTCTGATGCCACGGAGAGCATTTAGTCCTAAACCAGACATACAGTCCTCTCCTGGTCTGAGTGCGAGTGCAGCAGAGCTGCAGTTCAGCGCTGCTGAATTTAATGGGAACTGGTACCATTTGGCTCCCCAAAACAGCTCTGCTCCCACTGCTGCTGAAACCTGTGGACTCAGCCGCTTTCCGTGCTTCTTTGCAAAGAGACCGAGCTTTGCAGAAAGAGCGAAGGAGCTGAGGACCTGGAGATCACGGTGTCACCCTGGGCTGGGCTTTGGCACGGGGTGTGTGGGTGGTGTCACTCGGAGATGGCAGTAGCTCCCATGCACGCTGCACTGTCCCATCCCTGGCCAGGAGTTCAGCTCCATTCAGGCTTACTTGCCCCCTTGTAGTCAGCTGTCTTGGATCTACTTGGCCTTCTGCCACCACACCCCACGTGGACTTCCAGCTGCGGATGGCCACAGCCAGCACAGCCGTGAGGTAAAGGGCCACTGTCAGCTGCTTTGAGAGAAGGCACAGCCTTGACCATCACGGTGCGTCACAGATACCTTTCCCAGACAATGTATCCTAAATGTACTGTGTATGTCAGTGTGGAATAGATGCTCACGCTGCACCTGACAAAGTGTTTCTTTTTATTGCCATGCTAAAGAAGCCTTGCTCAGGGGCTCCTCCTTACCCACCGAGGGTCAGTTTGGCTCAATTCTGTTTTGCCTCCTTGTGTTTTCAGTATGTAAACATCAGACTCCTGGATGGTAGTGTGTTTGGACTCCATGAGGCCTGTAGGATCTAAGTGTTAAAAAAAAGGAATGAAAAATAACAAAAACAAAACAGAAAAGCCCCAAGACCCATGTTACAGTCCGTGCTTTGAAGTTCTTGCTTCTATGCCGATGATTGATGACGCTGTGTTGTAAAGGCCTTGTTCTTGAAATGAACCAAACCAGGCTTTTTTTTTTTCCTCTGTTTTTTTTTTTCTTGTTTTTTTAATCCTTTCCTCCTAGTTAAGAGTGCATTCAGCCTTGTCTGCTGCAATTCCTTCCCTCCCGCCCCCCCATTCCCATTCCCTAGGGAAACACAGGTGTCAATCCAGTGTTGCAGGTCATGTTGTCCTTCCCTGGCAGCCGTCGGTCGTTGAATGTGTGCATGTTGATCACGGCGTCCGTCTTCACCATGACAGGTGGCTGCGGCTTGTGTTTCACCCGTCGCTGGCAGGTGAGCGACAACCGGATCTCATCAGCCATGGCGCTGCAGAAGGAGCGCTGGGGAAAGCAGGGACAAAAAGCACCATTACTTCTGGCAAAATGTTCTGCTAACCTCGCCGTGAACAGGAGGGTGCTGAAACTAGGCTCTGCAGAGGGCAAGCACGAGGTTTAGGCTGTGTTTAAGGCATCAGCTGTGCTTAGTGGGACTTCAGTGAAGCACAGGCATCTGGTTGACCCCTCTCTCCTTTGGCAAGAATTGTACCTTTGACGCACTAAATCCTGCAAAAAAAGGCAGAGCTACAGGCGGCTGTTGGAGTGCTGGTGCTTTGTGTGATCCCTGCTGGGGGGCTGGCAGATTTATGTGCTGGGAGTCAGAGGGCCATCGAATCCTGCTGGGCTTGCTAGTGGGCAGTTTTCCTTCATCTATCTAGTCCACCACGTGGGCAGCTTGCTTTGATTTCTGGTCATGCACACAAACGCACTTTCCACTTAGAGTACCATGACACACAAGGAAGAGGGAAAAACATAAAAGCAGTCATCTCATTTCATGAGCACTAATCAGCCACTGCGGGTGGGATGGGCTGTTTATATAAGTGTTGTAAAAAGTTGATAAGGTAATATGAGGCTCCCTGGTGGACCCTGATCAGTTCCTTGAGGCTTTTTGAATGGGAGTGGGGAGAAGAGAAGGAGACTTCATGTATGTATGCATTGCGCCTAGTATATGAGACACGATTGCGTACGATAGTGGCGAGTGGATATAACAGCTCAGAAAGGCCCCTCCCAGGGACCTCCATCCGTATTTTCATTACTTATGTGCCTGCTTGCTCAAAATTACCCTACAGATGTTTACTAGTCTGGTTACTGCAGCAGCAGATGACCCTGACCAGAGCAGACATGATTTGCCCCCCTGACTTGAGGCTGTCAGAGGGGGACAGAGCAATGAGCCTTGGGGGATGGCATTTTGAGGGTGCTGCATTTCAACCCTTGGGCTGCAGGCGCTTGGATCTCCAGGCAGCAGAGGCAGGGCTGAATCCCTCTGCCTGTCTCCCTGCCTGCCTCTGGGGTCAGTGTGCGAAATCCTCAACGGCTGGGCTAATGGTGGTGTAGGGAAACGGAGGAAATCAGTACCTGCTCACGCTCCGCTGTTTTGCGCAATTTGTAGATGAACTCCACCATGGCCACGAAGACGGACAGCACCAAGCCTGCTGCCAAAACGATGAAAATCCCACCAATGTTTTGGATGCCCAGAGCACTGGCCTCCTTGTTCTCATCCTCAGGACAGCCATTCCCTCGCCACCACTTCTCCTTCATTACGTGGAGCTTGTCCTCCTCCTGGAGCTGGAGGATGGCAATGGTGATCTTGTCCCTGTACGGTGACCCTGGGGAGGGGGAACACCATTACACACAGAGGGAAAGTAGGACAAAAATCACACAAAGTAGGGAACGTGTCTGCATTAAGCAGGGTTGTTGAGACCTCTTTTCAACAGGCAGGCAGTGTAAGCCTTGTTATCTGGAAATTTGCTGTTGGGAGCAGATTATCTTAATCACATCTGTTGTTTGTGGTAACTAGCCCCCCTCCAGGGTACCTACAGAAACCCCACCGCTGTTGCTTACCCATGGGAGTCCCAATCCCGTAGCCTTTGGAGTCGATGAGTCCCCCAATCTGAGTCAGGTTGCAGTTCCTCTGGGTGATGTATTCGATGGTGGTTGACTCCATCAGCAGAGCGTAATCAGCTGTGAGGGTTCGCTGGATTCCTTCCTCGTTGTTTTTAACAAGTGCTGTGGGTTTGCTGCTCATGAAGGCCCACATTTTTTCAAATGTGGAAATTTTGGATTTCTGGAAGAATGATACACACCACCCCCCCCACCCCCCCAAAAATAAGAATTAATCTATTTGCTGAAACCTAGTATCTTTTCAGTAAATAATAATACCAGTTTGAGAACAGATCACACAATGGAACTATTACCAATTTGACCTTGTCTTAAATATCTCTCTGTTTTCACTGTCCAACATTGTTTGGCTTCATGTTGCCATAAAAGAGACAAAGGTTCCAGCACACTTCACGTTGTGCAGATGCTCAGCAAAAAGAGGCACTGCTTCAGAGACCTTATCCTTTTCCTTCCGTGAGGTCCAGCAAGACCCTGCCTTGATGCCCTGCAGAACTTGCTAGTGTGACAGGCTATTGGCATATCTGTTTAACTGTATTAGTTTCCTAACCAGAATTTTGGTTATCTTGTAATGTTTCTGCACAATGAGAGAAGACAGAGAACATTTCAGAGGGCATGTTTTTCTCTATTGCATACGCTCTATTATATTTTTGTCTTTCCTCAAGCATTGCAAGGAACATGTTTCCTCTGAGATATGTGCAACTGCCAAACAAATTTAACGTATCCACATAAACAGAGGCATAGAAATATTCAAGAAGATTGTCTTACGGCAAAAAATAAACATGGATATTCTTTCTCTATCAGCAGGCATTCTGTCAAAAAAGGAAGAATATGTTTTCTAGCTTACTATTCATGTGAATGATTTTTCCTTCTAAAAAATGTGTTGGGTGAGAAGAAATATGGTTATTTTATGTCTTTCTGTAATATTTGAAATATAGCTTTTATCTACAACCACCTTCTGAATTGTCTCTGTGTAGGTTGTCACAAAAGACATAACTGGCTTTAGTCTAAAAGACTCCCCAGGAAAGGTACATCCACTTTCTCTTAAAGTGTCCCCTTCGCTGGACACTGTTCCCGTGGGTGAACGTAGCTCTTGTCAAACCAGCTCTATACATCCACTCAAGCTCTGGAAAAGCACCTGGATATCGAGGCTTGCATTCGTGCTGCTGCCTGCTCCTTTATGTGCCATTCTTCTGCCTAATTTCTTGTTTTTCCTCGACGTCTTTTTGCCACTTTATTTTATAAGAGGCAGTTTAGTCAGCCAAAACCTCCCTCCTCCACAGCACTACTTAGCAAGAGCCTGAAGCTGGCTGATAAGTTGGAGGGGCTGATAAGTCTTTGTGCTTTGCCTTGAATAAGGCTGACTGCTCACCTGCAGCTGCATGAGGAGTTGCTGCAGCAGAAGGTCGCTTTCTGGTTTAGCTGTTGTTTATCTCAGTTTCAGGGCTCTGTCCTTCCGTAAGAAAGCAGGAGATGGAGCCCCATCCCATCCCAACTACTGCTATCTCATCTCCCCCTCATTTTTTCAGTATCACTCAAAATGCAGCAGCATAGGTTCTTCTGATAAAAAAATCACTATAAATAAGGGTAAATTAGCGAAGAAAAAAAAAGTCCCCCATAACGCTTTATATTTCAAATGTTTTGCCTGTCCACCTCCTTTTTTTTCAGCATGTTTAACAAAGGTTAAGCAAAATGTGGACACCCCAAAGTTGGTTAGTGTAGTGCAATGCCAAAGGCTGTTCCGCTGTCTTTGACCCCGTGGACTCATTCTCCTGACTGAAATCTCCATGGACTCATTTCTTCTCAGTCAAAGCTCATGCTTGTTATAATCCACTTGATGAACGTTCAGTAGTGGATGTGCCAGAGCAAACTTCATTCAAGAGGCAGGATAATCTCCCTCACTTGAATATCTGGACCAGTGCCTGTAAGGTAGATTTGTGGCATCTATCAAACCTCAAAGAGCAGCAAGAATGTAGCCTCCAAAAGGATTATTAAATATCTGTGCATTACAATGGATAATTGAAATGAATAGCATACTTGGCTTGCTGATAAGGACTTGTTTAACATTTATATAGTTCACATCAGAGGCCTCTGGGTTCACTGGCTCTCCCTTTCTCTCCTCTTCCTGCATTTAATGCTCCTTGGGTGTTGACACAGAGCTCTTAAACAACATCAGTGTTCTCCCAGTTTAAAGCATAGAGCAAAATAAACTGGCAAAAAAATCAATAGACTGCATTTAGTGAAGCTAATAGGACTTGCATGAGGCATTGTAGCTCTTCAGGCAACTTAAATTACATGAGACAGGGCTCCCTGGAAGAGAAAAAACACTTTTCTCTTCTTAAATCACTGCTTCTGACCAGCTGAAAGGACTTGATTGTGTTTTGAAATGCCAGGAGGGGCCCAGCTTTCTCTGCTCTGGCTGCACTGCTCCCAGCCCCACTCCGGGCATCGCTGGCAGGGGCGGGGGGCACCCATGGCAGGGCGAGCACCCTCCCTGGCTGGAGCATGCCTGGGCGAGGGCTCACCGTGAGGCCAGAGCTCCCTGTCACTGCTTGCTTGTGCCTGATAAACAGCTGAACGAGAGACCCAGCAGCACAGGGCTCCTTCGGCAGAGCAGGGCTGTCTCCCCGCAGCCACACGCCGCTGTTGCAATGGCCTCCTCTCCCCCAAAGGGAAGGCTGGGGTAGCTCCTTCGGGGAGGGCAGCTCAGGCCCTCCGTGCGGGCAGGGTGGCTCGACATGTGGCTCTGGTCAAGGCATTCTCAGGCTCTTCCCATAGTCCACAAACCTGCCACCTCCTCACTGGGAATTTATTTCCTATTAGTTTCTTTAACTTTGCTAACATGAGATAAGGACGCTCCTTTTCCAAGTGAAAATTCACCAACTGTAATTCTCAGCACAGCACTAGCGGTTCGATAGACCGGACTACTTGCTAGAAGTCCAATTTAGAAGCTATTGTCAGTCATTGTGAGAGCAGTCATCAATCAGAAATTGCAGGAGTAACCGTGGTGAGGAATGTACAGTGCTCCAGCGCACACCTAATTCAGCCACTATACATTTTTTCCTATTAGAGGAAAAGTCATTCCTTTCTCCGCTTGCTCCTCCCAGAACACTTCAGCTGTACTGCAAAGGTGGTTGCTTATTTATGGAAATTTGGATGATGTCACCTGAGAACACAGCATTCATATAAGCGAAAACACATTAGTAGCAATTTATAGTCAGTAAAGAATGCACATAAATTGTGTTTGTTTTGCTGGACAGTTTTTTTGTGTGAGTGTGCACGTCCTGTTTATTTTGGCAGACCCCTGATTTTACAGCTTAAGTAATTTACCTTTAAAAATCCTTACTGGGGTTAGTTACTGGTTTGATCTGATATTTGTCGTGCTGTGGCTAGGTGCAAATTTCCTCTCTGTTTACTTTTATGGGCTGCATAAAAAAAAAAAATCTGAGTTGGTGGCAGGCAGAGAGACCCTCCTTGCCCCTGCATCCTCTGTAGGGTCCCCAGCTCCCCCTCAATGATAACTTTGCTTTGCTGCCAAAGGTAGATGGAGAGGAACTTCTTGGTTGCTCTGAAGCATTAAGATAAATGGCCTGACACTGACTCCTTCCTGGCAGGGAAGTTCTAGAGTTGGGTTGGGAGCTCCAGAATGTTAGGGATGATGGAGATCATTACTAATAAACAAAGGTGATAGTTTAATGCTGCTGAACACCGCAGCTGTCTCTCCTGCTTACACCACCGACTCATGTGAGTGGAGCTTCTCATTTTGGTCGGGATAAAAGTCATCAGAATCTCGTCCACTGTCCTTTGCATCTTAATAAACCCCTGCATTAGTGCTAAATGAGATGCATGTATGAAAATCTGAGTACCAGCCCCTCTGAATGCAGCAATTGCAATGACACTGAAAATGCCTCTGAATTCATTCTTCAGAGTCACAGCTCAGAAGCTACCTTTAATAACCAATGCTTCAAGACCAGTCACCCAAATAAATTAATGGAATAGTTTAGAGAAGCCACTACAAGGCATCTTGCCAAGACATATATGCTTTTTTATCAGTGAAATTGGCAAGAAAGTAACTTTAAGGCTTAAGATTTTCAATTCCAGCCTGTACGAAAAAATAAATTGATTTTCACCAACTGAAGATACTTACTCTTTAGGATTTAACATTTCTGTACAAGTGAATATATATGTACACACATACACACACTCTCACACCCATACGCCAAACTGCACGTTAAACCTGGCGTTTGTTCAGAGAGACAACACCCTTTGCAAGACGTGAAGGATTTCTGGCGTGATTTATAATGTACACTAGATGCTGTTCCTAAATTAATTGATCTGTGTTTATTCCTGTAACTCGATCTGCATTACCAGGGAATAAATAGCTTCTTAAAAGTTCTTTTCATGAAGTCAAAATCTGGCAATACGGTTGGTAAAGCTCTCTTCTGCTTCCTGTTGCTGTACTGGTTAGCTCAGCGGCACAGGCAAAAACCTTTGTGGGAAAAAGGTCGCTGGCTGTGGGTCTGCCCCAGAGGTGCCTGTTGGCTTGGATCAGTTGGAAACTCGTGCAGCGTCTTCGTTGAGCTCTGCATAAAGCCTCGGTCAGCCTGACCACAGGCAGGAAACTGGTTAGTGCCTGGGGGCCATGCCAGGGAACAGCTGCAAGGCTCTTGCCTTCCTCTTCCTCCTGTTTCCCATTGTTCCCTAAGATTAGTTCTTGGGATGGTGCTCTCCTCCTGCAGCCCTCTATTCTGCTTTGTCAGACCTCCCAGGTGCTGGGAGGGCCACAGACCCAGATGAGATCCAGCTAAGGACAGTGATGGCCACAGTGGATTTGAGGGGTTGGTGTGTGTGGTTTGAAGCTTCTTTAACATGGAGAAGTGGAGGAGTGAGTTCCTAATGTGAGGAGATCTACTCTGTGGGACACTCACACCAGAGCAAGGCAGCAATGTGGGTTAAGTCCTAGTGGATAACCCCCCAGGTGAGTGAGATCCTAGTTGGGATGCTGCTGTCAGTGTTTTGTTCCAGCAGTGCCGGTCTGTTCAGCCAACAGCAGGAGGACTTGACCTCCGTATCTCCAGGAGCTTTCCAAGAGCCGTGGCCGTACAGCCTGCGTGGGGCTGTCTCTGCTGATAACCCTGCTTGAGCAGAGGAAGGTGATGTGAAGACTTGTGCACTTCGCCATTCCTTCAGTCCCCCCCATGCAGAGGGAGTGCGGACCCTCAGCAGAGGCTGGAGGTGCCCACGGCTCTGTCCCCCAGGCCTTTGTGCTGTTTGACAGGCGTCCCCGTGAAGGTGGTGCTGGCGGAGCAGTCGTTCTGAAACCACCGTGGGGTTTGCCCAGATGTTTGGCAAAGACCTTGTTGAGGGGTGGGAAAAATTCTGGCTCTCCTGTACTTCTCTGTACACAAGGACGAGTGAACATGGCACCCTGCATGAGTGCTCTCACTGCTCCAGTAATCAAAACATTTGTCAGAGGGGACATGCCTGAGAATTCATTTCCAAACAACAATAGTAACAAAGGAAAAGGAAAATACTTGGCATTAATACACCCTACTAAATGCCTGTTAGAAGCCTGAAGAATGATTCTGATGGGTAACAATACGAAACAACAAATGTACCGTGTCCTTGATTTTTTTTTTTGTAAAACAATTTTCTTTTATACCCATATAAAACTCTTATTGGAAAGAGTAGTTAAAATACAACAGAAAAAACCTGTCTTTTCCTGATCGCTTTTCTAGGTTTATATTACTTTCAGAACGTAACACAATGCATCTGACCATGCCAAAGACAAAACTGCATGCATTGGCGCCACTGCAGAAAGCAAACTAACCAGCAGCAACCTCCTATTCTAGGCAACATTTTCATTTCCCAGAATTAATTAAAGATCAAACTAAATCCTTCATATTTCTTTACCAATCAGTGTTGCTGTCTGTCAAAGTAAGCATGGAGATTTGGAAAGTATAGTGGCTCCATAACCAACTCATAGCCAAGAAAAGTTGCAGAAGAATGCTGCTGTTCCTTGTTGTTAAAATTCAGCACATTGGCTTCCTTTAATGAGTCTTGGCAATTAAACTGCTGACAGCCCAGTCTAGCTGCCTTTATACTCTGCCTATTCAAATTATTGCAGTATTCTAGGCACAGCCTGCTTTTTGAAGCATGAACTATGTCACACTTCGGCCCATATATTTCCTTCTGAATTCGGGTGACCGGAGGGGGAAGGAACGTGTCCCAGCGCTGCTCTCAGCGGAGGTGCAGGGGGAAGGCAGCCCCATTCCTGCAGCCAAAGGCTCTGATCTGCCTGTGCTCCTGTGGCCTTGTGACAAAGCACCCAGGGAGAGCATCGGCATTGATCGGGTGCTGCGGCGCTGAGCTCTGGCCGATGCTCCCAGTGTGGCTGGGGCTCTGCACCACCTGCATAGTTAATGCCAAAACTTTACTTGAAAGATGGTTTTCTGTTCATTGTTGCATTTAAATTCTTCTCCAGCCAGGGTGATCATTCCTTAGATTAATCACCCCTCATTTCTATTAATTTATTCTCTCACTCTTTTTTTTTTTTTATTTAAAAAGTGTGTTTTTATAGGCCAGCTGTGGTTTTAAAGGTCTTTTTAGGCCTCTCAGTTTTTCTCCATTTTCGAGCAACAGTGAAATACGAATGCTCTTAGTACCCTCCTCTGCCGTGTTGGCTAACTTCTGAAATTAATTAAAGAGAATAAATTAATATCATTTAATTCTGATGCATTGGTGGTGTTACCTTGCACTGAGTTTCAGAGGTTAATAGAACTTGACTACATTAATATGAATACCTGAAGGACAAGAAAGGTATTTCAGCTGGAAAAAATACTGGTCAGAGAGGGCACTTTGTAACATCTGTCCAGCTTTATGTTTCATTTGTTCCCTTGCCTGTCCCTGAAGGCTGGCCGGGTCAGCCTCGAGGGCTCTGTGAGCTGTCCTTGCAGAGACAAAGGAGGAGCTGCAATGGGTGAGATGTGGAATTAGGGAAGGTACTTTAAGGAATATAAGATTTTTCTGTAGAGCTTTAATATAAGGTACGCCTGTGTCCTGTTGTGTCTACCATGTGCTTCAATTTAGGGTGTCTGAGCCACCATTGGGTAGTCTCTGAAGCTGTAAAATCAACATGATTTTGTAATTGCCACTTCAGTTAGTGACGGGGCGTGGGGGATTTAGCCATGATGTGAATCTAGGTAAACCAAACCACCAAAGTCTTGACAAGGATGTCAGACAGAAACAACCTGCTTATAAGGAGTGGTGGCTTAAGAGGCTTTTTGTCTTTGGTTCTTTGTTCTTGCTCCCACTGGCCTGAGAGCGTTGTGTCTCTGCCAGGAAGGTAGAAAGCCTCTACCTCGTCTCACCTTGAAGAAGGTCATAGTAGCTCCATCCTTCACCGCTCCGTACTCTATTTTTGTCTGCTTTGCCAAATCATCTGCTGAGTCGATGGGGGATTCCATCCTCTCCACCGTCAGGAAGGCGGCAAGGTTGGCCGTGTAGGACGAGATGATAATTAGGGTAAAGAACCACCATATGCCACCAATGATCCGTGTAGACAGTGCTTTGGGCATCAGCTCAGAGCCTGGGGTAGGAGAGGGGGAAGGAGAAAGAGGTAAGAAGAAACAGAGAGGAAGGACCTATTTCGTATGCACGTATGTATGTACATTACGTACATACATAGATATATATAAAGGATTAGGTTTCACTGTCAAAACTGTAACAGCTATGTAATTAAAGCCAACGGGTTTTGAGGCAAATTATCCAGACATCTTGCATGCAAGGAAATCAGTGGGATTTTTGTAGCATTTGCAGAAAAACCCTCTCCCTTTATTGCTGACCTTGGGTACAGTGCACAATTTACAGGAAACATTCAAACTGAAGTAATTAACTAGGCTGCTTTTATGAGATTTAAATAGCAAGCTATTTATGAACTTTTATGAGTGTTTTGTTCTGCCATTTAAAAAGTGCTTTGCTTTTATATGGATTACTTTTCAAAGGACTCACTCTAGGGAGTGTGTTCAAATACACAAGGTTTTTTAAAAAAATCAAACAACGGGAGAAAGGAACTATCAGGGTCCAGCACTTTGAATATCAGTTAGAAGTAGGGAAGCAGGAGATGTTACAGCATAAAAGGTGTAACAGGTCTGGAATGCCTTTTTTTGAGCAGACATGAAGGACTAAATGGGTTATGCTATTTTTGTAAATGCCCGAGACACCTTTTAAAGCCAGAAAGAGTTTTGGGTTTGAAACAACGGCGTTCAGAAGATATAGCCAACCTGGAATTTGCAATAAGGATTGGGCTTTGCAAAGCAATTTTAAGCTGAGTGGTATCAAAGCATAGCATGGAGCGTAGCTTTTCTCCTATCGGAGTGCAACGAGGAGGCACCGGGAAGCAGAGGAGCCTTGGATATTGATGGCTGCTTCAGTTCTTCTCAAGATGCCGCTTCTTTCCCATTCCATCTCTTGCCCTTTGATGCACAGGATGGTGTGACATCAGTCTGGCTTTGAAATATTTTTCTTCTTAGATGTAGAATAGAATTTAAAAGAATACAGCTTTTTTCATTTATCAGCATCTGATAAAAGGATGATTCATCCTGCTAAACCGTCTTGCTGGGAACTGTCACTGTCCATCAGGGCAGCTGAGATCTGGGAAGAATCTCTATTATACACTGCAGCAGTGGCAGCAGGAGGAGCACGGAGCAGTAGCACCATGCATGCCACCAAGGCGATGCTGTGGTTCTTTTGCTCTCTGGGTATAACTACTGATACATGGTAAATTAAAGTGTGACAAATGTTTGACATTTTCCACTTATTTCTATTCCTGGATTTTCTGCAATTAGATCACAGCTGAATTTTGTTCCTTATTCGGAGTTGCTCAGAAGCTCCCTCTCTGCTGTCTTCCTAACAGATTTACTCCATTCTATCTATATATATTCCATTTTCTCTATTTCATCCACATATGAATGTAATTCCATCCATACCCCATATCTAAGGTCCCTGTCATTGTGGTATCTTACACCAGTAACGCTGAAAACGTTCAGTCTCGCATGCAGTGGTTGCCAGGCAGAGGTGCCTGGAGAGGAGCATCTCGCCATCCTCTTTGCCCTATGCCAGAGGGAGTTTCAGGCCATTTCACAATGTGCAGAATGACCAGATGAGGATAAAAATGGAGACACACCAGAGGGCAAGATGCCCTTTCTTCTGTAAAAGTTGATTTAAAAGAGTGAGCCAGGATAGACATCCTGAAATTAAACCAATTGTTTGAAGTAACAGAAGTAGGAATTTGCAGCATCTGTGGGATGCTGCTGAGTTTGGTGAATTAAACAGCTGAGGGAGATGAACGCAGCATCCCTCCTTGGGGCACGGTGGGTGGGTGCTCCTCTGCGCACACCAGCAGCAGCACACGTGCGAACACACCACCACTCCATCATCTAGCTGCATGCTTCCAGATGGCAGGCTCAGGAGCGGCTCCTTCTGACACCTGCCAGAGTGTGCATGCTTCATTAATAGTAATTATTGTTCTGCAGCCGCACGTGTGTGCTGGCAGCCAGCTCCAGCTCGTGGGGTGAGCGATGACTCTATCCCCACAGCTGTGGGGTGAGCTGGTGGGATGGGGGCTTTGATCCACAGAAGGCTGAAAGTACAAATAGAGGTAGGTGCCAAACCCCCTCCCCCCCGCCCCCAACAAACAAACCCAGAAAGAGTGAAAAGCTGTGGCCTGCTTTGACGCATAAGAAATCAGAAGGCTTTCTTGGTGTAAGAACCCTGGACCTTTCTCTGGGGTGCCCAGAAAGGCCTCAGCCCTGGCACACGTCCCCCACCAGGTATCCATCCCTGCCAGGCAGGCACGGCTCAGAGGGCGTCCACGTGGAGATGAAGTTCAAAGTGAGTGAAAAAACACAGTCACCAAGAGCTCACAGCTGGCTCCCCCGATGAGATCAGTATCTCATCAGCCCTTTGCTGGCCTGGGTCCCAGCCAGCTGCCATGCACGTGGCTCCCCAGGGAGCAGCTCCCTTGGGTGCTGTGCTGCCGTACGCGTGTCTCCCTTGGGAGCGAGATGCGCCGGCAGTGAGTGCTTCCGCACAGCGGGTCCCCGGGGGTGCCAGAGGAGCTGCCTCCCCTCTCCTGCACCTCACCGCCTTTCAGCGGCCAGCCAGGAGCCAGTGCTGATGTTTGGATGTTTTATCTTTTTCCTGTCACAAACAACATGAATTTTAGATCTAAAAAGCCATGACAAGAGGCCAGTGCTGGAGAACCGGCAGGAGGGTGTGAGGGTGGGGAGGTGCCGCCGTACCTTGCTGCATCAGTGCTCCCATCCCAAACCAGAAGCTGTTCAATAAGGTGAAGTTATTCTCCACGATGTCTGATCCCGGGTTGCAGGGATGAGCGTCGTACCACTCATACGGGCTGAACCTACGGCGGCACATGGAAAGCGAGAGCTTGTTAGTCGGGATGTGGCATGACAAGACCCTAAAGAACAGGAAAAAAAGAGCCTCAATACCTCTGGTGCTGCTGCGTGGGCCTGCTGACCCCTTCAGTTGTGTAGCTTATTAAAGAAAAAGACAAATTCAGCCAAGATTTTCCGAAGAGACCAGTGTGGCTGTAAGCCCCGTGTCCTGCATTGCAGAGAGCAAGGAAACCTGGGAAGCCGGGTCCTTCGGAGGTATCTCAGCTTGTGTCCCCAGTGCCTTCGGTCACTTTGCATCATCTATGCAATACTACATCACATGACAGCAACTGGAACACGTAACTATGGGATGGGAGGAGGTGCAGGCACACAAACTCTAGTATGTAACAGTTCAAAATGTGAGGAAAAATGGCATTTCTAGATCATCTGAGGAGACATGCCACAGGGATTCTGCAGCAGTAGCTGGGACAAGCCACAGTATCTCAGGGGACTCTCCTGCTAGCACACATGGGAACCGGGGCAGGATTTAGCTAAGTGAGAAGCACTGTCCTAACAAGCAGGAATGCTGCATGGTCAGGGCACAAGCACAGCAGTGGAAATTGGTGTAGGTTCACTGTGGACTGCTGCAGTGCTTGGCCCTGTTGCAAGTGGTGGGAGAACACTTACGCCCATGGGTAAGTCGTTTATGGGCAAAACCGAGGGAATTTTCTGCAATCATCTCTGCAAATTCTGCCTGGGATTGGTAGGCAAGAGCCGCTATGAATGTAGCTCTTTTAGCCAGGATCTGGGGAGGATGCTTGACAGGAGAGACATTAATATTTTTAGAGCTTTTTATTTGCATTTTCCAAGAGTCCCAAATTTTGCAGAGATTAAATTAAAAACATAATTGGAATAATTGCTTTTGAACCAGGCATTAATTATCATCTTGGCTTCTTTCTGAAATCCCTGTAGCTTCACAACAGCCCTTTCTCAAAGCCCAGCCCACAGTTTGTATTAGGAGGTACTTCTCTCTGTAATTCTCTTGCCAGATGCGCTGCTACCCGAGGAGATGTCTTGTTGCCTAATTTTATGGGTGCCCTGAGTCAAACAGTTGGATATATTTGGAAAGAAGAGCCACGGCTCTCTCCCAGGTCCCCCTCCTGGCACAAAAACCTCCCCCAGGCAAACACCTACCCCAGCCTCTGCTCTGCACAGTCGTGCTGTGGGGCTCCCCTCGCAGCCTGACACTCGGGGACGTTCCGTGAACACGGAGCTGTGGTCCCCAGGCATGTGATCTCAGTGGGGCAAAGCGCTGTGTCTGTGGGGCAGACCCCATCATGGGGGATGGACTGGGTGCAATGCACACGAATTCTTGTGGTTTTAGGAAAGCTCATCCTGGGTATATCCATCTCGCTGTTTGTTTCTATTTTCCACATGCAAGATACAGTTTGACTTCTCTTTTCTTCTGCTTTTATCTTGCCTCTCTGCAGCAGGGACCATTGCCTGCTCAAGATTTTGTGGTGTGTAGAACCAGAGGCCTCACTCAGGCTGCACCCTGACAATCCGGCTCATTTGTCCGGGTAATGGCTGGGCTGTTCTTACTGCCCACCTCCCTCTCCTTTTTTTAAATAAGAGAAAACCAGAAAGGAAAAGAATCAGGCTGAATTCAGACCCGGCTTTACATGGTGCCTGTTCCTTGAAACTTGCTGTAAATTTATGCCAGAGGTGTATAAAGGATGGCACCTGAGCTCTTTCTGTTGAATAAAGCCAGAGTTCAAGAATTAGATGAAAACTTTCTTGGGCTGCCAATGAAAGAGTATGAAACAGAAAGGGAATTGGTAAGATCAAATGAGCCTGACAAGATGACATGCTGAAGAACTTCAAGGTTTCTGAGTGAAAACCTACTGGTGCTGCTCAAATTACAGAGAAATATTCAGAAAACTGCAAAGCAGTGACAGAGTCTTCAGTGCTTGAAAAGCAAGTGGGACCATTAGTGGAAACAGAGGGGTAATGAAGGAAGGAGCGAGTGGAGCTCATTGACCCCATGCAGCTGAAGCTGTAACAAATGGGGGCTGCTCCAGCTTCATCATGGGCTTGGCTTCCCTCTTCCTCAGGTGCAGGGTCTGAGAAATATTTCTTCAAAATCTGTGATTATTTTCTTGTCTGTTCTTGGCCTTTTTGGCAGGGAAACGGAAGCATTTCAAAGAAGTTTTAAAGGTCTAATGCAAAATACTTTTGGGTCTCAATTATGGATGACCCAGTCCTTGTTGCAATTAAGATGAATATTAAACCCACCTGCCCTGTTGTGCACCCAAAGGTGATTAGCTGTAATTTGAAGGCTGTGTGAGTCTGAGGAAGGGTGACAATTCAAATCAGGCAGCTGCACAGCCCACTTTCAACCTTGCACCAGAGTAACCAGACAAATTACCCTCATGAAGCCTTCTAAATTGCTGGTGTTTATGGCTCTTTGGGGGCTGGGGTGGGTCCAGGAGCAGCAGCTCCATCAATAACTGGGAAAGACTGATTAAAAGGGTAGATGGATCAAATACATCCTTTGCCTGCCTCTAAATAGTCCCGAAGTTGGTTTTAAGTGGCATTGACCTATGATTATAGCATCGGCAGAGGATGTCTAGTGTCTAGTTCAGGAGACTCATGTCTCTGAATTAAGGCTTTGCTATTTTGACTGTGGTTTTCTCCCAAGAATTGAGTTTTAGAGGCCTTGCTGGGGTCAAAAGCAGATATTGTTTCTGTTGCTTCTGAATGCAGTAAATATTTCCCCATAAAATCTCTTGTTTTCCATCTCAATGTGTTAAAAGGTCATTCCTGTAGAACTTTAATTAAACCAGATACTTGGTTTTCTTTGAAAGAATAGGAAGACTGAAGAAATGTCAGGAGAAAAACATGTGAAAAAGAAATTGTAGCTGCAACATTTTATAGGTTCAATTTCAGCCAAAAAATAGCCTGATAGGGGAAAACTGTTGTATTACATTGTAACTGCTGTGATGTAGAGAGATTATGAAGCTTGTTTCAGGTAATTTCAGAACAAAACCAGAGACTAAACTACAGTTCTTCAGGTTTTCATCCCTCAACGTCAGCCACAAAGCCTGGCCAGTGATCCTTGTGCTCATCGTGCCAGGGCAGTCAGCAGAGGGATGCTGGAACAGACCCTGGGGTCCTGAGCGCAGATGCCACATGTCTGGGCACAGGCAGGGTTGGGGCTTGCCCAGCCCCCACCTCTCCGGGCAGAGAGTGCCCTCCAGCACTGGGCAGGGCAGGGGGTTAGCAGGTCCCTGGCTGGGGTGCCTGGGTGCCCGACTTGGTGGGTCAGGGCAAGCGCTGCGTGCACATCGCTGCCGATGGCAGGACATGCCGGAGGCTGGGCAGCCCTGCTGCTCTCTGAACACAGCATCTGTATTTCCTGCTTGTACAAAGTGGCATCTAAGGTGTTCTCACATCGGGGCCCATCCTAGTATTTCCTTCAACCTTCCTCAGTGTTTACTGCAATGAATTTCATGTGCAAATATAATTTGCACGTTTAACATGCTTTGAAAGTGGGATCTGGACAATGTGGGTTGGATCTGGCCATCATATGAGTTAGGAAAAATAAGCTCATAAACACAAAATTGTATTTGAATTGTCATTCCAAGCCACACAAGCAGTCTAATACTTTATGGCATTAAAGCCAAAGACGTTATGGCAGCAGAGCTCATCTAGCTATGTTCTGCATGGCTAACAGAGACATAAAGTGAATGCCTATCACTCATCGCAATATTTTTCCTTTTCGTAATTACCATGGGTTCATTTTCCAAGATGGATATCTTTTCCTGCTGAGAGTGTCTGGTTCTTCTGTCTCTGACACAAAGTAAAACTGCAGAGGACCTCATCCTGACCCCTGGAGTCCCAGACTGACTTCCCAGCGCGTTCAGCTGGGGCAGGACAAAGCTGGCAGCAGGGTTTTGCCAAAATATGTTGCATTTTGCCTGGCCCAGGGTAGAGCTGGCAGGAAGGTCTAGCGATGCGTTAAAGGCAACACAACTCCCGTCCTCTTATAAAATAGTATACAGTAATAACAAGCGCTGCCATTTCCATGCGTTCTACCACCTTCTTGCTGAAAGGAACCGTTAGGTTGTTTCTGTGAGTCGCTGTTTGTACTGCAGTGCTACAAGAGCCCTGGCCTGTGCTCCCAGCAGGCGCTGTGCAAACACAGCGTGCAAAGCCACCCGCGCTCAGGCGGCTGCTGGGGGACCTCAGGAAAGTGCCTGGAAACCTGGTGCATGGCCGTTTGATAGAGATGCGTTGCAAAGACCAGGGAGGGGGACAATTGCAGTTAAAATCTTGAGCAGGGTGGGCCTTCTGTGTCTTTGAAGAGTGAAGTGCAACCTTTCCGGCTCTGCACCTCTGCAGAGGAGGGATCGGATGATGTAGCTGCTTTGCCATCCCAGATGGTTTGGAGCGCTAATGCTGTCTGCTAAGCCGAGTTTGCTTTGACAACTGCTGTTATGTGTAATTAGGATATTACACAGTAAACTCAGGAAATCATCTCTAAATGCCTCCACGGACCTGAGGGATGTTGGAAATTGCAGATTTGTTGTAACATGAGGGTTAATGGATTCTGGTTGCTGCAGTTTTGTATTTAATCTTTACTTTGACTATCTGGTGTCGGTGGATTAGATAGAGGCTGGTTTCTGAAGGATGCTCTGAGGAAAGTACCGCACAGCAGCCCTTGGGTTAGCGGGGTCTGCACAGAGCCCCAGTCCCAGGCGTGTGGTTAGCAGGGAGGTTTCTAAAGGCACCACTGGCATAACTTGAACTGGAAAAAATGAGAAATGAGTGTCTAATTGCAGACTGTGCTTAGGAAACTTCCCCGGGGAAGGCTTTTACCTTAAGTATTTAGACATCCAGCAGGGGCTGTGTGTGGCCAGGAAGAGCGACTGCCTGGCAGGAGGGAGGCAAGTGCTTTGTTTTGGTTTGAAAAGGTGGAATCATGTATTGAGAGCAGCCCTGGACTGAGTGCCTCATCAAAGACTCTGTGAAATTAATAACACATGCAATTATGCAAATGATGCTTTTAAATATAAAGGTTTTAAACATGCTAATTAGATGCATATTAATTTTGTTAACAGACACATTGTCTGATCCTTAGCGATGGGTTCTCCATTCTTTTGATACAGAGAAGGGTTTGTGGGAGCTTTGCTGGTGGAAGGTTCAGAAACAGGAGCTGAAAATGGTCCGGGACATGGGAGCTTTGTGTCCAGGACACAGCGGAGAGGCTGGGCTTCTTGCTGGGGAAAGTGGGTAAGAACTGACCTAACAGGAGCTGGAATGGTGAATGATATAGAGCAGGAAAATTACCCTTCATTATACCAGGGAGGTGCTAATGAAATGGAAAGGCAACAACATTTCTAAAATCATAAAAGAAAGTGTGTTTTAAAATTCTTTTGTACTGGAAGTCTATAAAATGTGTGGAACTGCCTGCCTTGATACAACAAAAAGGCTTACATGTTTATATTAATAAAGCAAACAAACACAAGCACATTTAGTATGGTAAAACAGTACAAAGGCTATAATGCAGGCTTTAGCTAGCAAAGAAGGAAACAGATTTCCCCTGTGAATAGCTTATCTTTGATTCTCACCACGGGGTTTGCATCACCTCTACAAACACTCTGAGATACAGGTCTGAAAGAGAGCACAGCACAGGAGTCTGGCAGTTAGGAGCAACCCGACACCAAGAGACCAGCCTGCCTTTGGTAATGGACCAAAAGTAATTTCATTAATGACGTGAGTTTAATGCTGCGGTTCCCACTGGGTGGCTGGATCCCTGAACACACCAGGCAGCAAAACAGATCTGGGCAGGGGGAGGGTGTCTTATCGCATGGCAGCAGATGTGGCGTGATAGCAGTTGGATGGGGTGGCACCAGTGTCCCCTTACCTGGCTATGACAAAGAGCACACAGCTGACTCCCAGGTAGGCAAGGAGGATGTACATCCAAATGTCAGGAGACAAGGGGTTGAGGAAGGAGAACACGCTGGGGTTGGTCCCGTTGGGCTTCCTGTACAAGATGCTGACCCCCAGGGTCATGAAGGGCTTGGAGAAGTCTATCGCTTTCTCCCGAACATGGGTGATGGTGAGAGGAGCAACGGCCAGATCAGCTTTCTGTGTGCAACGCAGAGGGAGGGAGACACAGAGGGAGAGAGAAAGAAGGCGTTAGGAACCAAGACGTTTCCATCCCCGCAGCAGTCACGCTGCAGTAATGGGCTAAAGAGCCCCAAAGCGCAGCCCTGGGGTTCCCCCTTCCCATTGCACAGGGGGTACATCTGCTCTGTGCGTCTGCCAGAGCCAGGCTGCACCTCCTGCCCCCCGTCCTGGCTCAGGCAGAGCCCTCTGTGCCGGGCACCAACTGTTCCCCTTCAGACCTGCAATCTTGCTGTACCGGCAAGCACAAAGCTGTCACCAGAGCTGCGCTGCGTTGGTCACGGACGGTGTTTGGGCAGCTTTCTTGTGAGCTCCCCGCACAGCCCTCCAGGTGAGGGGCCAGGGACCGTTCTGTGTGCGTTAGGCACAAGAACACCTGAGACAGGACAGGTGGAACTTGGGACTGATATAATACGGTCCAGTTATTATAAATGCTTCTTATCAACTTAACAAAACCCCAACATAGACACAGGGTCTCCAAAACGCACTGGGTGGGATTCTGGAGGTGGTGGTGTAGATGTGTTAGCCATCTTTAAAAGAGTTGTTCCAGATTTAAACCAGTGGGCCGGGGAGCAAAACGTGGTCTTTTGTTTGCTAATTATACTCCGTGACTTTCATTTTACAGATTTTTGGCTGATGTTAGCTCGTGAAATACAGTGCAGACAACAGAGAGATGTTACAGTCTCTGCAGCTTTTGCCCAGATGCGATGAGCTCATTCTGATAGGCTTTTCAAAGTGGTCAGAAGAATTACATTTCACAATGGTTAAAACTTCTGTGATCCTCGCTGCGCTTGCTTCTTGCCACAGAACTCTTTACAACCGAGAGTTTGCTGTGTGCAAATCCCACCGCTGGCAGAGATGATTTGTTTCTGTTGGCCTTCCTTTTGGTATTGCTGCAAGAGGAGAAAGTCGCGGAGGGAAGCCACTCCAGAATGAAGTTGCAGAAAGTAATGTTGTAGCAGCATGATGTAAAAGGTTCAGTTTTTTTTCCCTTAGTCAACTCCTTGATACAGCTTGAAAGACTCATTTTAAGGAAGCTGTGACGGAGGGTAGGAGCGCTGCTGTTTGGGAATGCTCACAGCCTGCCTGGCTGGCAGGAGCGAGAAAACCTCACACGGTTCCCCTTACATCTTTCTTCCGTGCGTATGGTTGCAAGCCCCACCTAGGAAATGCTCTTGCTAATTAATGGTGGACTTCACAGTTTGTCATGTTGGAACTGTCTGAGCTGCACAGGGAATTTCAGCTGAGCATATTCTTCGTCCTGACTTCTTGTATGAATTGTTTCTTTCTCTTATTTCTGTTATTTAGTAATTTCTGTGCTAGATTCAGTGAGCAACCACACACAACCTTTCTGTTGGTTAAGAGCTGTGTTCATTCCTCTCACTAAACATTCATTCAGGTTCCTAGGAAAACCTTAAGTAAATACATCCAAGGCTACCTCAATGTCAGCTGCCTTGCTTGGAGCTTGCAAATCACTCTTTCGGTATCATTGACTTCAGAGGAAATGCAGGCACATAAATTACGTTTCTGAAGTTGAGAGGTACCTCCCCCCGTGCCAGGTGCCTAGTGTACCCGTGCAAGATTTATTTAACATCTGCTTCTGAAAATTAAAATTCTAAATTAACCATGGGTGATAATTACCTAGAGATATAGTGGATTTGTCATTACCTGCAAACTTTAAATCAATATTAGCTGTCTTGCTAGAACATGCTTTACTCCAACAGAAACAGCTGAAGAAACTGGTGAAGATCTCTGGTGTGAGTTGTGGATGAAAGCCAGACTAATGGTCTCATTTGACCTTGCAAATCTATGATGAAAGTCAGTGGAATATTTTTAATTACCTTTTTCTATATGAAGAGTTTCTACATGAGCTTTTACCCGTTACATATGTCTGTGTATGTATGAAAGGGATCTCCTCTCCAAGGACGTAGCTTATAGGTCCTGAATAGAAGTGTTTCAGGAGTTCTGTAACAAAGATAAAAATGATGTAATATTTTTTAAACACGGTTCTTCAGCTGAGCCCTGGTTGGTTTCCTTTCCTTCTTTTTCCAAATGGAAATAGATTTTTAAATCCGCTTGGTATAGAAAGTGCCCATTTCAATCACTGGCATTTGTCAAAACTTAGAGAAAATAGTAACAGTATTTTCCCGGTGAGCCGTTTTGTGCCAGCTGTGGGTATGGCGACATTGATGCAAACTGAAGGACAGAGGTTTTTAGAAGCAGACAGGCCATGCTGGCTGTCCAGCTTGAGATGGTGAAGTTCTGCATCTTGGGAGCGGGACCTGCGTCCTTGGTACTGTCCTGGCAGAGGGTGCCTGGCAGGTTCACGGCTCAGCTGCTCTCCCCACGTTACAGCACACTTGAGAATTTTGGCTTATCAGTCTCTAAAGTCATGAGGCAGAAGAAGCAAAAGAAATGCAGCGTTTTAGTTCCTCCATCACTTCTGTGTGGGTGTCCTGACTCAACAGGGAAAACTGAAGGTGATACTGAAGGATTTGGCTACAGATTTTTCTGAAGGAGGAAACAAATGAACGGTTCTGTGGTCAGTGCTCGCTAGCAACTGCCTGTCTGAAAGATCTTGAGCCAAATTTGTCAAAATGATATACCCAGCTAAGTAACAGCTAGGAGTTTATGCTTTACCACAGAAAATGGAGAGAGAAATCTGCATGGATGCCCAAGGATCAAAACGCTTTTAGTGCAGAAATAAAATTTTACTGTGTCATTTCAGCAGCTCCTGTGATTTGATCACAGCCCCGTGTCCTTGGCAGTAAATGTCACACGCAGGCAGAACGGAGCATGTATTAGGGAGCCCAGTCTGGTGTGGTATCCTGCACTGTTAAAGGCAGTACAGGGCTGCGCTTCGATATCCTTTTTATCAATGCAGATTTTTTCTGAAGGTGGCCTCTAATTAAGGGCTTGCTGACAGAGAGGATCTAAATCAAAACCCACCAAGGGTGAAGCTTTCATTTGTCGTGCTTTGACATTACAAACTGGGAAGTCAATTATCAGGCCCTGACTGCTTCCTTCACTCAGCCCCAACTTTTATGCTGTTGCACAGTAAGATGGATTTTTTTTTTTTAAATGACAAATTATAGCAAGTGCCAGTGGCTTAAAGGCTGTTGTCCAGCAAAACCACTTAAGCACATGCTTCTGTTTTACTGGAGCTTGCACGCCTTCCAAGTCTTATGTATGTTCTTAAGTGTTCTGCTGAATTGAGGCCAAAAAGATGAATTTTGCCAAGGCAGCTACAAACCAAATGCAGACGCTTCTCTAACGCACCTTGGAGGGTTTGGATCTCCTTATTCACTCAGTGCTACAGAATTTTCACTTGGGTGGAACTGATGTGAGTTCATCGGGCGTTCAGTGGATGGAGGATCGTATTCTCTGCAGAGCTATTGGCTTTTATCAGAAAATGCTAATTCTTATCTTTGAGTTGTCAGTTATCAGGGGAGTGTGGCCTGTGGGTCAGAACAGCTCCTGCACAGCCACGGTGACTGTGGAAATCCTGCAGCACCCAACCTCTGCCAGAGGAAAGCTGCCTGTGACGGCCAGTCGCAGCAGAGCCCGCAAACAGCATAAGCACCAAGATAAATATTTATTCAAGAAAATAAGCTGCCTCTGTGCTTATTTTTTCCAATCTCAGTTAGGTATTTACATAAACTAATTATGTGTGTGTTGTCTGAGAGACAGATAAATAGTGCATATTTTACTAATTTAATTGTTATTCAGGTGTCTGTCTGGCAGCATCGACGCTTTCATCCCTCGGTCTTTTTTGCCACCACCACTGCCAGTGCTGGGGCCGCGGTGCTTTTCTGCTCTTCTGCTCCCACCGCCTCGCTTCAACTCCCCTCTCTGCCCTCCTCCCTGCTTTGATTACTCAGCTGCTGTGCCATGCTCCTGCACCTCGTACCCCTCCCTGGGTCTGCTGCATGCTGGCCTCACTCCTGCATCTTTCTCTGCAGCAGAGCCAGCACCTGGGTGTCCTTGGGCACAGAGACCCCAGAGCGCTGGAGGATGACAAAGGACAGCCAGTTTCTCTTGCAGCCCATGGCTTGGAGACAGGGGGGCTGCTGCTTTACAAGGCACTGGAGCGCTCTGCCAAGAGCCCTGTGCCCGCAGCCCTCCTCTCTGGCTGGCCAGGGATAGGAAAACACTCAGCGCGAGAGGTGACGCTTGAGGAGAGTGAGGTTGTGCCCAGCAGCCTCCCAGATGCACCTCGGCCTGCCACCACACGCACCGTGCGGCTGGGGGTCAGCGTTAATTGTCTGACTCCAGCTCTTAATGGCTGCTCTTACCATTTCAGGCCTAATTTAGAGATAATTTTTGTCAATGCATTTATTTAATATCAGTTGGGAATTAAGAACAGATGTCGGCAGGGAAAACCTAGCTGTAAGCCAAAGAGGAGAAACGAGGACTGTAAAGTCCTGTTGGGACTCTTGAAATCTTTTCTTTAAGGAAGTTCTTCAGAGAGGGAACTGCCATTAATTGTACCTGAGGGATGTCACAGGCTGTAGGATCCAAGTGAGAAGGGCCATGTTTTTAGAGACAAGCCCTATCCTATGAATTACTGGCAGGTGAGCAAGCCAGGGGAGGGAAAGGCAGGTCCAGAGACACCTGCAGAAAACGCAGGGCTCCCAACGTACACTTCAGTATGCTTCCATCACCTGGATCACTGAACGTGATAAAAATGAATCCACCCAATTAACGATGCTGGGCACAAAAGGAGAAAGTGCAGCCAGCTCTTTTGGCTTTTTTGCTTCTGCCCCCTAATTATGAGTTCCTGCAGTGTCTAAACATGAGATGGAGGACCTTCATTTAACGAAACTGTTTTTTCCCTATTCCTGGCCCAGTGGCTTCCAAATGAATCCCCAGTTCGTGGCACTTCAAATAAACATCCACTAGTGCAGGAACATGAAAGGGAATGTGGCAGTGTGGTGCAATATGTATTTCTGCCAGAATTTACTGTCAATAAATGCCCACTTATTGTGAAAGTGTTAAATCAACTGTCATAAATCATCCCTAAGGATAGATATTACATCTTTTCTATAGTTACCATTGGCAGGGATTTCCATTAGAAACCCTGTTATTTTCCATACCTTTTTTATTCCCACATGAAGTTTCAGATTGAAAGGAAATTTGATATGCACTGTCTCAGCAGAAGACAAGTTTTATTTGTGAACAAGTTTGTGCAAAATGTCCAGAACGACTCATTCTGCTGGTTTTATGTGATTCTGCCCACAAACTATAGGGAAGATTTGCAGGCAGTATTTTGACAGACAACTTAGAATTTATAAATCAGAATGGATGGCCCACAAATGCACGGTGTAGTTTTGCTTGTATCAATAATAATTTCTATGAATAAATATCAGTAACAGTTCACTACTGATGAAAGGAGGGGATCTGACAGTTGCCACATTCCCTGTTTATAATGGGTGCTGGGCACAGGAGCTTCTCCATGTCACCTGGGTGCCCCAGACCTCCCCAAATGCCAGTACTGTGAGCAAATTCAGCTCTCATGGCCTGTCTGATTGAGGACTCTGCAGGAGTGTCCAGGGAAAGTGACAATAAAAATCAAACTGCAGTGAGGAAAGAGTCTAGTTCTCCAGGGAACGGACTGAATTCTGTCAAAACAGGGATTTTTTTTTTGGTGATGAAAGATGAGCTGCAGATGAAAGGCAGCGGGGCAGGGCTTTTTGCATCGAACTGCATGAGGCTGTCTTCTCCAGACCTGCTACTGGGGACCTGGAAGACAGGGTCATGCTGCGAGCTGCTCCGACTGCTGTTGCTTTTCCTGTTTACGCTTAAGGCCAGACTAGAAACAAAGCAATTTTACAAAGGATCGTAGCCCAAGGCATTACTGCCTATGGCCAGGCATGTCTGGATCAGAGAGGAGAGGGGAAGAAGGATGATGCGTGACTCCAAAACAAGCCGTGAGAGCTCACTTGTGTAAACAGCCTGGCCTCTGTCATGTGCACTGTGATTTGCACCTTTGTGTGGTAGGCACCAATCATCCCTGAGACACTACAGTCCCACATCTGCTTGGGCTACCCTGCCTGCCACCTACGCCCAGCTCCCAGCTGTACCCCCAGCCCAGCAGAAGGCCATCCTGAGTGACGGGCTGCCCCTTGCTTCGCCCTTCTCCTTTTCACCCAATTTCTGCCTCGGATTAGGCTATGCCTGGTACCTAGTGTCTGCTACTCCCGGGGCTCTCAGACCTTCCAAGGGATAGCAACCATCATTTTAGCCCCTTATTTCACCTCAGGAGCACTTTTTCTTATGCACAGGGTATTCAACCAAGCCTGCACGTCAGTTCAGCCCACCAGAGCTGGTGTACCGCAGCAGTCCCAGGATCTCAGTCTCAGATGCACAGGCGTTAAGTGGGTCTTCAGCAACGCGCAGACTTCCTGCATAGAGTTAATCCTGGCCTGGGTGTTGGGACCTCGCAAAATCCTGCCTGCTTTAACCTCCCACATGAACGATCCCAATTCTTTATGAGAAGGAGACACTGAATATGGAGGAAAGCCAGCCCAGATATCAAACTCAAAGTGTGGGCAGCCCTGTTTTCATCACTACAACTCTGAAAGCTGTCTCCAATGCTCTTCCTGCTAGGTGTGAAATAAATTTGAACTTTCCCTTTGCAAAGTGCCCGTCAGTTGTTCCTTTCCCCACAAGATTTGAAGATGCTTTGATGCTGAGGAAGGGCCCCATCTGCTCGCTGTTTCACTTTTTAATGCTTTATATAAACACTGCTATAAAAAGCAATGAAATGCAGATAAAGAAAATAATGGCTTCATGTGGGGTTTGGCCAACGGTTATCAATCACTCCAAGGTGTGCACCCAACCACACCTATTAGAAAGCAGAGTTCAAACTTGATGCTACAGTAAAACACGCAAGAAGAGGGAATTTGGTCTTTTCCTGTTGCTGCATGTTAATTTGCTTTTAAATAGTCAGCCAAGAAATACTTTAATGCAGGTTGACCATGAATTTTATGTTACTTAAAGAGGTTGATCCCCATACCTTCTCGGTCTGTCTCTTTTAGCTGACCACAGCTTTGAGAATGGCTGAAAGCCTCCCGAGAGCCCCATAACATCTTGCAGGACATTGGAAGTGACACGGTTCAGACTAAATGATGGTCTGGCTTCTATTCCCTATATCGTATTTCCTGCTTTGGAGCAATTTACTTCTTCAGAGCCCTGCACTACAGTGAGAGCCCCAGACTCTGCTCCCAGCAGCAGTTGTGGGGCCACAGGAGCCATGTCCCAGAGCACACTGCCAAGGATTGCAGCCTGTGCTCTGCGTCTGCTTGTATCTATGTCACACACATCATTCGGAGCAGCAAAACACCAGTCTCTTCCACTGGGATGCTGTCACTTGCCTAACTTAACCAGGCTGTTGCATAAGAGACTATAAAATCTGTATTTTGAGCTGTATAGAATTTTCTGGAAGCAAAACTACAAAGGCAGGTTTGCACAGCCTGTGGCATATTCCCCACACAGCATCACGCTCCCCCGAGGGCTGTCCTTGCATGCCCTTGCTGCGCTTCCCGCTTCTCCGGGGTGAGCCATCTAAGGACTACAGCACTCTTCTTAAACTGATTAAGCATCGCTTTGTCCCTATAAGGGACATAATCATTATCATCTGCCTTTTACAGATGGAGGAAGTATTGCACAGAAGGAACTTGTCCAATGTCATTTAGGGCAGACAGGCCAAACCCAGAAACACAACCTCGATCCCTGAGCCCCAGCTCCGCAGTCTCACCGCCAGACAGGGCTGTTATCTATTCACAGCGAAGCCCATTTACTGAAGTGACTCACCCAGCAAATATATTCTTCTCACATGAACTGTAGAGGCATCGCAGCTGCTATGTATGTAGGATTATTTTTGTCTCTTTTCTGCTTAGGCGATGTTTTCAAAACGTAACCAGGAACTTGAGAGGTGGTCTGAGGGCTGCACCACTTGACCAGGATATTCAGGAGAAGAGAGCTGTTACAGCTCTAGGACTGCTTATATCGCTGCCCGTGGTGAGGAGATCATAGATTAGTTTTGTCCTGATCTTTTATTTTAGAGACCTTGTCTGGGAACCAGAGCTTGATAAAAATGCCAGCTTTCCTCACTTCCCTAACTGGGCTTCTGGGATCACAGGGTGTCCTGGAGGCAAAGTATCTAATTAGGAAACTGAGCAAGCTCTGCCTGTGCGTTGAAGTTTCAGACTAGGTGACTTCTTGGTGGCTGTGAGAGTAAAGCTGCCACAACAGTTTTGCTGGTGTTTAATGGGCTTTTAGAAGTGGCTGCAGAAGGGAAAGCACAGCTGCTCTGTTGCAGGGGGAGCTCCATGTCCCAGGAGATTTTAGAAAATAAGCTGTGTTTATTAAAAAAAAAAAAAGTATTAAACTGTCCCCTGCACACCTGCTCTTGCAGTCCGGATAAATCATCTGGATTCAGCTGAGCTGTGTCTTGGACATGCCTGGGGTCCCAAAGCCAGCTCGGTGTTGTGCTCTGGACCGTGTTTGTCAGGGGCAGAGCAGCAGCATCCTCGGGGGGATGCGAGCAGGCACAAAGTGCCCAGGCGGCCACACTGCTGGCTCAGGAGAGCCAGTGTGCAACCTGACCTCGGAGAACGCTCTTCCCTTCCCTCTGCGTGCCCAGCCTGCAACCCACTGTGGGGCAGCAGCCTGGTGGCGAGGCTCTGCAGCTTCAGCCATTTCTGTACTGTGAGAATGTCCATTTTCAGAAACTCCAAATGAATGTTTAGAAGAGTCAGGCAAAGAGATACTCTTCTGACCAATGGTGCAACACAGAGCCCAGGCGGGGTTGGGCACTTGCTGTGGCTATCCTGAGCCAGCGAGCAGTGGCCACCTGTCCCACCCCAGGCAGAAAGCCTTGGGGACAGCCCGGCCACAACCACCCCTTGGCAGCCACCGGCTGCCCATGCCGCAGATGGGCCTCACTCACGTGGTCAATGAGCTCCTTGATCATGCCGTTCCACTGCCCCTTCTCGTCTTGTGCCCCGTATTTCCCGTCCTCCACCAGCCGGATCTCGTAGGTGAAGCCCAGGATGATGGCCAGCTCCTTCAGGAGGTCGATGCAGTAACCCTCAAAGCGGTCGTTCCCGAACAGGGCCGTGTCAGACTTACGGAACATGACAAAGGGCTCTTCCTGCACATGGGAAGGCAAAAAGTCCCCGTTAAGGGTCAGCCGGGGTCCCAGCTCCCGCTGGAGGCAGGGCTGCCGCTGCGGGCCAGCCTGAGCCATGAGACCCAGGCTCTTCAAACAGGGTTGGCACTGTGACATGTTGGGAATAAATTAACTTTGCACAGCACATCAGCTAATTAGCAACCTTGTTTACCCCACAAAATTTAATTTTGTCTCTTCTAAGCAGCCAACTGTTTCCCATTTGGTAGGGTTTCAGAGAGAAAAATAACCATTTCATGCTCTAAAAATGTAGAATGTTGAGAAACAACAAAAGGGGGGGAGGGCAAAATCAACCCCAAGTCCCCCACAGCAGAAATGCAGCCGACCCGCACTGCAGTACCTGTTATTCTCTACAGCAGCGGCGAGCAAGAGGCGGGTGGGTTAAGGGCGAGGGAGCTGTGCGTGGCTGGTGGCCAGCCCCAAATGTTCCCCAGTTCAGCTTGCCTTCCTCTTTGCTGGCACTGCCTGGTGGGATACCCTGTCCCCATGCAGCCCTACTGCTGCCTGGAGAAAGTTTCTGCCATCTGCTCCAGTTATGGCTGCCGTGGAAAGGTTGGGGGGTGTCTTTAATCACCGTGGTGCCAAGCACTGGTGCAAGTGAAAAATAACTAATGAAGTGCTTTGCCCTAAGGATCCCTGCCCCTTTAGCGGAGGCTGGCAGGTGAGGTCTGCAAACACAGCAAACTGCACAGCCCTTGGGTGTGTATCAGGCTTGGGCAGTCACCAAGGACGAGGGACACGGGGGAGCCCGAGGGAGAAAACGTGTAGAGGACAGATGGAAATGGCAAAAGATGGTAGGCAGCAGGCAAAAGCTAGAAGGCAAAGGGAGGCTGAGATATTAACAGCAGTTAACACGTGGCTCGAATTGAAGGTATCTGCAAGGCTACTGTCCTTGCCTGCGGGGTGGCCAGTGAGGGGAGGGCTCATGTTTTGCTCCGCCAAGGCAGCCACGTTGCTGGAGTCCCTGTGACATTGCACGGGGACAGGGGGACTTGAAGTTGCAGGAGGGAAGTTCTGAGTCCCAGTTAGAGTACTACCAAGACGCCTGGTCTGGTGGAACGCAGGTGCCCAGTCTCTGGTGGGTATGCCGAGGAGGGGGGTCAGGACCCAGAGCTGGGCTGTGCCAGCCTGGGGGTTGGTGGTTTTTGGCTTCCAGCGCAATCTGCCAGCCTGCACCTCTGCTGTGGGGGACCTCTGCCACCCACCGGGTGGGCAGGCAAGCAGGTAGGAGGTGCCTGCTCGGCCTCAAAGCAGGGTGGGGACGAGAGAGAGCACACGAAGCTTGATTTGCAGAATTATAAAGCAAAACCGATACCATCACGCCTATAGAGTTTAGCTTGGCAGCACAGCTTGGTTAAATCCTGCTCTCCCTCGCCGCCTCCTCAGCTTTTTTCTCTGGAATTAGTGCTTTGTTTGTGAATCAGCTGAATCTATGGATCTTGATATAAATACACCAGCTTCAGAGCAGCCATAAAGCACTATTAATTTTGGGAAGCGCTGTAGGGATTACATACATATTTAACAGCCGAAGCACTGAACATTAGGACGCCACTCGCTTCAGTAATATATCTTCAGGTCTCAAACATTTCCTAGGGGGTAATTCTGAACTCTGTGAACCACTTATTCACGGACTATTTCACAATTTATTACTGAAAATGGCCAGACATCCAATTCACAAGCTCTCTCGGTTTGCTAATCGATTTCTCAGTGAAGGTGCCCTCAATTTCATAACTTCACAGTTCCCATATTGCTTGGGGAGAGTGGCACTGGCTGCTGGGGTAATATTTCTCTTCCAACAAGTCACTGCAATATGAGCAAAAGGGGAAAAAATAACCTTTCATGCTTTCCCTTTTAAAGGTTCCTCCTATGGCTTTCCTACAATCATTTACAGCAGTGCAAGAGTACAAAGGGGTGTTGCAAATGCAAATAAAGTTTAGGGTTGTATTTTATTTTTTAGAGTCCAGTATATAAAACCACAATTATTGCACAACTCGGGTCTAAGCACATTTCCTCCTCCTGCAGGCAAGGGAACTGCAGGACAGCTGTGGTTTCAAGGTAGATACCCCATGGCACGTGTGCAAGCCCAAGGAGTGGCACAATTAATAGGAACTGATATCACCCTTGTACATTATGTAATTTGTACATGCTCGTGGAGTACAAGATGAAAATGCTGCCTGAAAAAAGCATGTCAAAGGCAGATGGCTAACAGGTCTCCTCCTGGCTCCATCGTTTCGCGTTATGCCGTAGCCTTTGAGGTACAGTGATTATCGCACTCTAGACCCAGGCATTTCCACAGCTCTGGCCATGCATCTCACCCCTGACAAGATACATCTTTTCTGGTTTCCCTCAGTCCTGTCTGTACAGCTGTCACCGATAGCCCAGTCCTGAATTTATCTGCTGTCCCTCAGCTTCACCCTGCAGTCGGGTGCTCCTCCAGGTCTCAGTGCAGGCAGCTCTGCTGCCATCCCTCCAGCCTTCTCCCCAGGGCTACCAGGCTGTCCCACCCCAGGAATTTTCCCTGATGTGCTGCACACAGTTCTAATTACAGAGGGTTGGGGGAAGTGGAGTCATTATATAACTTCTAGTGAGTTTTCTCCAGCTGCATGGGTTGAACAATTCCCTTAGAGCTGACACTGAGCCTCCGAGTGACTTGGTGTGATGTGTTATTCATGTTGCCCTAAAAATTTGCATCTCCCATGTACAGGTACTGGCAGCACTTTAGGTTACCTTGCTACAATGAATTAAACCTGGCATGGCAGGCCTTTCCATTCAGCCTGTTAGAAAAACAGTACCTAACTTCTGCTTTCTGAACACACCAAGAATGCTTAAATGTATAAGAAAAAACCCCAGCCCAAACCAAATCAAAACTGTTTGTGTATCATGCCTGAGTGCAGTCACACTGCTGCAAGGGTCTCAACACAAGCAGTTTTACATTCTGATGCATGTTCAATTGTTAAAGTGCCTTTTGATCCATCATTCTGCTACTGCTTCTCCAGTAGCTCCTGATGTGAAGATTCATTTCAGTAACTACGGCCAGTGGGGAACCTTTGCTGCTGCCACCGGTTCTGCTACTGCACATGGCACAGGAACAGCGCCCCGTGCAGACTGCCCGGTATCCACGACCCACTGCACTCTCTCGGGACTGGTATGGTAGAAAACTTTTGGACTGGAAAGGAACTTTTCAAGTCTGCCCTGCATGTTGGGACATGAAAGTGGTGTGTTACGGAGCATAGCCAATGAGCTAAGCCTGTAGCTGACTCTTGGAGAGAGGGACCTTAAAGAAAACTTTTCCTTGGAACAAATATTACGTGGTGAATGGGAAGTTTGTTAGAAGGAGTGGATAATTTGCAATGAAAGCTGCAGCAGCGTCTGTATTTGGCTCACATTCTGCCTGCTTCCGTTCTGCTAACCTCTTGCTGATGGATACAAGCCCTTTGGTTTCAGCCTTTCTTCTGCCCTGGACCAAGTGGTTCTTTTTTCTGTTCTCCCCTGAGCATTTTCTTGGTCCTATTCCTTCTATGATACAGAACCCTACTCTTAGCCGGTCATGTCCTTTTCAGAAGGCAAGGGCATCATGAGGGATCACACTGCTCTGAACTGGGGAATGCATCCCCAGCTGGCTCTTTACCATCTGTAACTTTATGGTCCCTGAAAATACGGAACATAAAAGGGCCAGAAAATTTCTATAGGCAGAACCATAATCAGGCCCAATTTTGAACAGGCTGTCCAAGGGCTCACATTTTTTTTGCTTCCTGGTGACATGCCATGAGCCTGCGTTGTGTAATACAGCTATATAGAAACCAATGCCACTAGTCATCATCCATTAGATAGTAAATAAAAATTCATTCTGATCTCATGCCTGCTGTCAAATCCAATAGTGAATGTGATAACAAAATGCAGCACGACAGTTGGAAGCGGAGGAGACCTGTTAAGCAGCCGTGGTTTGCTGGATAACGGCATTACTCTTAGCTAGTTTATCAAATACGTACTTAAGAGCGGGAAATAAACACGATTGTCACAGCTAAGCCAGGGTCTCTGGTTGTTGTTAGTATTTTCTTCTGTAACAAGAACGCTCCTATCTGAGGTGGGCAGTGCTGGCCATCTGACAGTGCCCGCCGCCGCGCTGCTGCCTGCCCAGGCACTGGTGATAAATGGGTGACTTGGAGCTTCCCTGGAGCTCAGCACGTGCAAACCTGCACTCTTCAGCATGCAGGGAGCGAGGGGGACCGGGGACCCGGCCAGGCGGCTGAAGCAGAGGAGCTCAGCCAGGATGAGTAGCAGCCTCCTGGGCATGGGGATCACCGGCGGTTCCAGCTGGCCTGTGCCAGCCTCACTGCCTGCCACGTGCTGGCTGGCAGCCTGCTCGGGAGTGGTGGCATCGGAGGATGCTGCGGGTCACCTTGGTGCAGGTGTGTGGGCATTGCGGTGCCCTGCTGAGCCCAGCCTGCACGCGGGGGCTCTCTGTGCCCTTGCTCGGCTTTCCAGAGGGACTAACTGATCTGTACTGGGATACTGTAAATTTTCAGCAATATCATATATCTCTGAGATTTGTGCATGGAGGAAAAAGACAGGCTTGCAATCTCCTACCAGGACCGTCGTGACAATTAGAGATCTGTTGCTCAGCGAGTCTGTGACATTAGGCCCTCGTCCTTTGGAAATTTCTGTGATGTTCAAACCATCAGAAGGGCTCCACGCTCCAACCTAAAATGAAGGAAGCAAACAAACACATGAACACGCGGTTTACATTCCTTTCCTGCTCTCAGCATCCTACTGGCCTGGGAGATGGAGCTTGCTGCTTTTGTCTGCATTAAAGAGAAGCAGAGCTGAAATTATCATCTTGTATCACCTAAACGGAAGATTTGCATTAACTCTTCAGCTGCAGGTCACTGTGGCTGCACATGTATAATAAATAACCCGTACGCTGCCCTCTGACGCAGGTGCATGAAAGGCGACCACGATGACTGGAATTTAGGGGCTGGATGAACAATTTGCAAAGGTGCTGTGTAGCATAAACAGTCAAACTGCACTGAAGAATCAAATGTGAGCAACTATAAAGCAGAAAAAAAAAGAAAAAAAATGACCAATATGAGGTCATTTTTCTTCTCTTTTATTTCCCCACAAATTTGCCTTGCTGGGGAGAATTAAAAATGACTTGACCAGCTCTGCAAATCCCCGGTAGGGACCATTCCTATCCTCTGTGCTGTGGCAAACTAGACAGACATTTCTAACACATCCCCTTGGAAGGGCCCTGGGCATCCCTCCAGGGAAGTCCATTGCAATGGTGGTTGCAGTCCTGGCAGCAAACCTGGAGGAGGGAATGGCAGCAGACTTGCTCAGGCACGGACACAGGTATGCATGGCTACGTTCCTCATCAATTTGAGGTGCTCTGTTTTTCTCAAGCTGTCAATTTTAATAAATTATTAGGTGTTAAAGAAGTCTATTGATCCAGAAATAGCAAAACATATCTCTATTTAAGAGAAGTCATCTGGGCAACTCTAAGCCTGTTAACCTGATCTCTGCGGTGCAGGGGAGGCTTTAGAACAAACTTTGAAGGCAGGACTGGCTAAAGGACTGTGACAGTGAGATAAAATGCCAGGAAAACTGGAGGAACATGGACTGCTGCCAGCAAACAGAGCAGGGTGGCCATATAGCCAGCCTGACTGTGAGAAAAAACTAAATTCCACATGGACATGGGAACAGAATGATCCATCTGTAGGGTCAAACTGCGAGATGGGACTCAGAGAGAAACCAAAGGCAGACAGCTCAAACCCACTGGGGAGCCAGGAACTTTCAATGTTTTATTTATTGCTATTTTTAAGAAGCTTCAACCTCTTCAGCAGTCTAAGGGGAGAACTTGGTTTTACCGCATCCCCAAAAAGAGACTTTGTAATGAGCAAAGCTGCCTGGCAAAAAAATGTCATAAATTCTAGAAGAGTTTCCATGAACTTTGCGAAAGGCTCTAAATATTTCAGGTAAAACCTAAGCAATCCCCCATATCTTCCTTCGATCACACAACCGCTGCAATGTCAAAAGATTATTGTTGTGCATGGGAAAAGAGAAGCAAGTCTATAAAGCCCATGCTAGCAGCACTGCAGACTCAGTGAACTATGACTTGCTGAGTTTTCTTTAAGAAAATTAAATACATGGCACTTAAGACTGAATTAATCAGTTTAAAATATTAAAAAAGGAAAAAAAGTACATTAAGAGAACTGTGCAAGTCAGATAGTCAAACTACATGTAATTAGGTCTGGTTAATACTCCTGTAATCCCTGGAACATCCAGGAGGTATAAGGATCAGGAGTTCAATCCTAAAGCTCAACAAACATAAGCTATTATACATAATGCACAATCCCATACGGGATTTGTTTGTAGTTTGGCATTTTGTTATTTCAGATTAACTATTGACATAAACCTAGCTTCAACAGAGATTTGACATCGATACTTTAAAACCCCTCTGGAGCTGACAAGAAGCTTTCAAAAAAATAATAGTGGGAACTGTGAAATCTCTGAATTGTTGGAGACAAAAGTTGAACGGCTGTACAGCGTATGCATCAAGGTTTGGCAGCTTCCTATGGGCTTTATGTGACACACCACAGCAATAAATACAGCTGGTGCCAGCTATTCTCCAGTACACCTGAGGAGTATTAGTTTGACAGATAGATATTGCGGTTGTAGTTAAACATTTAGATTCATGTGGTATCCAAATACTCACACATTTTTCTATTATTCTACCAACACAGCTCTCTGGCAGTCCGTCAGTGCCACTGTATTCCAAAAAAGACGGTTTGGGTTTTTTATTTTAGACTCTGTAAACAAAGTATTTTGTTAAAAAAGAAGTCAGGTCACAAAATTGTCTCCTGCTCGGTTCTTGTGAGAGGGCAGCATCTTCCCCTGGTCCTCTCCTGCCTCCTTCCTGCACAAGCTTGGTTGATCACAGCTGAGACTGAAGGTCATTTGGTTTATTTGAAATGTTTTCTTTATTCCATATTTGACACCAAAAAATACCCACTAGGAGAGTGCTGTGGTGACCTTGAGATTTTTTATGTGAAGCAAGGAACTACTGCTGTGGTGTGAAAGTGTGGCAACAGTTTATTTCAAAGAAAAGGAAAAACAAACTGTAAAAAAAGGGGGATGGGGAAGTCAAGCTGTTTGGTCCCAGGGAGCTTCACTGCACAGGATCCGTCCCCTCCGAACCACAGGGTTGATCAAACTGCTGTCTCCAGCCTCCGGGGACTGCCTACCTGCACGGTGTGATTAATTCCTGGAAAAGTCATCTGTGCATGTTGGGCTGCTTGCTGCATGGTTAATTGAAAACTCCCTCTCTCTGCTCCCGGCTGGATTTCCCGCAGTAGCATAACCTGTCCCCATGTCCAAAGGTTACAGGACTCAGCACTCAGCCCTGGCTGCCAGTCAGCACCTTGTGCGTGCTGGAAAGCAGACTCTGCTCCAGAAAGGGATTTGCTGCCCGGTAGCCAACTGTCTCCTGTAAATCTGCAAGACACCTTTAGCAGAAGGGGGACTCAGAGGCGCTCACAAAAGGGGTCAGGCTCCGGCAGCCCTCGGTGGCCTCACATGTGTTATTTGGAGCCTGATGAGAGCACAGCCCCTGGGCACTGCTCACTGCTGGGATCAGCTGGCCGCTGTGCTGGGCTTTCTTCACTTCGCTGCTCTCTTTTGTCTTAAATGATCTCACCTTGAAACCCGTGTTCTAGGAGCTTTAATGCTTTGCATGTTGCCTTTTTGCTTTTTTTTTTTTTTTTTTAAAGTAATTGAAGAAAAGGAAATGAAATCCCCGCGAACACCTGAGAATCAGATTTGCACATCAGCATCATATTTCTGTGCCCAGAGGAGATTTGCACTAATTAAGAGGCTCTGAGGCTACAGCCTTTGTGCCCTGTTGCCTCTGGGTGGCCGGGCAAACATGGCCACCAAACAAGACCCCTCCAGCCAGCCAGGCAAAAACGTGATTCACTTTTTTTCATATTGTCCCTTCGATAACACAAAAATGCACACCACATCCCGCAAAATCTAGGCTGTAATAAGCGGGTGCCGTTGCCAAGCCTTAGGCGGTTTCCATTGTGGGAAATCACACCCAAATGATGCTTCCAAGAGCTGTTGCCTCCTCAGGGAAAAATCAGGGTTTTGTAAGCAAGCCCAGCAAGATGGGTGGGGTGGGACAGGCTTTATTCCTTCCACCTTTGGCCCGGACAAGGAGGGGTTAATGGCTGCTCAGAAAGTTTCTTCTGCTTCCACTATCCCAGGAAAGTGCCACAAGCACTTCAGCTAGTAGCCATAATCCTACGCAAGTTGCTTCAGGGCTAGTGAGTCATGGTTGAAGCATGGAAAAGGATCTGAGAAATCCCACAAAATAAATATCCTTCTATATAAAAACCAGAAAACCTGGAAACAGTACAACCAGCAACCATTTTCTCTGGTGCCTGAGTATCAGAGTTAGACTATATGTGGATAAGACAAACCCTGCCTACCTTTTCGAGACCATCTTCTTTGAGGCTGATGATATCCAAATCAAAATCTGTCCGTAAACCACTGGTTTTATTAAAGACAATCCGTCCTGTTAATCCTTCCCATTGGGCCTGTGGAAGGGAGAAAAAGTAGCAGAGCTGTTACTTGGTATCATAAATAATCCTTTGCCCTCCACTGCATGTTCTTTTTATTAGTCCTTATACTGGTTCTTTCTCCCCAAAGAGTATGATTAATTAATAATCACCTCTGTTGCTGTTCGGACTGCAGACAGAGCTGGAGTTTCTCTTAACTCTCTTGCAGTCCTTGCTACAGTTTTTGTTTGCACCTTTTGCGTTCACCAGCTGTTCCAGGATGTGATGACTCAGTAGAAATCTGCTTGCATTTATCATGGCATCCTTGTGTGCTGCGTTTATCCTTGTAGTACTGATAAATGCTGGGCTGCAGGGAGCTTGGGCTTGGGACAGCTCCAGTCAAGTTCATAAATAATCCCTTTTTGCACAAACCTGCTGATGCTTCCAAGGTGTGTGGAAGCTAAAATGTTCTGAACTCTTCTCTCTCTCCTTTCAGATGGAAAGTGGAGCAGAAGAGGCCAAGAGCCTGTCCATGCTAGCAGGCTCTGTTGTTTTGAAACAGGCCTGGGAATCTGGTGGGCCCACGCTGTGTCTGCAGCCCTCGTCCCTTTTTTGGCAGTACAAGCATGGGGTAGGTGCCCACTGTGGGGAAGCCCCACTCCTGGGGATTTTCCGTGCTTGTCTGGATGAGGCCCTGCACAGCCTGGTCTGACTTGGGAGCTACGCCTGCTCCCAGCAGGGGCCTGGGGTAAAGATGTCTAGATTCAGGTCAACCAAAATTATTCTGTGATTCTCTTTCTTTTCCCCTGTGCACTTTGCAGCACCACCAGAACTAATCTCTCTGATTTAGGAGGCGAGAGCACCTCAAAGATCAGGCGTTAGCTGTGTTAGCAGAGCAGGAGCTAAGGGACAGCATGGTACACGGTGCCTGCTGTGCCTGGGGACAGTGCTAGGATGTGCTGTAAGTACCTGTCCCAAGGAGGATGCTCCCGTAGGAGTGCCAGGCTGCTGGCATGGTTTACTGCTTTGCAATCACAGCTCCGCAGCGCAGAGCTGAGGCTCGGGCTCCTTCCCCTGAGCGCTTCAGTGCGCGCTCCTCGCTGACAAATGTGTTTCCTTTATGGGTGGGGAAGCTTGAAATACCCCAGTGTGATGAAGGTGGCATAACGTATTCTCAGGGGGGAATGACTGGCGTGTTTCCCAGTAAATACACTCGTCTGGCTCTTCCTCATTAATTCCTGAGGAGTAATGACAGCCTTCTCCCAGCCTCAGCACCCTTGTGTTTTGGGGAGGGCTGTGCTCAGTTTGCTCACTTTGGCAGGCAGGTGGTTTGCCCGTGGGACGCACAGCCTGCGGAGCCCCCTGGGAGCCAGGGAAGACACGGAGCGTTTAACGTACCCAGCTGGAGCAAACACAGCTGTGTGCTGAGCCCTGCACCTCCTGCACCCACGGGCTGCACAGCTCCCGGGGCTGGGCTGGGGGGGCACGGCGGCGGCGTGGCCCCCATGAGCTCTGATCCCACTGGCATCAGCCCTGTCTCTGCAGGCAAATGCCAAGTGCCCATTGTCCTGGCCCTTGGGCAGGTGGTGGCTGCTGAGGAGCGTGTCCCCTCGCCTCCTGCCCTTGGCCCAGTCCCCCTGCTTCTTGGGGAGCCCTGACAGCACATGGGGTGAGGGTGGCCTCCCTGGGGCTGGCAGGGCCACTGTCCTGGCCCTTTTGCACCTCGGCTAGTGGGAACTAGCAGGGCTTCACCCCGGGAGTGGCACCTGTGGCAGTCCAGTACCGTGGGGGCCATGGCCTGTGCACGCACAAAGCGAGTGGTACTGTTGTCTGTGGGGAGCCCAGGGCCAAGGGAGCAGGTGCCTGCGGTGAGGCATCCCTCTGTGTGCTGCTTTGTCCTTACAGGAGTTTAGAGAGAGCAATTACTGTGTGTTCTGATTGCAACGGGGAGGAAGCTTATCCCTGCAACGAGCTGACACGGTGCCAGAAAGGGAAACAACAGGCAGGCACTGGAGTGTGAGGCTCAGGGTAATTTGCAAAAGGAGCCAACCAAACAAATTATTTACACTCTCTTTTGGCAGCCAGCTGGAGCGGCTTTCTGCAGAAGGGAACAAAACATGAGAAAGGAGAGAGAGGAGAGATACCATCTTCAGTGCCTATTAAGAAAAAAGTTCATTCTCTCTCTGCAGTGGGAATCGTTCTTGCTTTCTCCTGCCTTACGTCTGCGTGCTCCGTGCAGCTCGGCAGCACCTGGGGTGGGCACGCTCTCACTGCACTTAGGTGCCTGTGTCCGGGGGCTGTGGGGGTCTGCAGGCGATACTGCAGCACGAATCATAGTAACGACTAACAACACACTTCTAGTCTTCTGTTTAAAAACTTTAGGGGATTTTATACCCAACCTTTTAAATGTGGCCCAATCACGTACCCGATATTGCAGTCAGTTTCATAACTTGCCATGTGCAAAGCCACAGGCATAGAAGTTTTAAAAGGCTTTAGGGTAAATAAGGGGTTTTCATCACAAAGACACATTTGGTAGGGTTTGCAGTATCTCCCTGCAGCTTTGTCTTAATTTTTTTTTTTTTTAATGTGAGGGCTCCTTTTCACAGACAGAGCAAAACCTGGGGTGCGAGTGAGTGCAGGGGTGCGTGCTCGGGGGCTGTTTTGGGAGGGCTGCCCACCTCTCGCTGCACCTTCCCCGTGCTGCACTCCCTTGGTGAGCTCACTGCTCACAAACACCCGTGCTTTGACTGCTTCCCTACTTAAGCCAGATGCAAACAAACAATTACGTGGGCTGAACAGAGAGAAATCATAATGACTGAAAACAGAGAGGGAGCGAAGCTGCCTCCTCACTCCCCTGGCTCCCTACTTGCTAAATCCACCGCTCTGCCAAAACTGTTCATCAGCGCGCAGGCAGAGACGCACAGCGCTGCCAGCTTTGCCACTGGGATTTAGTGGCACTGAATGCCCTTTGTGCACCCCAAGCAAATGTTCCTGTAAAAGGCAAATGGCTATTGCTCTGCTAAGAAATGGCCTCAGAGCGTGGTCCAGCTGCTCTTGACGCAAGAAGAGGCCAGGGCAAGTCTCAGTGACAGCATGGGAGATTTCAGCTTGTTTTGGCATGGCTGCATGGATGTTATTTTAAAGGCAAAGACAAGATTTTTCCTTTCTGGGTGCATTCAGCAGCCTGGTGTATATCTGTGCTTCCATCCAGTTGTACCTGCCCAGGCGGGGGGATTTTTTATAACTTCATACCTGCCAAGCCTCTCTGCTACATGTGGACGTACTTGCATGTTGGGGAAGTTTCGTGTTAGTGGGAAGTGATTATGGTTGCAAATCATGCTTTTACCTCTTTTATAAAATTCATGAAGCGGCCACCGAACCTCCAGGCTTTGTGCCGGTGGCACTGCAGGGAGTTCACGGTCATCTGAGGGGCGCGCTGGTAGCAGACGGAGACCACGTGCACCGCATCGTACAACAGGGCAGCGTCTGTCTAAAGGGGAACAGCATTTGTGTCGATAGCGGTTCCAGAGCAAGGAAGCACTGGAACAGCAAAGCAGCGAGGGATCTGTAAAGTGTCACAGGAGAAGCTGCAAGAACCCCCTTTGAGTTCCCCCCTGCCCAACACCCGCTGCACCCAAGCGTTTCTCTGTCCTGGTCCACTGCCAACCATCCCACCTCCTGGGTGTCTAACCCTGCAAACAGCACTCCGAGGGCAGGGCTGGGTTCTCCAGAGAATCACTGCTTCTCAAGAGACTGCCCTAAACGCGTATGCTTCGATACAAGGCTCGTATAAACCTCTAAGCTGACCTCTCATGCAAAGAACATCCTCAAAACACGTAGCTCTGCACATGACAAAGCCTCACAGTTTTTCTGTTACGTGTCTCTTAAGACTAAAAGATCATAGTTCTGCCTTAAAATCAGAGATTGTGAAAATGCCATTTGTGTACATCTATTCTGGTTATTTCTAGCTTATTTACTACTGTATTGTCAAACAAGGGGGCTAGTACCGATTTCTGGATGTAGAAGACAGTAATAGAATTTTCTTACTTAGTCTGTTTTCTCTGAGTGTAAAAAACCCTGTATGAGAACATATTATCCACACTATTTTATACATGGGAAAACAAGAAACAGAGAAGTTAAATGGCTTGTCTGTAGGCATGGAATTTTCCAAAACGACCTGAACTGTCACCAAAATCAGGACCTCAGAGATTTGTAGCATCTTCCTGCATTTCAGTGATTTGAACTTTTTTTTTTTTTTCTTCCATGTAATGTGATGGTTTTAGATTCAATTTGAGATGCCCTATCTCACCTCCAAACACTGATCAAGAGAACTGGATTTATTTTTCACTCTGATATGGTAAGACCTCCTAGTGAAAATACATTATTTGCTGGCTTCACAAAGCTACAAAACAGATAGGAGTGTAGCAGCAGCGTAATGAAACACAGTAAAACAAAATAATACAGCAGATAACTGGGCAAATATCTAACAGGATGTGGCTATGGAAAAAATCCTCCGATGTTGGCAGCCATCCCTGTGACCTTCCCTTCCCTCAGCACACAAGCATGAAGAGCAGGCACCTGACTTGCATCCCATGGGCTCGTATTTACAGCAGCAGGGACAGGTTCTGTAAATTTGGGGCTGGGGGAGAAGGGGTGTAAGAATATGTCCAAGCAATTTCAAAGTGAGTTACATACTGTAATGCCCAGCTGAGATCAGGGCCCCACTGGGACAGGCAGCAGACAAACACAAATAAAAGGCAGGATCCCTTCTGAGGCAGCAAACAGGGAACGGGAGAGGGGCCAGCGGTGGTGGAGGGAACCCAGCACCCTTGCGGGCAATATGATGCTGCCCTTGTGGCCAATGCTGCAGAAAAGTAGAAGGCTGGAGGAGAATGGTGGGGCTCTCCTTTAAGGAAAAAAAAAAAAAAAAAAAAGAACAGGAGGGATACAAGAGACCATTTCAAGGTGAAAGTCTGGGAGGCTTTGCCACTTGTGGGGTTGGTTCTGGCAGATCTGAAGGGAGAGGGAAGGACGGAGCCAGTCAGCAATTACGGGGGTCGGAGACAGCCTCGCAGGGAAGACAGATGGGCGAGCAGGTGCTGTACCTTCCGAGCAGTAACTCAGCAGAGCAGAGCTGCCATCAGACCCTAAAAGGAGTCATCAAAGCTGCAGTGAAGCCCATCTCTGGGCATAGCTTTGGCTCTTTCTCCCTGCATCAATCTCAGCGAACTGCCTGGTGCGGTCCAGCTGTGTGCTGCACCCCCAGCCCCTGGCAGCTGGGTGTTCGGCTGCTCTCGGGGTCTGTGTGGAGAGACGACGGCAGCAGAGCCCTGCAAGCCCCTGTGGGACAGGACCTGGTGACCTGGCTGGTCCAGTGGGACAGGAGCGTTTCTGGTCCCCAGTGCTGCTCCCAGGGCTGGGCAGAGGCACTTGCAAGGCGATTGTCCTGCCCTGAGCTGAAACAGGACTTGTGGAGAGCTACTGAAGAGAGATGATGCCCTTTCCTGGGTGCTCTGGGGTTTGGGGCACGCACAGCCCATCCCTTTCCAGGTTAGCGAGCGCTCGCTGCATCTGCACATCAGGCGAGCGTGGAGAAATCCTGCTGTGTCTGAACAAGGGGTACAATACCCAGCTGATTGCAGCTCCCTCTCTTCTTGTTCCCAGCAGGGTGCTTCCCCACTGTGCTCAGCCCCTTCTGGAACTGAAATTTTGGATTTTGTTGGTCCTGGGGGCAGCTTTTTACTGGCAAGAAGGGAGGGGGAAGAGCACAGTGTCTGAAAATTAGCAAGTCCGTTGGCAGCTGGGCCTGCAAAAGGAGTGTTAGCACAGCAGTGGGCTGCACGGGATTCACCAGCCAAACCCACTGCATTTGAGGGACAGTTATTAAAGGATGGAAGTAAGTGCCCTGGGGAAGATACCTGGGGTGAGTTGTTACTAGTATAAGCACCAACAAGAATAATATAAAGGCCTTAATCGACATTCCTGCCTTCCCTGCCACTCTGGGCTGCTTCCCAGACTTCACCCGTGGTTTGTTTAAATTTCTCATACCATCATCACGCCATCGAGCAGTCCCAGCTCTGCCTTGGGCGCTGACTGCAGCCGCTCCATGGACCACTTGTCAATGATGGAGGACACATGCGGGTTCTCCACGTTGAGGATCCGGAAGCCGGTCAGGTTCACTCCAGAGTAGCGGTATGGTTCTAGGTCTAATGCATAAAGATCCTTAAAAGAGAGAAACCAGTTTAAACATTTTGTTTAGCTTTGTTTTGTTTGTCTTTTCTGTATCGGTTGGTGTCTGTGAAGTGGGAAGGCAGAGCCCGCAGAAGGTGGGAGGTAGGACAATGCCCTCACGAATTCGGTAGGTTGTGCTGTCTGTTGCCATCAGTCGCTGCTCGCAGGGCCTGGTAGGTGTGAGTGGAATTTGGGTGTCGTATGTGCAGGTTCACCCACACGCAGCAGAGGGAAACTCCTGCCAAAGAGCCCACGCTCTGCATACAAGAGGCAAGTGAATTATGGGGAGAAACCCAGAATCGCTATCTGTAACCACCCAAAAAGAGGCTTGTGAGCAAGGGGGAGGGGACGAGGCAGAGTTCCTCTACCCGAAGCTCCCTGGGGCCTTTCCATGGAGGATTTGCTGTAAGTGCTGAAGCCCACAGGGTGCTGCAGATGACAGAACAACTCTGAATGCAGAATGCCAATTTGCAGACGGCTATCAAAGAGGAACTAAGACGCATTTCTTGACATTACGACCAGCCTACACAGTCTGCAAATGAATGAGAGTGCCTTTTATAAGATTTAAAAAAACCACAGCCAGGCAGTCCTCAGCTCTGCTGGCAGCCAGCCCACAAGCATTGCCTGGCAGACAGTGAGAGAGGGGTATTTGGAGGCTTCTGCGAGTGCACTTCTTTAATGCATCTCTTGGCTCTGCTGCATGTCTAAATATTAACTTCAGTTCAGGGATTAACTTCAGTGCTCAGTAACCAGTCTGAGTAGTTTGGGGTTAGACAGCATGGCAAGAGCATACCACAGCTGATCTACTCTGCCAAAACCCAGGGCAGCTGACACGAGGGGGATCGTGGATGAATGTGGTGGAGAATGGCAGTCGGGGGGGTGCTTCATTAATGAGAATCATTTGTTGGATGGGACATATTTGATCAGAGTTTATCCTGAACAATTTCTGCAAGTGTTCAATGGTAATAAAAATGTGGGGAGGCAGAAAGGCAGCACCACTGTCTTCTTCGATAGGGTGTGTGTGTGTGTGTGAATATGGGAATGGTGTTAATTGCTCTCACAAGGGATTATAAAGATGAGTTTAAATACAGCATGAGATTATGTGTCCATTGCTTTTTTGTATAATGTGGCTACACCGGCAGGACCCAGCCATGCTGTGGGTTCACCCAGACACAGCGTCTGTCAGCGGCGAGCTTTGTTCTGCCCATGGGGGAGCTGGAAAAGCACTGGTCCTAAAACACTGCCCTAAGCAAAGCATAACAAAATCAGCACTTGCCAGCAACTGAGACTTCATTCTCAGTGGGAGAGCAAGGAATTCTTATAGCTATTTTGCTTTAATAAGCTTTGGGGGTTTGATATTTTCCTTAAGCACTGGCCTCTGACTTTACACCCCCAAGGCATGTTGCTGATGGATGCCATGTTTTAATCTGCAGGTGCAGCCAGGGACGGAGTCATTAATCACACCCACAACAGAGTTCAGGGTCTTTGTTGTCTGGGGTTTTTTCCCCTGAAAAATTGCAAGCACAAATCTCTATGTTTTACTAAAGGGCATTGTGGAAACCAGGCCATGATGCTGACTTTTAAATGACTTACAGTAAGTAAGGGCAAATACAGTTGTTTAACCTCAGACAGATGCTTCTATTATCTGGTTGTGAGGGTGTACGGTGGTCTGTGCCTGACCCACTGAAATAGATTTATTTTTTTTTTTTCAGAATTCATGACTTTTCGTCAGATACTTCAGATTGTATTCTGGAAATTGTTGTAGGGCAATAATTTTCTGTTGTAAATGCAGATAATTTTCCCCTTAGAATGTGACTCTATGTGACAAAACTGATCCACCAAGCTCCGGATCTCACGGTCCATCGCAGAGCTGCCAGCCCACCAGCCCCAGCCACCTTTCCAATCCTCTGGGTATTTTGGGTGCCCTCCCCGTCCTCCTGCTCTCCACTGACCCTTCATTTCACCAGGTTCCTATAGAAGCCAACCTCCCATCAGGTCCCTTCTTAGTTCCCGTTTAAATCTCAGCTGCACCTGATTTATCATCTCCTGGAATTAAGAGGATAATTAAGAATATAAGCCGAGTATCAGAACAGGGGGAGGTGTAGGGGGGATTGCCGTATCAGTTTATTCTGGATTTTCTGCTGCTGCCCAGCCACAAATTGAAACATCTGGTTCTATTTTCCACCTCATCTACACTCCCTTTCACTCATTATTTTCTGTACTTAAGATTAATTATCCCCTCCATCCTACTACCATTAACCAAATTTTGTTCTTGGTATTTCTGTGTGGCTCTTCCCCTTTCTCAGATATGCTCTCCCACCTCCCCAGTTGGAATTCCCAGCTTTGGTTCATCAGTCGTAGGTGACAATGCTGAGGTCTGATCCGCGCTGCATGCAGCATGCGCAGTAGGGAGCTGTAAAAGCAGGTGTCCGGGAAGGGCATCCTCCATCTGCTCTTTGCAAAACAGCTCGTGGATAATGTGCCTTCCATGGATTGCTGAGGATCCCTGGCTGGGCACGGATTGCTTGGGCAGCTGTTGCTGGGAGGAGTGGCCGTGGCCCTAATGGGAGACGTGCATGTGCAGTGCCATTGGGCTAACAAACTGTCATGTGTTCAGTCGTGAGTGCACTTGTGTTGTGCCATGACCCTCAGGTACACGGAGTTAAACAAGTACCTGGTTATCAACACCAGTGGAAAACGGCTGGTTTGGCCTAGCACCTCATCGAGAGCAGGCAGGCTGGGTGTCTAAGTTTTGTTTATGTCAACTCAAAGCCCGGGAAGAGATTCCTGCTTCTGCCCGTCTGTAACTTGCAGCAGCTGTGACAGTATGCAGCGGGGAAACTTCGGTATTTGCAAGGACTCATTGCTACAAGCTGCCCAGAAATTCCTAGAAGTGTTGAGTTTAAGGGGGTTGTCACTGCTTGGATGTCACACTTTGCAGGATGTAAAAGCTGTGCATGCATTAGACAGAGGCTCGCAAGTGTTCCTCCTCCTCTGGTAGGAAAGGCTGATGGGCCTCCTCATGCTGAAGTCAGTGAACTGTAGTCTTGCAGCCTAGCAAAATGTTGAAGCATTTCATGCCAAGTGTTGATACACTGTGCTCAGTATTGACTAGGGACCTTTTAGAAACATTCAGTATAACATAATAGACTAATTCATTAGCACCCCATGGGTCCTGTACTGTAGAAGCTGAAGCACATGCATTGCAAGCTAGGAAAACATTGCCTTAAGGAATGACAGATTAAAATATCTTTCCCATGATATAACTGTTATTTCAGGAAAGTGGCATTAATTGTGATTGCTTATCTATTAATTTATTATAATTCTTCTTTTCCCACCTCCAGGCTGTACCTACACATGAAATGTACTCTAGGCTCAGCTGGGGCTGATTAATAGGAGGTTATCTGGGAAATGCTTAAAGCTGCCTGGAATAGATAATGGCAGCAGGGGTAATTAAAATGTCTTTTGCATTTGAAAAATAAATTTTGCATTTTTTAAGGGTTGGTTTAGTCTGTTTGTTTCCTAAAGGCAAAAAGATAAATTGGATTTTCAAAATCACACAAAATTCAACAGTATACTAGACAGTAGTATCCTAAATGGAAACAGAAGTGGCATGCCAAGAAACCCAAACCAAAATGCCTCCTGGAGTCAAAGAACCGGCCTGTGTTTAACCAGAGCAGACTTAATTTCAAGCTGAGTTCTTCTCATGCAAAATAAACCTGTGGTGCTGAGCTCTCGACCACAGCAGGGCTGCTCCTGGCTCTAAGGGAGCCCTAGATGAACACAGAGGAGCACATCCCCAGTTCTTACTGATACTCAGCCCCATCACATCCTGTCTGTGGGACTACAGCCTCACCAGTTCACACATGGGCTCATCCTTCAGTGCGTGGGTAGCTGCACTGAAATCGAAATGACTGGGAAGGGAAATAAACCTAGCACCTACATCTGTGCAAAGCCGGAGCAGCTCCAAAGGAGCGAGCCAGTCCAAAAGCAGTGAAAGAAAAGACTGACATCTCAGAATGAGCACCGGGCAATACTGCAGTTGTGGAGATGTTACAGCCAAATCATTGTGGTCTGATTTTAACCTGAAGATAAATCTAGCCCTGCTCTCACCTCCTGTTAGGTTACCAGACCTCTCTTTCCCTGTCTTTTCCCACCCCACTGCTTTAGTGTCCCGCAGCTGTGCAATGCATGCCCTGGACAGGACACCAGCCCGCTTCCCTGCCTCCTGAACTGCCTCCTCACTCCCCACTGCAGCTCAGCAGTGAGTGTAAAAGGTGTTTGCACAGATTAGATACTTTACCAGAGTGGTGAAGATGAAGTGGTAGTATTCTGTCATCATTCCCATTGCCATGGCCTTGAGGAGAGTAGGGAAAGGAGGTTAGTAAGAGTGGATACAAGAATATAACAGTCAAGCAACATAAACCTCTACAGAGCTGATCTGGTAAATGCGGCAGGAGACAGGCCCAGGAACCCAGAAGCTGGGTCCTGATCAGTCCTGTGAAGCAGTTACGCATGTGCTTAGCCAGCAAGGGTCCTGTGCTTAAGTGCTGAACTGAACTGTGGTCCTCGAACCTTTCTGAAACAGCAGCAAAGCCCCAGTGTCCAGCTCCTGCAGAGGCTGGTGGCATTTCTGGGTGTTGCTGTGCCACAGAAGGCTGGGACACTGTGGCACACCACTGTGCTCACAGATCACTCATGGTGCAAAATCTCCAGGGCTACAGGCTTGCTTCTGTCGGCATGGCTGGGAGGAAGGGGGTTGCCTTTCCTTCTCAGATACCAACAACGAGCAACCTTCCATAAACCCACGCTGAATAACCTCAAGCAGCCTGTTCTTATGGTTACAAGTCCGTGTGCTGGCTCGGAAGCTAAGTAAAAGGCTTTTTATTTCTTACGTGTATTTCTGGTGCTCTGCATCCCTTCCCCTTCAGTGTCCATTCGTATAATGAATATGTACAGCTCTTGCCTGTGTGTCTCTACTTCCTGCATCCAATAACCAGATTCTAACGTAGTGCCTGGTTTACAAATGGGTCAGTGAAAGTATAGGCACAGGGGTGGGGAGTGGGAACATCTCCTGTCTCTCAGCCCTTGGAGATTGTGGTCCAGACCTACAGGCTCTTGGCCAGCCCAAGCTCTGGTTGTGCCAGCTCCGACATGAAGGATGGTTTGTGCAGATTGCTGAGATTTGCATAACTGAGCACTAGAGAGAACATGTTGTTCTGTGAGGTTTGTTGGAGGATGACTGTGGGCTGAAGGGACCTCGGCTGGATGAGCTTGTTCAGGCCCTACACAACAGGAGGGGAACGTGTTTCTGTCTGTGAGAAAGATCACCTTGAAGTTGGTGGCTGGCAAAAGGAAAGAGATACCCATGGCTTTGACTGTGACGCTGACTGTCTGAGCATGTTTTCTAGAGAAAACACATGCAAGAGCACTTCAAAATCTCCACTGATGGGAAAGTGACTTCGAGTCCCCCCAGGAAACATTTTTGCTAAAATTACTAGGGCAGAATTTAGCTCTGAGGAAGGAAGTGGCAGTTTGAAAAGAAGTGAGATGTCAAAAAACAAGGGAAAAGGAAAGGATCTAGATCACAAGTAGATGTAAGTCTATTGTGTGATTTTTACCACCACGTTTCCTGGCCTGGAAATACCTTTTGGAAAGCCTGGCAGCACCTTCTGGAAAGCCTGGCAGCTGTCTCTGCAGCAGCGTGCTGTCCCGTCCCCCTCCTCCCTGCCTGGTCGGTGGGTCTGCGGGGCGGCCTCATAGCTCTATGCTGAGCTGCACCCTTGGGTGCAAAAAGCAGGAGCAGGGACTGACACCGCAGTATGTGAGGCATCACTTGGAGGATGGGAAACCAATTGAGAGTAAATCATGAGATTCCAGTTCAGATTCTACAGCTGGATCATTTCAGTGGTAGATGAAGAGTCCAGACCCGCTGTAAGAAGCAAGCTCCAGCTCCCCAGTACTGGCAGCCTGTGTGCGGGATACATCTGGGTTTGTGGGGAAATGAATAAATGATAAACCTGGTGGATAAGCTACAGGCGATCGCCAGGATGAGAAGGGGAGCTCCATTAAAGTTAAGACAGGCACATCTGTGCACTGCAGAGTGCAGCAACTGTTCAGAGACAGCTGCCAAGGAGAACAGAGAAGCTGGGAAGCCAGAGAACAGACGTAAAACATTAACAAGTGACCAAAAATGAGCAAGGCCAGAGAAGTTGAAGTAGGACAGGAAGGTCTTGTGAGCAGGCCTAGCTCTGTAATAGGTTTCTACAATGATTTCTTTGTCCAAAAGGGTAAAATAACAAATTGATTGGTGCCTCAGTCACTCCAAGGAACCCAGACTGGAGCAGTATGTGGCAATGTCATCTGTATGTCTTTGTGTCAGCTCTTGTGTGGTTATTCACGGATTACTAATCCATGGGGGATTTTTTTACTACTCCAGTTTAAAAATACCGCCCAGATTATCAGTGAAGTCTGCTACTCGTGTGCTGTGGGAGCGTGTTACCTTAAATAACTTGGGAGCAAGATCTGGACTGGCAGGATGGTGTGTGCTTAGTCAGAGCTACCTTAGTGTATCTAGGCTGTAGTTTCTCAAACCTTCTGTTACCTAAAGACACACAGTTAAAATCAGTAACAAGCAGTAGAAATTTTAGCACAAGTCTGGAGCGAACTTTTTTGCCACCCTGTGTGGTGCTGGGTGGGCAGCGCAGCCGAGGGGCTCCAAGGACCTTGCCTGAAGCAAACACCAGAGCCCAAACATCTGCAAAACTAACTGGGTTGGTTTTTTGGTTTTAAAGTGGTTACCAAAATGTTACAAAGGGTAAACACTAGCAACAATATATGAACATTATTGTTTCCAGGCCAGACAAGGCTGGGCCACTCTTCCCTGACATTTTTGCAGCCCAGTTTTGTTTCCGTGTGGTGTTCTAACACTGCAAAGCGAAAGCAGGCTGCCCTCTTCCAGGAGGTGCTTTTGGCTTTACCCAGTTGGTACCCGCAGTGCCTGTGTGAGGCAGGGCGTGAGGCGGGCAGCGTGGAGTGCGGGTGGGAAGCCTGGTTTTCTATCCCATCCTATAGAAAGGAAAAAGCTGTTTCATGAGCAAAGGTGGCACCACTGGATGTGCATTTCTTGATATGAGTAAAAAATTTAGGAACAGATGAGGTTTCTGAGCTTCCCAATTCTCCAGCAGGTGTGAGTGCCAACGGTGGGAGAGACACAAGGGTCACGGTGTGCACCGTTCAGAGCCTCCCTGGCGTTACACCGGCACGTGCAACTGCTCAGAGGCCAGCCAGGATGTGGGTTGGGTTTATGCACCTTCCCAAACTCTGTAAATATTGAACAGTTTTTTTCCCCTGAGTAAAAATACACTACATAATACTGCTAAGCTGAAAACCATGGCTTTGGGTCCTGAGAAAAAGCAACACACGCACAAAACCAGGCAGAAGGACTTAGAAAGACTTCTTTCCCCCTAGTCCCTGCTCTCCTCCATCTTCCTCACTCTGCGCTCACAGTGATGAGCAGAGCAGATGGTACAATAAACTATAATAAACTGCATAATAAGTGAACAGCACCAAACACAGCCAGCATGTTAAAATAATAGGCAGGAGACAATGAGTCCCTTATATTGCTTTCTTTAATAATCCCTCCCAGGCTTTCTGATTTCTCTGAGCACTTCCCTTCATTTTGCATCAGGCAGGCTGCAAGGGAAGTCTCTTTCCATGTGCTTGCTGTCTCAGCCCTTCAGGGGATTTATTTAATCTATGTGGTAGTGTCTTGCTGGGCTGATACGAGCAACACTTCCAGTGGCTGGTTCTTAGCATTCTTGGTGAAAGCGTTTCCTCTGCTTGCAACCTAAAGGCACTTGGAAATGAGGAGGAGCCGGGGTGAGCAGCAAACCTTCTGGTCTGCAAAAGAAAAATGCCAGCGGAGGAACTCGGGGAAAAAGGAGAGAGACCAAATGAATGGAAAATCACTGACATCTGGCTTAGAGTCCAAGAATTGCACACAGTGCTCATGAAGGGACAGAGGATGCTGTCCCTCCCCGGCTGGCCCGGTCCTGGCTGCTTGCAGCAAGACGCAGGATGCGTGCACAGCTTGGAAAATAGCTAAGCAAAACGAAGTGGTTTGTACCCTGCCCCTCTGTATGGACACGTATTCACAAACCTGGGGGCATGAAGCAGCACAGACGGGAAAGAAGATATTTAAAATCGGCAAGCATGAAAAGCTCGTACAGGGCTAAATGAACAGTGACAGAAGTGGCCCAGAGCAGAGCCCTGCCTGATGCCCTGCCTGGAAGAGAAAAGCAAACGTGGCTCCAGACGGCGGCGGGTGGAGGGCAGGGGCTGGGGCTGCGCGGCCGCGGAGGGGAGCGGGACAGCAGCCTGGTCTCGGCGCTGCGTTCCACACAGCCGCTTGGCACCTTCTCCTCCCGCAACATTGGTTCCTTCTTACCGCTTTTTGATACTTCCAGGTTTTCCGTGAAAACTACATTTTCCGTAGGGATCCAATAGTATCCTTGAAGAGTGTGTATGTTGTAGCTCTCAGTGTGGCTGTGGGTTGTGGGCAGAGGGAAAGCTGCAGGTCTGCACCCCTGTCTGCGGGGCCCTCCCTGCGGGACGGCCGCCCTGTACTCGGGGGTCCCTCGGTGGGGCCAATTCTGCTTCGCCCCCATCACCCCCCGCTCACCTGCTTGAGGATCTGAGCTGCCATCAGGTGGCTGCAGTCGAAGATGATGCGGAATTCCCTGCCCCGCTTCATCTCCTTCAGCAGCGGCCGGGCATCGTCGGTGTCCAGCGGGAGCTGGCGGATTTTCAGTCGGATGTTGTACCTTGATGGGGCCATGATGAGCTCTTGCAGCCGTATAAGGCCTTCAAGCATCGCACAAAGACAAACCCACACTGTTACAGACAAATCTGCCTTTGCCCTGCAGGCTGGCTATCACAGCAAGTTATTTCCTCCCTATATCGTTTTATGGAATGCAGTCAAGACTTTCCTCCCTCCCTCAAATGGCCATTGCTAAAGGTATCAAAACCAAGGCATCACGTATCAATTGTTAAAGACCCAAGAAGCTTCCAGAGCGGTTGTTGTAAGGCAGAATGGCTTTTCCTGGTGTTTCCCTGCTGCCCCTGCGTCCAGCCATGGTAGAGCTGTAGTCCCTGCACTAGATCAGAAGAGGAGAACAGCAGATTGGTCCTAACCTTCGACATCTCTGGGATCATGACATGTTTTCTTAAGCAAATGTGTCCTTGAGAAAGGACAGAATGTGATAATCAGCTACACAACAAATTAAAATCCATAGTATTTACCATGCAGAACAGCAAAGGGAAAAAAATGAGTATGCACTTAGATTTATGAACAGCATAGCTCCTAACAGTCACTTAATCACAACTTGTAACTTTCTTACTACCCTTAGAATTCATTTCTTTTTTATGCAGAAGATACAAAGCGGTGCTGGATGCAGCTGAGCAGGAATTATTGGTATCTAATGTTGCAAGAAGAAATTCAGCAGATGCCTATTGCAAGGAGTAAAAGAGAAGTACTTTCCTCTGCATAGTAGAAAAAATACATTAGAATATGCCGTGAAGGGAACATACTGTGACCCACATTTGCAAAACAGGAATGTCAAACTGTGTTCTCATCAGCCCTCCCCTAAAGAAACCATTTGGTTTAGTGGAATTAGGTTGGACAGGCTATCCAATGTGTCTTTTGTTTGGGTTTGTTTTTTTTTAATCTATAGTGCTGTGCAGTGCTTTGCTTTGTTTAACCATCAACAGCTTGCTTTATGTGAAAAACTTTGTCAGCTATGTTTTATAGAATTAGCCAGAAAACAAAAAACTTTCCAGAACTGCTTTTGCTTTTAGCTGGGAAACTGCACCCTCAATGGCAGCCACAGACCAAGGTCTTTGCTTGTGTAAATGGGCACTGTGGTGCCAGACACAGCCAAGCTGAGCCAGATCACACCAGCAGACAATTAATCCTCCCCTTGACCCTTTGTCAGCTGGGGTGGTGCTGGGGGTCACCCACTTCCTAAGCGCTTTGTGAATGAAATGCTCCAGAAGGGATGCCAGGGCCTTCTGCAACACTCGCCTGAAGGCCTGGGAACCAGTGTGTCCCCGTGCACCGATCACTGCACGGGCCGTCATTTTGCTCCTAAAAGGCTTCATTAGAAAAATTCCTAAATGAGACCCACAACAAACACGTCTCCTGGATTCCTCCGTTAAAACCCCTCCTTCACCTACCTGTACTGTCATCGTAAACCACAGTGGCTGACCTCCATTTCAGGTACTGCACGAGGTCCAGAATGGCATGGCTAAGGGAGGCGTAGTCGGGATACAGGTTGACATAGAAAGTGTCCTTGTTATCCAAAGGGTGATGCTTCCATCGAAGCTGTATGTGGGGGACTTCCAGGGCGTTGCAAATAGACTGGACAGCATTGGTACAGGAGCCTTGGGAAGGTCCAAATATTGCCACGACCCCCAGAGCGAGCTGGTCACAGGCTGGAAAAGGAAGGGAGCGATGCTGTCAGTGTCCCACCTCTGTGGGAGCGGGGAGCGCCCGGGCAGCCGGGGGGGCACAGACCATGGAGCAGTGGACAGACAGACAAGCTTCTGGGCACTAACAGCAGCTAAGCACAACAGTGACGGGGCAGAAGAGAGAGGGGGAATTATGGCAGGTGGGGTCTGGAGCGGTGGGAGGCACAGACGTGTTTCCAGAGGAGGCAATGACGGTTATGGTGTGTTAAAAAATGGCTGAGCCTCCAGAGTTGTGAAAGAAATATCCTGAGATGATCAGAATTGCCCAGGCAAAGGCGTTTTTTCATCAATTTAAATATATTTCTTTTTCTGCAAAATAATGGTTCTCATAGATTTCTTCAGGTTTTCACTGGGAAATTAAAAGAGAACAATGGCATTTGGGGCTGCATTTTTAGGGGGGGGAGGGGAAGTAAAAGTTTTTTTGAGGAATAGAAACAGGTGATTTCTCACCTGCCTCTGCAGGTCCTTCCGAACTGAATGCTTAGCACTGTCAGCAGGAGCTTTGCGATGGCCACGTTTCATTAAAAGATTTTAGGAAGGCAACTGCTGCCAGCCCAAGAGAGGCACGAACGCAGAGAGCAGCTGAGGCACGCGGGTCCCCCCAGGATGCACGTGCCCCTGGTGCGGGTCCTGCGCGTTCTGCTCCTGTCCCAACACTTGGTGCAGCCAGCTTGGGTGCTGCCAGCCGCCCGGCACAGCAGTGCCAGGCAGAGCCCTGGGGAAACCTCCAAAACAAAACAGTCTCCAAAAGGGACAGCGCAGCCAGTGAGCTCGCCTGCGAGAAGATACGCCCTCTCCGGTGACGCCCCTCTTTTAATTGTGAGCAGGCTGCAGGTTTCATCTCTCCCAAAAAAGAAGCAAACTCAGCAAGCCCTCAGGTCACCAGCCCCACAGCCTTTGCTGTGTAGTCCCATTTCTTCCCTCCCCTTCAGTAATTCAAGCGGGCAGCTGTTATCTGATAATAAAAAAATGACTGTTGGGAAGAGAACAGAATACCTGCGCTATGGATGTTGAAACTGCTGGGGAAACCGTAAAATAAACAAAGGCATGGCCTACGGACCTTCGCTCAGGATTAGAAGCAAACACTGAAAGGAGTTTCGTGAGGTTTGCAGAGGGAAAAAAGAATAGTTGTTCCCCTTATATTAAAATGCCTCTGGAAGGTCAGCTCCTGGAGGAGTTCTCATCTAGATCACTGACTAGTCTCAAGTGAAACCGTGCCTTTTTTTTTTTTTTTTTTTTCCATGAATAAATGGCCACAAAGCTGCTAAGAAGTGTGCTGTGCTTCTTACCTTTCTTAGTTGCTTCAAAGCTGTCGTGGAAGTGTATCCTCTGAATGTCGTAGGTTAGTGTCGTGTTAGGCAACAAAGTTCTGTTTCTGTTAATAATATTGGCAGAAAACCTGAAGGCTTGCTCCTCAGCGCTCATAACCTGGGTATTGGGGCCATCTGCGTACTCAAAGATTCCTCCTGCAAGACGAGACAAACCCAGCATTAAGCCACGTAAATTTGATTCACAATCTTACGTAGCAAGGACGAGATGACTGCTGGACAGAGCTGTGCCATTTGCAGGCTGAACAAGGCTTGCTCCAGGATATTTTCTGGACTGAAGTAAAGACATGCAAACTTTTTTTGGGTTTTTTTTGTCATATACTGGTTCATGAAAATGTTCTGAATACCAGCTTTGCAGGGCAATAGGGGACAAATTTAAAGCCTTGGAATATTTTTATGAGACAGATGAGTGCCTTCCCATAAAACTTTAGGACCAGACCTTAGGAAGTGTGGACAGGCCCATTGCTCAGCTGCAGAGATGCTCCAGGTTTGCTATGAGGAGTTACTGTGGTCCAAAGCTGGCACTGCCCTTCCCTCTGTGCCACACTGGCCCCCTCCCCGCCTTGTCCACCCATCACCAAGCCCTCACGCAGGGGGCAGGCAATGCAGCACTGCTGCTTGCTATTTTTAGTGCCATTTTTAGTGCCCTTCTCATCTTCTGTTGTTCCTCATGTTTAGTTATCCAAGTTCTTAATTCAGACCAGCAGAGACTTCTGAATTTGTCTACCCTACAGCTTATCTGCTCAATAATGCACATCTTGAATGCATGCTTTCCCGTGTTCAAAAGTTGCTAATGCCATTACACCTCCCCAAGGGCGACAAGCTCATGTCACAGTATCGCTGGGTTTCTTGGCTCTGTATCTGTGAGTCTTGTCCTCAGTTCCCCACTGACAGCCACTCTAATTGAAGTGACTCAGTGCAGGTGTAAATTATGTAATTGTGTGTCCTTGTCTGAGTTGTAGGCACCGTCTTGTGCCCCTTACAGAACCATGGAAAGACACATAAACCTTGCTCTATCTTATTAAAAAGTAAACCAAAATAATTAATGGATGAGCGAGATAAGCACATGCAATTGGTAACAGATGGTCTCCGGGTTCATTAGCAGAAGGAAAATCTTCCTCTTCAATTTAAGGTAGTCCTAAAATATTTTGTTATAGACAACAGATGTCTACCCAGCCCTCCTAGCTTTCAAGTAACTGCATGAATCCTCCTCCAGGAGCCAGAACACATTACCTCTAGTTTTTGTGGCAATTTGGTGTTAGCCAAGATGCCAGTTTGGCAAGAGCCAAGTTGACATTTCTGTGGACAACCGTGCTCTGGGCATCCTCCCAGGAACCCGACCAAAGCGCCGTGGGCTGTGCAAACCACAGTAGCAATGCTTGGAGATGTTCACAGTGGGGGTGCAAAGGAAGTTGCATAAAGCCTCTGACTTTTCTGCTCCTCATGATTGTGGCAAGTCACTTCCCTCCTCTTCCCCTGCAGACTTTGTGCATCTATGTCCCCAGATATAAAGTGAGTGTGGTAATTAGTTTACATTTATAAACATCCAGAAATGTTTGAGCTGTTCACTGCATGTCTGTGGTAGAAAAAAATATTCCTGATCTCAGTACTAACCTTGGTGGTAGGGGGAAGAGTAAAGAAAAACAGGCTGAATGCTCGTTCTGGAGACCCATTTCAGTCCCATGCGAGCTTCAGCAAGTCATTTATGACCAACTTTTCGATCTAGAATGCCTAGCAGTTTAGGCAGGAGCCTAGAAAATTTTCCAAGTGCCTCATTCTCGCTGGATCATGCCAATACACGAGGTTATTGTCCAGTGCAAGGAAAATTATTCATCCATATCAAAGTTGGCACATGCTGGTAGCTCAGTCTAAGCTCCTTAGGGCAGAGGAAGTTCATACACATTATTACAGCCGAAACAATAAACAAAACTAAAGTGAGCGTGAGATTCATCCCTGTCTTTCTGCTCAAAGCTTTACTGTCCAGAACGTTTTAGCGAGGGATTTTTTGTTTTCTAGCATCATTCTGAAGTGATAACTGGGTTCATGTTACATTGATTATCAACTAGCTGACATGAGGCTTTCTCCTAGCCCAGAGCTTTCAGGGTTGCTTTGGAGCATGTCTTATTATGATAGAATATAGGACAGGGGATGTGGATTATTGGTGTTTGATCCCAAATAAATTCACGTTCCAGACATCCAACTGGATATAATAGGCTTTTTGACAGAAAAGAATTTTCTGTGCAGCCACCCAATACCTTGAATTTAGTGCCGAGCAATGAGAAAGCAGACAGGCAGAAGTAACGTATTTCTGGTGATATCGCAGGATGCTGAATATATCGGTACAATGCGAAATCTACTGCAGTTGTGAAGGTGTTGAAGAGTGGCCACCACATGCAACAGTCTGCCCTTTTTCTCAGAAACTCAGGGGGCAGAGAGTGCCTGACGGCAGATCTGCACAGCAGCAGCTCCCCGCGCCTGGGGACCGCACGCGGCCGTCCCACTTGGCTTGTGCGCCTCTCCTTCAGAGATGTTCATTCCGATCATTATTTAAAGAGCCTAATAACCAGCTTGAAACAGCTGATTAATGCGTAATCTTCGTCATGATTACATAGCATAACTGGCATTAATTTGAAAAGCCAGCTAATTATCAAAATAATTGTTGCAGCTTTTTCATTTGAGCAAAATGGAGAATATCAGCTTGTGCTATTGAGAGAATGAGGGGTGTGACATCAGCTGGCAGATCACCGGGCTGGAGGGACCCCATGCGTCCCCCGCCACCCTCAACAGGAAAGATGAAGCAATGCGAGGCTGGATAATCTGCTGCAAAGTGTTTGGGCAAACAAACTGGGTCAGCTCTCCCTGTGCTTCCTGGAGAGAATGATGGTATGTGGGTATTGCAACAGTAACCTCACTGTGGCTTTACACTTAGAAAAATATAGAAAGTCAACGGGCTATAAAAAGTCAGCAACAAAACAGTTTCTGCTTTTATATACTACATATAAACAAGTTTAATCTGAGAGAGTAAAACTGAAGCTCCTTTGGTGTTGCTGTCTCTCTCTAAACCATTTTTGCCTCCGCCCTATTTTTGAAGTTATTTCAAATGTCTTGAAGGTTGATGGATGCTGCTCACTTGACCTGGTGCTAACGACCATTTCCCAGTGTTGCCTCTGTCTGTTCAGGTCCCCGCTTCCCCTTCCTTCTTTCTTTACCTCCCGTGGCTTTACAGACAGATAAAGACAGCTGTGCTGAGGTCTGTCACGCTTTGGAATGTCCTCCTGAGGTTCATGAGAATATTTTCTGCCTAATTTGTCCTGGAAGGGACCATGCTGTTTCCTTGACCAGTCAATACAGCCCACAGACTACTGCAACGCCACGTGTCGTTTAACACACACTGAGGTTTATCAACTTCATGTGGAGTTTGTTTGCCTATCTGTTTTTCCCTGAAAACCTCCTGTTATGCCACATTTTTTACGGCCTTTAGTGCAGTGGGGTCCAGGTCTGGGAGTCAGCCTTGCAGGAGATATCTCAGCACAAACTGTCGATACCTTCTCAGGCAGGACAGGCTCAAACACTCCCAACTGTTACCACTTCTACGGTTTTTTTGATGCAGTCATCCATGATTATGCCTGACTTCTTGGATTTTAAATATCAATCACCAGGCAGGTTAAATAATTATTCAGTTGTCTTTTACCTTTAAAGCAGGTTAATTGCTCTCCAGAGAATGTCAATTAGTGTACAGCAAAACACGCTAATTAGAATCAACTTTGCATCTTGTTATTTTACTTGATGACCACTGACATTGCTGCCGAGGTGGGAATTTTAAAAATTCAAAATGAGAATCCAAAACAAACACCTGGAACTCTCCCTTCGATGTAAACCAGAAGTGCAATAGCTGGACCGAGCTGCAGGAATGAGGTTGGTGCTGCACGTGAAGGGAGGTTTAGCCCCGAAACACAGGGGATCTCTCTCTGAGTCACAGAAAATTAGCCTCTCTGCTCAGCGTAAAATCCGGATCCCATGAAACACCTGAAATCCCACTGGTGCTAATTAGAACATGTCCAAGTCTGTCTGCATCAAGCAAAGCCACACTGCCCTACTTCCACCCCCATCCAGGGGGTGATGCTGGAAGACCTTTGGAAGGGCCCCAGGAGCAAGCCAGAAAGAAGCCTGGTCAATGGGATGGGAATCCTTTCCCAGCATTCCGGCTTATCCTGAGCTATGGCTGTACAAGCTGAATGCAATTGGAGTTATTTTTAGCTTTGTTGAAAGCTAAGTCAAGAAAGTCAAAGTATTTTAGGTTTTCACTTTCTCCCCTCTTCCCCTTTTTAACAAAACAAACAGCTTCATTCTCGGAAAGAAAATTCCAACAGCCCTCAGCGTGTGGTGTGATCTCTTATCTTTTACTCCTTATAAAATCACTGAGTTACTTAGCTTTGAAGAACAACTATTTCTGATAACACTTTTCTCTCCCCCGCTGACAGTGTTGTTAACACATTTAGACAGCTTTCTGACAGTCTCTTTCCATGTGACATCCTGGAAGGAATACTTCTTTTGAAATGGCTCTTAGTGAGGATGGAGCCAGCCCGAGCTCCTCCAGGGACACCAGAGCTCCTGCCTGTCTCGCAGACCTCTCGTGCCCAGAGATCTGTGTTTTATGTATTATTTTCTCTGAGGTTACACAATGTCTTTCCTGTTGAGCAGCAGGGCTGGCAGTGGCATGGCAACCTGTCCTCTTCTGATAGGCTGTGTTTTGGGGACAATGTTAGCAAACGAGCTGATCAGGACCGGTACACGCAATTTAGTGCCTGTTCCTGCAGGATGCCACTGGCAGGTGCCCGAGGCAGGAAGATGGAGAGCCTTTCCTCACCAGATGTGCCTCCCCCAGGAAGGCTTCGAGAACTGATGCTTCTGTTTATCTGACCAGTCCAGTGGAGAGAATTTCACTGTCATGGTCCAAGTCCCTCCAGGGCCGGTGGTTATACCAATGGAGAGAAATGAGATAACGCTGGTGGGAAGTAAATGAAAGCTCTCAGGAGCATGAGGTTGTGCACTGGGAATGGAGCTAACACTCCCAGACACTGCCCATCAGCGTAGGACCGTTAAAATCTCAGATGCAATAATATGAGTGCAGTGAAAGCAGCAAAATCCGGAAGGCAATAAACAAATAAGTAAATAAACAAATAAATATCTATCTATATATAAAAGCAGTGACAGATTTGTTCATGAGAAACATCTCCTTGCTCCCCAAGGAGCTGCTACTATAAAATGTTCCACAAGTGACTGCAGCTGAAGCTGGAGTTGGTCCCTCATTCATCCAGGAGTTGAGTGGAGCCCCTGTATCTGATGTTGATGCCAGCTGGTGTTCTCCAAACAGAAACAAAATCATCCTAGCACTGTCGAGGAACATTGGGGACTCCCTCCCTGCAGCCAAGAGCCCTTTTTACTGCCTGGAAAGTGCTTGCACCCCCGGGAGGTGCAGCGCAGCCCTCTGCCCTGGCCCTCCGCGGGGTCCCATCGGGCTGTGCGTGTCAGACTGCAGCAGCCCGGGATGTGCTCCCTGAGGCAGGACCATGGACGGGCTCAATGCCAAGGCAGTAAACAGAACTTGCAAACTTACCACAACAAACCTTCTGGGAAAGAGCTGAAAATAATTTCTTAGGTCCGTCAATGGGTTACTGATTTTGACAGAACAACAGCGTGGCAGGAACTGAGTTCCTGTCCCCTTAAACTGCTGCTGCTGATGCATCAGCCCTGTCACTTCAGTGTGGCACCGCTTAATGTGATGCAGCACAGCCACGAATCCAAAGCAATTTCAGGCTTCATAAACATGCATCACGCAAGAGAGACTCTGTGCAGGAATCTGCTGCTGCTGCTCACAGGCCCAAGCTGTCCCCTGCCCATGGACATTGCTCTCTCTCTGGATGCTAATTGCTAGAAACCCAGGAGGAGGATCTGACTCGGAACACAGGAAAAGGATTAACCTCAGAGCCGGTGTGTCTGGATTGCTTACACTCACATGCTGCCTGTATTCATTACGCATCTCCTTTATACGAATTAAAAAGGAATCAGGCCTGTCCGCGAGCAGACGTTTCTCTCCCGGCAGTTTCTCTGGCTCTCAGGTCCAGGGTATTTCCAGCTGTATTTTCTGAGGGCCCCAGGTTCGCTCTGCCTCCACAGGCTGACAAAGCCCATGATGTACCTGCCCAGCTCAAAGCCTCCCCCGTGTCCACGATACCCTACAGCAAGGTGGAGCCAAGGGGAGGCTCAGCGCAGCCCCGCCGTGGGCTGTCTGCCTGCTGGAATGGCCTGGCTGGGGGGTCATGAGCACCCCGGATAATATTGCTGGATTTTTCCAAGGGCATGTAGTGACAGGGCAAGGGGGAATGGCTTTAAGCTGAAAGAGGATGGATTTAGATGAGATATTATGAAGAAACTCTTCACTATGAGGGCGGTGAGGCGCTGGCACAGGTTCCCAGAGCAGCTGTGGGTGCCCCATCCCTGGCAGTGTCCGAGGCAGGCTGGACGGGGCTTGGGGCAACCTGGTCTAGTGGAAGGCGTCCCTGCCCGGGGCAGGGGGTTGGAACTAGATGATCTTTAAGGTCCCTTCCAACCCAAACCGCTCTATGATACTATGATTTGCTCCCTAATGCCCTTGAGAAAAGGCAAGACTTGGTGCAGGGAAGACAGGTCTCGCTCTGCTTGGAACCCCCCATGAGCTCAGAGGAGGGACAGACACAGTGGTACCCCTGGTCCCCGAGGTGGCTGGGAGCTCCCCATCCCCCCACCACCATCAAAAGCAACCATGAAAATTCAGATTTCTGACCCTAATGACAGCCCCAAGGCACTGGCAGCCTCCACTGGCACTGCCACACCGCCGCTGCTGGGAGACTTCAGCGCGGGGCTGAATTTTAGAGGGGGACAGTCCCACTCCCAGCTGCCTGCCCGCAGCCTGGCTCCCCCAGCACTGCTCGCCTTTCTGGGGGTGTCCTGGGGACCCCACAGCAGCTGATGGGAAGAGTCGATGGACCAAGCAACATTCCCAGGACCTCAGATTCCACCACTTTTGGCAGCATAATGAAAGGCCAGGTACTTGCTGAGTAACGCCAAGAAAATGAATTCAGCCAGAAAATCAGATATGCAAAATGTGTGTGTCCCGTAAGGAGGGATTTTCCTGCCTGCCAGGACAGAAAGCCCGTCACAGCAGGTCGATCCATTCCCAAGAGACGGCGTCTCCCTCTTTTCTCGTTTGTTATTGAATATGCAAAATCCTATTTCATTTGCACTGTATTAGGTACTTCATGTCACAGGGGGTGACATTCTTCTATGTGTAAGCTGTTTAACAGATGAGCAGTCAAGTGGCAAAGAAATACATTATTAATGCTTCTGGTTAAATTAACAGATTAAAACCACTGTAGCTAAAATGCATGTATCAGCAATTTACTCGCACTAAATGAGAAATTAATGGAATATGGTGGCTTGGTTTTTTTAATGACAAGTAGATAGGGATGGTCTGGAAAGGTATGCCACCTCTGATAGGAATTAGCCACTCGGTCCATGGGCCAGGCGGCTTCAGCTTGCGCAGCACAGCCACCCGCATCCCCAGCAGTGCTCAGCCCCTGGGGCTGGGGCACCCACCCGCATGGGCTGCAGCTTCTAGAAACAAACTTCTCGTTTGCAGCTCCTACTCACTTGGCCTAATTGGCAATGTTTCCTCTGCCATGCCTTTGAACAAGCTGTTCTGGCGTTGCATGTTTTACATCTGAGAAAGAGCATTTACCACAGCAGCAGTGTGTAACCCTGACCAAGGGAGCGGATCAAAGCACTAATCTGAGATCAAAGGCCTTCAGCAGTGGTACAGCAGAAATAAATTAAGTTAGCAACAGATTTTTTAATGATATTTAAGTTTTTAATTTGCATAATACATGATTAAAATGAAATGGGCATTTTTATTTTTTAAGCAGGCTCAATTAATTAAAAAAAAAAAAAAAAAGCAGCATCATAATCTCCTAAGAATAGATTCCTATAAAGATAAGGGCAATGAAAATGCCAAGAAACTTTTAATTTACCCAGTGTACAGCTCACAGCATAACACAGATCTCCACAAGTGACCAGTGAGCTGCAGGCTGAAAATGCCGCAAGAGGCAGAACCTCCAGGAGCCCAGTGATGCCCACAGCGGTGGCTGGGAAAGGCTCCCGCCGGCTCTACAGTTTTACTTTAAGCAGGCTTATTTCTCTGCAATAGATCTTGCAAGCTTTGGGCTACTCCCCTTGTAATCGTCCTCACTATGAGATACCTCACCAAATACTCGGGCTCACTTCTGATTAATTAGCAATTCAGATGTTTTGTGTGGGGGTTGCCACAAGTATGGAATTGACCCACGGTATTTGTTCGTGCCTCCGCCTTATGACACCCCGCTGCTCGGACCGTGCCCACCCCTGCAGGCTCAGCCCGATGCCCGAGCTTTCGCCTGCTCTGAGCGACGGGCAGCTCCCGCCCCGAAACCTTCCTGAGGCTGTGTAAACTCAGCAAACATGTCCTGGAAATCACCAATGACCGAATAAATCAAGCATGCTCAGATGTCATGTTTATAGCTGTGCTTTGGGCTATAAGCGTGGTTTAAACTGTAATATATGGGAGGAAAAAAAATGTTTAAAGCTTAGAATTATTAAGGATCTATAATACAGGGTTTAGGCAACACAGCTGTAAGTATATTTTTCTATCGGGTTTTATTGGCCTGCGATATAATCTAGTGTTAGATGTGATGTCCACCTGGCGCACAGCTCGAGCGAAATACGAAGCAGAGAAGCAAGGCCACCACTGAAATAAATTCAGGCTCATGCCTGTTATTGACTGGGCTTGTAACAAAACCTGCAGGATGATAAAATAATTCAGATTTGTCTTTATTATGTGCCGTGGAGCTCAGCACTGGCACCGTGTCTCCCTGTACATGCTCTCTGGTTTCGGACTCCCCCAGCCCTGCCGCGCTGTGCCCGTGCAGGCGATTAATTACAGGTGCTGCTGTGCCCGTGCAGGCGATTAATTACGGGTGCTACAGCACAGCCTCTGCCCCAGCAGGCAAATGCTTTTCTCACTTACCCCAGTGCAAGCTGGGTCCAACTGGTCAATTTGTGAAAATTATCTGTAAACTGCATACAGGGTGTTGAAAACCAAAACCACTTATGTTTTTTTGGGAAAAAAATTGCCTTCTCAGTTGAACTGGAATTTGCAAATCTCTGGGCTCTGCTAAGGGAGCCCCAGCTCCGGGGCTCGTCAGACATGCACAAAACCACTGAAACCAGGGGTGGTCCCTGCAGCAGGTACTGCCTCGGGGCCACCTTCACCCCCCCCGAACTGGTGACCAGCCAGCAGACCGTGCCCAGTCTGAAATGTCATGTGTAAGAATGAGTACAAGAATTCATTCATAAGAATAAAACTTGTATGTAGGAGTGAACCTTGCAGAGGAGGAGCAGCGACACTGCCTGGGCTCACTCTCTTCCCAACAAGTCCTCAACCTTGAGGCCACACGTTTTGCCTGGCTGTGTTTTTTAAAGTTCTCTGTCCGTTTTCCTTCCCTAGCAGTTATTAGCTCCTGTTTTATCTGGAAATAGAAATACACCTGGTATAAATGTGATATAAGTGTCCTGCGATGAAGCCTCACATAAAAATTCAACCCAAGTAAAATTACAATTATTGCATGTTAATTAAAATCTTTTAAAATATTCATTGCTAAGCCCCAGCTAATAAATGTTAATACCCACCTGGCATGTAACATATAATACTAGACTCAAGAAATCTAAATTAAATCCTATACTTCATTTACAGTATAACCAAACCAGTCAACTGGTTGTTTCTCATTCTTGTGTTGATGCATTCAAAAATCAGGGCTTTAAGATGATGCATTGAATAGCAAATGCAGTTCTGCAAATATTATGACATATTGTTTGTCATCTGCCCTAAATATTTAACAGTTCGTTTTCACAACATTTTTATGCCACATGCTGAGAATTTGCTCCTGATAGATGCTGAATTTGATTGATGAGATGGATTCCATTCAGAAGCTGCCAATCCCAAACCCTCGTCAGGGTCTTTGCTGTTAGCATCTTCTGGTTTCCCCCACCCCCTTATTTTCAAAGAAAGCAGAGAGGGAAAAAACCCGCAGAGTTATCTGGAAAAATTGTTTCTGCTTAATCCCATCTACTCTCCACAGAAAAACCTTTGCCTAGGAAGAGATCAAAGGTCTGTAATAGATTTCAACAGGTTTCCAAGAGGTGTGTGATGCAGAAGGGAGTGCAAGGCTCTGAGTGATTGAGCAGCCCTGTGCTGCTGCTGCTCAGAGGCAGCCAAAGATGTAATTGGGAGATTTAGACACCCATTTTAGCCTTTTTATCTTCCTATCTTAATGCCGTTAAACAGGGAGAAAAGCCAGACTTTGCCAGGATGCAGTGCTTGTTGTGTGTGCTGGGAGCACGAGGTGGTGGGGGGCACGGGGGCTGCTCTGCTCACAATCTACCTCGACCAATGTCTTTTACAGTGGGAAAGATCTGCCTGGGGTAGGCACTTTGTAAATGTACAATGTTCAAATTTTTTTATGAATGGTTCTTTTTCCTTCCCTTCTACCCGCCCCCCCCCCCCCCCCTATTTCTTAATTGTCAATTCTGAATGCCCAGGGTAATTACAGCTGAAAGATTTGCTGACTTAAAAGCAGCACTTTATTCCAGGGAATGAAAGAAAAAAAAGGGAATGACAAAAGGATCTGCTCTGAAAAATGCTTTCATTATTTTCCTGTCATCTGTACTCTCAATTTACAAACAGCTACACGCAGAGCAGGGGATGCAAAGGGGTGCGCTGGAACAGCCCGGCAGTGTGACTGCAAAGGAATTTTACATTCCCTTTAAATGATCAAAATCAGCTATTAAAAATCTTCTCCATCTCATAAAAGAAAACGATGCACATGAAAGAGCAGCTTGTGCGGAGCTGTGGTCGGTGCCTATGGCTGAGCAGCTCAGTGAGCGCGGCTGCAGCGTGGGGTCCCCGGCACGGGTGGGCACCCTGCCTGCACCCAGCCAGGCTGCCCAGGGCACGGCTTAACATCGCTTCTGGCCCCTCTGCCCAAGGTCAGGGCTTGGTGTGGGCGGTGCGGAGCTGGGTGGTCACAGCAGGGCTGGGTCCTGATCCCACCCTGCTGAACTCGGCTCCTGTGGGAAAAGGGGGTTGGGTTGTGCGGTGAGAGGGGACCAGACCCACGCACTGTCCTGGGGCTCATGATGCTCCACGCCGAGCTCTGGGAAGGGCAGCACCCCGCTGCGGGCACCCCGCGGGGCTGCTCGTCTGTCCCCCCTCCTGCTCCTGGAGAGGTGACAAGCAGCAAGTGCCAGTTGCACCACGTCGCTGCTCAGGGCTGGGAGCGGCTGCTCTGCAGTGATCCAACTGTCACATTGACAGAGCTGAATGCATTTCAGCATGAATTGAGCCAAATATGTGCTAATGAGGCTGAATATTCATTATTATGACTAAACAAACTAAGTGAATCACAGATTAAAGTGGGTAAATTATTAGTTTGGGAGCTCAGGAAAGGGGAAATCTGAAGACCAGTCCAATTATAGAGGAGGTGGAATAAGAAAACTTTATTAATAGACTCAAATCCAATTAAAAATGCATGTTAGTCATTGTATAGTGCTTCACACCTTTGTCACCAACAACAATGGATGTAACTGTACCACTTGTCTGCTCAGCAGTGACCTAACCGCTTAATTGTTCACACCCAACCCCAAAGCTTTGATGTTTTGTAATAATTCTAAGATTTATCATAGCAATCACTGTTTATTTAACGCTAAGGACACTGTTTCCTCAACCACAGCGTTATGAATTACCAAGGATTATGTGTTCAGTGGCTCCTATTGATTCATGCAGAGCTAATTAATGAGATATATCACCCAATCATAAACATGAGCAATAACACATGCCTCGTTAGCACCAACGAGCAAACTGTTACAGGGGGCATGGGGAGGTGGGAGCAGATCTCTGGAAGGGTTAATGGGGTGATACCTCCTGAGTGAAGTAAAACTTCTTTTATAAACTCTGAAGTAGAGAGTGAAAAGCAGCGCGTGCCCGTGGGCTGTGCTCTGCGGCCGGGTTCCTGCTTTCTCCTGGCTGCCCTGGCCTTGGCGTGGGTGGTTCTGCCTCCCTGGGGCTTCCCTCAGCGGGGTGGGAGAGCCTGAGGAGCTGGAAGAGGACTGGAGCATGAAGGAGACCTGTAGATCTAAGGTGTGTTTGTTGAACTTTCTTTAAATAAAATTTTCTTTTTTTGTTACCTGGAGCCTTTCCTGTAGGTGACGCAGGATGTGGCACCTTCTGCCAGCTCTGGGGCATGGTGTAGCTGAGAGATTCCTTCAAAGGAATCAGGTTTTGGCCAAGCACTTGGTAAAGACTGGGAAGGTAGATCAAGTCTGGAAGGTTCCTTTATGGCTGGGACTAGAGCTTCGTCACAGTCAGAGCACAGCAGGGGCTGCTCAGACCGCAGTCTCCGTGCCCTTCTCTTAGCTCTAGGTCTGTTGGGACAGCACACAGGGTAAGAAGTAGTAGATGAGGCTGTGAAAGGTCCACAGACTGGCTTCCCATGGGATGTTAAATAACACCTTACTGTCTTGCCTTTTTTTTTTTTTCCTTCTTTCCCCCCTGGAATTGTTGGGTTTTTTTCCTGCCATTACTTTCATTTCAGGTAAGTCGGTATCTCCTGTGCAATGGTTGTATGGTATAAAGTAAACGGGGAGCTATAAACTGAGAGCAGCATGAATTCAATGGAAAAAATGATTTGATACAAGTTAAACAAGCTTGGCAGGAAGGGATGCTTGTGAGTGGGAGATGCAAAAGGAGCTCAAAATGTAGCTGAGCTGAATCTGACTTTAATTAAAAAGCATATTCAAGGAGATTTCTGACAGAATAGCTGAAGAGTGAAAGTTTCCCATTTCCTACCCTATTTATAAACCAGTGAACGTGAGCTGGCGTCCCCCCTCTCCACAGTGAGTCTACAGTAAGCAGATTGTCTGTGGGGAAACCACATGGACTTGGGCAAAACAAACCTCTCCCACTCGTGGGACGAAGAGCTGTGGAGCAGCCCCACGGTTGGCACTGCTGCCGTGCCTGGGCCAGAGATCTGAATCAGGGACCATCCCTGACTTATCCTCTAATTCACAGATGACTCAATATCTTGAGTGCAGAACTCAATATCTTCAGTTTCAAAGAGCTAAGTGAGAAAAAACAAAATTAATAAGTAGAACGGTCCATCTGAAAGCAAATTTGGAGGGGATGCTGCAGACACATCCCCTACTATAGTGCCAGGCATCTGGTTTATGTATTGTTTTCTTCGTGATGCATGTAATATATTTAAAGGCTGTTTGGAAAAGATGTTTCTAGCACCTTCTAGCCCAGCAGCAAGCAAGACTCTGCTGGGCAGCAGCACATGAATCTGATGAACCAGTGTTGGGTCACTGCCACGCACCCTCTGCAAAATCCGGAATTAAGCTACTGCAAATATATCGCTCCCAGTAACGTCCCAAGGGTGGGTGGGGGAACCTGCAGGGTTAGAAATTATATATTGCTCTAGAAATTATATATTGCTTGCAAATGTACCCTCTGCCCTGCGCAGCCTGATGTGGTTTTGTGTGTGCAGCTGCTGAGTGTGGCTGTGCTGAGCATGAGGGGATCTGTGCCGCTGCAGGGCTGGCGATGGCTTGTGAGCGTGCTGTCACCGCAGAGCTGCCGTCAGCACCAGTGCTGCCGTACCAGCCAAGCCGATGCCCAGCAAGCTGGCTGGGCTGGGGGGCGTGGGGGTTCAGTTTTGCACGCATCCTGCTCTGTGCTGTGCTCGTTTTAAAGTGGTATTGTAACTCAGCTGCTCTGCCAGGGTGAGCATCTACAGTCTGTGGGCTTCATGGGGTTCCCTTAATTAAAATCAATTAGTAACATCTTGGGGCTGTAATAATGAAAATACATGAGTTAGCATTGGAAATCAATAGCATTATTACTGGTCATGCTGTGGACCTTGCTGCGGAAATGTAGCAACAGTGCAGAGAAGATCTGAAATTAAAACACGGAGATACAAGGCTCCTTCATGCTGGTGTGCTCTGCCCTTCCTTTCCCCCATGACCGTGTGAGTGAAGGGGTGGGTGCAGTCCTCGTCCCCTCACTGGTGTCCAAGCAGAGCCTTCATCTTTCACGAGAGGGGCAGCTGCTAGGATGTCCCCAGGCATGGAGATGACCTTGCCTGGTCATCTCCGGATAAGTGGGGAGCAGAGTAGAGCTCCAGACTTTGCTCGAGTCCCTCTTGGGCAACTACTTGCAATAAACGCAGTGTGACTTATTTTACTTCTTAAATACTGTTTATGGAAATACTTCAAGGCCTGACCTAAGTCACATCTCACCAGACAACGAGTTGGAATAACCCTACTGCTTAGTGTCTCACTCAGCTTTGTAGTATAAAGAGAGTACTATAGCTTTATAGTGTAAAAAGAAAAAACCAGACACCAGCTAGAATTCAAGGGGAAAAAAGACGTGACTTTTAAAACTTGCAGGTGGTAGGATTAAGTCCCAGGAAGATGATTCTTTGTCTAAGATGAGCAGCGAGTTTGGCACCGAGTCCCGGGTACCCTACCTGCAGTGTGAACGCTCTCCCTCCCCCCATGCCAGCAGGCTTTGGTGACTTGCTGGCTGGGGCTCTGGGCCATGCAACACCTGCCTGTCCCCTCCTGCTAGACAAGAGCCGTTTCAGTGGCCACAACGCGGGGTGAGACACGTGCCGTAAGCACAGGGAGCAAACCTGCTGCCTCTAAGGGTGTGTGGCAGCTGCTTTGAGCTTTACCCCACAGCCCCTCCCAGCTCCTCCAGGACAGGACCAAGCCCAGCTAGGTGAGGGCTATGGAGACATGTGACAGCAGTCCGTACGTGTTTAGAAGGCAACAGCTCTTATTTGCACAGGTCCTGGGAGGATCAGTGGAAATATTGAAGACCAGATGGAAATTTTAGGCTGGGCTTCAGAAAGAGCTTCCTTGCTGCAAAGCCAACAGCCTGAAGGAACAGTCTCTTTAGGGTGGAAATCTTCCTGGTGCCGCAAATAAACTCCCCCCGCTGTCCCTCCACTTCTGCTTTCTCCTGGCTTGTGTCCTCAGGAATGTCCTGCCAGTGACCTTGCAGGATAAATCAGGCTCCTGGGAGCCATCACAGCCAGGAAAAACCATTTTCAGTGACAGACAACCCTGAATCACAGTGGGTGTGCTGCAATACTTGCGACACAATCAGGAGCAATGCTTTAATTTAGGCACTCGCTTCGGCAGAGCTGCGTAGGGAGGGTGACAGAACAAGGAACCTGCAGGGCAGCGGAGTCCTGCTTCTTCCCTGCAGATCAGGCAGCGTCCTGGGCTTCTGGGGAAATCATTTCACATGTACCAGGTGCTTCACAACTATTAAATAAACCGGCTTTCCCAGTTGCCGTTCTTTGAACGGACTGTGAGAGGATTAACCGAACAGCCAAGCTGGCCACACTCACAACTCAGTCACAAAGTAAGGGGCTGACTGTGAGCTCTAAGAATTGCTTCCTCTTCCTCAGCATCCTGTCCTCCTGCAGAGATCCAGCTCAGATCTTTCCTTTTTCTCCCCCCATGCTTTTGAGCCACCTGTGGCAAGCGTCACCTTCCCATTTGATGGTCTGCACTTGCAGGCAGGAGGGGCAGCTCCTGCCAGTGCCAGCTACACAGCGTTTCCCCGACTCCTGCTCTGACACGCCATCAGCTCCGCTCGCGCTTCATCTCCTGTATCACCCCCGGCTGAAAACTCCCTGGCAATTACAGAGCCTGCAGACAGCTCCTGCCAGACGGATGGCACAGGCAGGCCAGCACCTCGTCCTGCTGACCTGCATCCGCAGCTTGTCTTTGGTGCCCCCCCAGCCCCGCCCCCAAAACCTCACTCTCCTTCCTACCCCTGCAGCTTCTCAGCCCTTTCTGGGGCATCAGGACCAAGAAGGCTTTTGGGGGAGGGGTACCTATTTTTTTTTTTTTTTTAAATAATCTGTCACTTCACAATGAAAGAAACCCCCACTTTTACATTTTAAAGGAAGGGAAACTGCTGTTAAATGCCTTCCTGATATGTTGTAGAACAAATGGAAGAAAGTCTCTAGAAGCTGTGCTGTAATGACTTGTGATGCTTTGCCACACAGGAAAGCACTTGGAAAACCACTGGGAGGAAAAATCTTAGTTTACTCTGCAGGTATCCTGGGTTTTATGCCTCTTTTGAATTAGCTTGAGGAGCTTTAGGACACTGAAAGCTCCACTTGGCTGAAGAAAGGACAAACGTTCCCAGGGTGGAAATTTGCTCCATTTAACAATACTGGTAAATTTATAGCTCTCTTCCTTGCATTCTCTGTGACCTGCTAGCAGTGACTAAAAATTCAAGGTAATGTACATGTCCCTATCATCCGAGTCAGGTCCTGCGTGCTGGAGGTGGGCTCCCTGGAGGGGGTTTTGCTCTGCTTTGGCTGGAGACGAAGGAGCTGCATTAGCAGGTTGCACCAGTGCAGCTGGGGGACAGGGGCAGCGAATGCTTTCCCCAGGATGACAGGCACAACGCAGCGATGTGGAGATTTTTCTGAGCTGTAATTGCTTTCCTCAGATGAAAGAGTGACGGGAACTGGGAATAAAATCGGTGCCATGTTAGCACATTTGCAGCTGGGGGAGAACCCTTCGTGCTCACGAAATGCAGCGGGAGGCACTGCAAGGGCTCTTCCCCGGCTGCGTGGGAGAAGCCTTCAGAGGGAAGGTCTCCCCATGGAGAGTGGTTGCCAAGGGAGGCTCTGCCTGGACTCATGTTCGCTTGCAAATGCTTTTATATTTAGACAAGAGCTTTTCCCAGTGTACTGGTGATCTGTGGGTGTTTGTCACCCTTGAGGAGAGGCAAATGTGGAAGGAGAAGTTGTGCTTGACATTATATGTCCCCACTTCAGGGGTATTTCCTGAGGAGAAATGACTAAAGGCTTTGAGCAAATGATATAAGGGGAAACTATCAACTGAACTAGCAAAACAGTGCTCTTGCTCAGTACTGCAAGGCTCTGATACCGAGCTGGTTTGCAGCTTTTCTCCTTCTCAAACAGCGCTTTCAGGTGCTGGTGTGATCCTTTCAGATGTGCATGCTTTGTGACATGATCTGGTAACAACAGAGGCTTTGTATGTGCAGGCAGGTAACTGATGGCAGCACAACAAGCAGGTTTTGTAGCTAAAAAGCATTAGAAAATGCATCAGAACTTCTGGAACTCAACCCAACCTGAAGTGCTGAAATCTGGGGGAAATGCACAGAGTAGTAGAAATCAGATTTTCTTGTCCTTTCTTGTCCACTTCTTAGCAGAGGTGACCTCTCTTTTGAAGACACAGACAACCAAGAGCGAGGGTTTGCAGTCTGATGCTGTGTATGCCCATCTCTGCTTAGCTCAGGTGAGCCTTGCCTAACCCGAGCCTGGTGGAGCAGGTGTCTGTCCCTGTCTGTCCCCAGGTGTCCTGGTCCAGAGGAGCAGCCTGCGGGTGCTGAGCCTCCGGCAGAGCTGCTGCCCCTGTGCCTCACCCGGGCTTCAGCACAAGAAGTAACTTGCAAATCCTCCTCTGCGAAACCCGTGGCATATCCCTGATGGCGCCCTACCGGGCTCACTTCAGAAACTTTAATTGCCATAATCCTTTTCCGTGTTGTAGTAATAAAGTGCTTACTTCCCCAATAAACAGGAGTTAATTTCAGTGCATTCACGCTCTGTGTTCAGGTTTTTTTGGATTTGGGAGGCTCTTCCAGGAGTGTTCATGTTGAACTAACTGATTTTTATTAATGCTTTCAAATGGAGATGAACATGATGTGTTATCTCAGAGATGTCAGGCTTGATGAAACCAAAAATCCCACCGGTTCAACCTCTGCTCCTTCTGCTTTGTGTAGCTGAGCCTTAATGCAGTAATGATATTGCAATACCCTCTGAGATGAACACAGAAACCCTGACTGGATTAGCATGCTGAACTGTTTATTCCAGCAGGGCTTTTTTTGCTCGCAAAAGCTTGCCTGAACTTCATTCATTAATGTGCAGCTAAAACAAGTGAATGGGCTTGAAATGTAAGTTTGGTCTTTCTATTTTCCCTCACCTAAGCAATTGTACAAGTGTTTATTTCCTCCTGTAGAGTAATCCAAACACAAATCCTAGGAGCAGCCAGGTTAATCTCTTTGGCAATTGAAGCTGGTCAATAGAATCCAATGGAAGGGTGAACATATTGGATTGGGCAGCAGAGATAACCCAGTCCTTATTTTCTTTATCCCTTAATGAAGGGATGGCTCACCAGCACTCTCATTTTGAGGATCGCCTTGCTAGCTCAGTCAGCAGGACAGTTCGGGGGAGCTTTGGCCGCTGGGGATGCAGCAGCTCCCATTTCATGCTGTGACTGGGCAGCCGTTCTGCTGGGGATGGTGAGGAGATGTCCCCGTCGGCTGGTGGCCTGGCTCTGCTGCCGAGTGGTGGGGCAGGTACAGTGATGGGGCGTGAGCTGAGAAAGTGCTACGGAGATGTGTGTGCTTAGGTCTTGCTTTTTCCTTCTATGCAGATTTTACTGTTAGTAATGCTATTTTTAGCTTCCCCTTCCAGAACTCATAAAAACGTGTATTTTTGATCTCTCTCAAATATATCTTGCTAGCAAATCTGAAACATGTTCTTACAGAGTATCTGCATGAAAACAAGAAACTTATTTTTTCCTTAAGAGTTCTTCAAATAATCTTTGCTTGTTAAGTGCTGAAACAAAGATACATAAAGGTCTGTTTCTGCGGGGGGGACAAGTTAAAGGTCACAGGGAGAACATATGAGGGCTGTCTATGGAGCTAAAGGGATAAACACAAATGCCTTTCTTAACTTTCCTCATCCTCGTGATGCCTACCCGCCACCAGTGGAACTAAGGCAGCCTTTTCCACAGGAGAAAAGGGGGAAAAAGGGGGAAAAATTCTTAGCTGTGCTGAAGAGCTGCATGTGCTGAATCTCTTTCTGTGAATTTTCATTTTTTAAAGCAGTATCAGATACTAATAACTGAGCTTTTTCCTGGTTTAATAACAAGGAATCTTCCCAGTGTCAGAGGCAGCATTGGAAACAATGGGGCTAATTAACTCCCAGAGTTTTCCTGTGACCTTTGAAGTCTGCACGGAGATACACTTTGTATAAATAGGCTAAAATAATATCAAAGGCTGATGGTTGTTTCTTTAGTTTAGAAGCAAAAAAGGCTTTCCTTAAATAAATATGGCAAGCGTGTGCCGAAAGGTCAGCAAACTGATTCCCATAGCCAATGCAGAGGCTGGTATTTAAAACCCAACCTGTTTCAAGCAGAACATCATCGTGATGGGCACAATCCCTCCTGTAGTGTCCCCAGGCGCATCCGCGTGGAGTTTGCCCACGTTTCTGTCTCTGCAAAGCACCTGGTTGTCTCCGGGTTATCGGGGAAGTTGGGTGGCAGGAGGGAAAGCAGCAGCTGTGGGCTTTGCAGCTTCTGTCAGGATAAGTGCTTTGCTCCGGTGTTGCCTGTGGATCTCCAGCCTGGCCTCGGTGATGCTGGTTCCACCTCTGAATCCACCCACGTTGATCGGTTTGTTTGGCACCTTACAGACCAGCTGCCACACGTCCCCTGCTGCCCAGGTGCTCTGCCAGGCATGGCGCAGGGGGTGAAGGCCACGGGAGGCCTGAAGACACCCTGTTCTTGCTCTGGCTGTTGCTGTCTGTCTGTGTGCTCCTCTGAAAGTCTCAGCCCTGCTCTCTGGGACCAGTCCTCCCAGAAGGATGAGAGTTTCTGCAGAGAGAAGGTCTGGGGTGAAATAGCACTGGGAGCTGTGCTGAATTCTGTGTGACCCTGGCTATCTCAGCTGGAGCCCTTTTTCCTCAGCCACACAGAAAGGACACAGGTATTCACAGTCGGGGTCTCCATCCCTGGAAGTTACCCCACCGAACAGGGGCCAGCCCTGGTCTGTGTTTCAGCTGTGACCTGGCTGACACGCAGCATCTCCTGGGCTTTGCCCTCTGGGGAGAAGCTGCCGCAGGCTGTGTTTGCCCAGCTCTTTTGGACCACAGCAAAGCTCCACTCGCGGCACTTGGACCGTTCAGCTCACCAGATGTATGGAGAAATTACTCGAGGTCTCCACAAACATCTGCTGGATGCCCACTCTGCAGCTTGGGGTGGGACTGACCAAGGCAGGACAGCCCTCCGCCACAGCACGGCTTTGTCCTGCCCGTGTCACCACTGCCCGTGCGCTGCCTGCTCTGATTAATGAGGAGGACATTAGGGCAGAGCACTTGGGAGTTACCAGGTTATGAGGTATTTGTGCTTAAATTAACTGTGGCTCTGTTTTCCTCCCATTACACAAACTTTGTTAAAGCACCTCTTAATAGCGCGGACTTCTGGCAGGTTCTCTAGTAAGTGGCTGTGGCTTTATCTACTGATTAATAACCACAAGCTGGATTGAAGGTCATGGTGTTATGTTCTCCATGGGTGTATAAAAATAAACACGTAAGATGTCCTTTCAGTATTTCTGTGCAGGCATTGTGCAGGGGGGCCAGGGCATAAACATGGCCATAAAATCATCGTAACATCACACAGCCCAATGACAATATATTGTCTAATTATGGAAGGCTCAAAGACATCCTTGGGAAGATATAAAGTGGAAATGTAGGTCTACGGATGGATCCAGGATGAATCCTGAGGAGACCGAGTAAAAGAAGTGGGTATTAATGAGTAGCACAGAAATAAGGATTTGAGGAAATTCAACTATAAAAAGACGGGGAAAAGGGGCTGTCTGTATAACTAGGAAACAGCTAAAACAACAGTCCAAAAGGGAAACATAAAGCTGGAAATTGGGTAATAAATCTCTGCACTCATCAAAGAAGAGACAGTTCTATTGGAAAATAAAAATAACATTCTAGAACACAACAGAGCGGAATTTATAGTCCAATTAAAAATGCACGACAAAGAAGCCCCCTCAAATACTTTTTTCCTACTTTAGGTAGAATACAGCGAGAGCACAGCATATCTGGGGGAAAGAAGACTATTGGAAACTGCAAGAAAATAATAGCTTGAACATACGGTTGAAAGGCACTTCTGCCTCTGAGATGGTCTGCAAAGTCACAGCCTGCTCCGGAGCTGCTGCTTCCCCTGCACTTCGGTTCGTGTGCTCTACACCGGTTGAACGCCTGGCTCTGGTGCTCCAACCCAAGGCTGAGGGACCAGGAAAAGTGGAGCCCATGGAAGAGATGGTCTCACCAGTACCATGCCATTACGTGGGGTTTACAGGGGTGGCTGTACTGTATGTGACAGGGCTACGAGGGGGCCTTGTAGACATGATTTAAACCTGACCCTTGTGAACTACTGAGAGATGCAGCTGGAGGCTGGGGACAGGATGGGGGCTTGTGCCTGTGGTGGCATCAGAGGGAGCTGTGACAGGAGTCAGGAGCAGCCCAGCTCTCATCCCCGGAGGGAATGCTATGTCATAGCACTAACTACAAACCTAACGAAACAGCCCCCAGCTCAGTGACAACAGATTGCCTAATTATAGCGGCCCCAAAGACATTTTTAAGCATCATATAAAACAGAAGTGCAGAACTGAGGATGTCTCTAACTCCCAAAGAGCATGGAAAAGGGGGAGAAACACTGATGTGCTTCCCCCTTAGCTGACAGCAGTGCTGGCACCAGGGAGGAGAGAGGGGCCCCTGGTACTGCTTCAGTGGGGAAAGGGAACGGCTGTGGAGGGAGGGAGAGGAAAAAGCAAACACTATTATTCTCACAAATGCTCCTGAAAACTCAAGGAAGCTTTCGCATGAGCAACAAAAGCCACGCTAGCCACACAAACCATCTGGAGCTCCCTGTGGGGATTCAATAAACTTCCTCAAATTGCTTTAGACATTTCCCACTCTCTCCACTCATTTTATGTGCAGAGTTCAGCAAGACACTGCTTCCTACTCAAACACCACTTGTCACTTGTATTTGGGTCGTTTTTCTTCTCTTTGCCAGTACTTTTTTCTTCTGGCTCTCGAGTCTCTCGCGTCCTCCCTGATACCAGCTCTCTGCGCGCCTCGGCACAGGTTGCACAGCTCAGAGCTAGGCACAGCCAGCCCTGCCGCACCGTGAGGGCTCCCCACCGCCCTTGGAGTGTCACAGTGACGAGGTGATCGCTAGTGCATTTGCGCACCAGGGACATGACTCAGCTGCCTGCCCTTCCTTCCTTTCAAATAGAATTGCTGTCTTTTTTCTCTGCTCTCTTCAGCAGCTCCTGTCCTGCTCTGTCCTGCCTGAGCTCCAGCCCTGCTGCAATGCAGGCAGCGGTGCCAGCAGCACCAGCTGGTGACCACATTTCTGTCTGTCTGCTGCTTATCAGGAGTCAAGCCACAGACACTCACACTCCAGCAGTGAATTATGATATAAAAATAAGTGTAGGCCTGATTATTGGCTTTGTCTGCTTTTTGCAAACAGATGCTCTATTGTTTATCGAGCCTGTTCTCTAAATCCACTGACATGTACATGGTATTTTATATTTGCAGGCACTCTTATATCTTAATTTTTAAAGTGCACCCTTTAAAATGCCCAGAAGCTGTATTTTGCATGTTGTCTGTTAGCGTGACCTTCCCCCACAGGACAGCGTACTTGGCAGTGACTCAAGGCCAGAAGAGCTTTGCTTCCCAGCCCTACCAGAAAAGTAGATCCCACCACGACCTTGATCTAGAGAAAGCAAATCTGTACATCACAGGCTGCCCTCTCTGATGCACAATGGTTCATCTTAAGGAAGGAAAAACTGTTGTGATGGTGCTGACCCCTGGCTTGCAGTCTGATAGTTTTCTTCTAGACACAATGAAAATGCACCAAAGTAATGGTCATTAATTGCTAATCATGCCATCTCACAAGGTATGGAAGGCTGAACTCCTAGGAGGTTGCCCAGTGCATGTTCTCTGCTCTATAGGATGAAAAAATAGGTACTTCTGGCACCTAGATAGACTTAATTTGCTCAAATAATGGTCTTCTGTGAATATATGAGCTCACATGATGAAAAAAATAGCTTGCATCAAACATACTACCCCTCATCTATTCGCAGACACGGTGTATACATGGCCAACAGATTCATTAAAAAAATCAAGGGAACATCTTGAAATATTATGCTTACCACAGTTGTTATGCACATGTTGGATAGAAAAGAACCCTTGCCTGTTCATTGTGCTGTTCGTGACATTTTCAAATCTCAGTCCTGTCCTGTCTACCAGTTTTGCAAGAGTGTGTCCTGAATAAGGGGATTTGATGAAGCTCCGCAATACTCAGCAATTTCAGCTCCCAAAGATACATAGGAGCAATTTTCCTCGTGTTCCTTGTCATTTCAGGTTTCATTTCTGAAGGAACTTAAAGGAAAATTCAGCCCAAATTACTCAGCCTCCCATCAGAGCAAATTTATACGATATCTTTAACTTGATTTCTGCATGAAGCCCCGTGTCTCAGTCAAGTACTTTTTGTATGTAGCCCACTAAATAAGAAGGAAATGCAGGTGCTCGAAAGGGTAAAACCCATCCTCGAATCACTAACTTCCAGCAAGCTTGGCTTGCTTCAGCTCTCCAGCCCGAGGAGGTGCAGGAGGACATCTCCTTTCTGAAGTCCTTTCAGCTCCAGCTGGAGCTTATCCTGAACCAAGGCAGCTGTGCGGTGCCTCTCCCAAACACTCGGAGCCCCTCACCAGGCGGTGCTGGCTCTTCCTCCGATGGTGCACGCAGCCAGCAAGGCTGCAAATAGCCAAGACCTTTCTGAGCACCTGCACGTCCAGCAAGGTTTAATGGAGAGACAATAATAACTGTTGTCTAAAAGTTTTAATGCTGTGTAGTAATGACAAATGATTTTGCTGTAGTGCACAGGGCCAGGAGATGCATGTGCAGGAGAGCCTGTCTGAATGGAAAAAGCCCACGCAAGAAATACTGACCTAGCCAGATGCTCTCTGCTGCTGATGCCAAATCTAGGTTTGTTCTGTTTCTAAAGTAATAATAGAGCAAAATTTCTAAGCATCTTGGTGACAGACATCTCTTCCCTGAGTTCTTCAAAGGAAACAGCTCCTTTTTTCAGACCTCACTGAGGTTACTTAGGCTACAGCACAACACCACTACATGGCTTTCAACAGCATTTTCAATTAACACCAAAATCTGATGAGAGTACGTAATCACAGGTATTCAACTGCCATGGGACTGATAGGAGACGCAGACTTCAAACAGTGTCTTCAGAAACTCGGCTGAAAAAGGCTTTTTATGCGTGCCTGATACGTGCTTTTTCACTTGTGTGTTTAGCCAAGGGGCTGATATTTAGTTAATCCTGACAGAAGGAGAAACCGCTTTGTCCCATAAGGACTAGAACTGGTCCCAACAAGCAAAAGTCAAATGGGCAGCGTGGTGAGAAGCAGAAGGTACGGCTCAGCTCTGCCCAGCCTTGAGCGTAATGCACATTCAGATAAAGAACCAGCGCAGAAGCCGTTCTGCCATCAGGAACCCGATAAGCAGACAGCAAAAGAGGATGATGTCCCCTGGCAGCTGAGACTTTCTATTATTATTATTAATTTTTAATGTCTTGCTTTGTTCATGAATCATATATGCACAGCCTGAATCCAGCCTTCAATCAATAACCTGTCAATCATCCTCCCGTCTTTCATCTTGCAAATCTCTAAGCCTGTGTTACAGGCTGGTTTTATTGGTGCCGAGAGAAAGGCCGGTGACCACAGGGAAGCAGATCGCTCACATCTCGGGTCAGCCTGGCCCTTACTTCTCAGCTGGGTAGTGTATACTTGCTATTTTTTTCTGCATTAGTGCATCTTTATGATTGCATTTATATTCATCGTTTTAAAGTGTGCTTTAGTCGCTCAGCAGGGCACCTTGTTAGACAAGGTCATGCCCTGAGATGCTTTGAATCCATTATGCAGGTAGGATGCAGCGAGGAAGGGGGAGGGAAGGGCAAGTGAGGTGAGGGCTGCATTGATAAAATGCTGAGGTGCTTTGGAAACCTTGCTTGTGTCTCAATGTGTTCCAGGCATTCCCACTGCCTGTGCAGGGGACTTGCTCTCGGTATTGCAGTCAGAGCGCTTGTCCCGGCGGCCGTGGCCAGGCAGGCATGCCGTCGCGTACTTTGCAGAGCCTTCTCAAGCCATCAGTCGCTGTGCGATCATTCCTGCATCCCAGCTGTGACCCTCATCCTTTGGGAGGTCTTGTAGCAATCATCCCCTTTGTTTCTTGCCCTTGGTCTGAAAAAGCTTGACTTGTATAAACCAAACTGAAGTACTTGAAGCACTGTGCAGATCTGCAGTTATCTCACAATTGGTGGCTTCTTAGTGTCTGGGAACATAGAGGGGGAAATCTTTGGCTCCTCCAAAGAGCCACGAATCATCTGAGTCTGGGGCCACTTTTGTGCTTTTGATAGCCAGGAAAAAAGTCAGTGCAAATTTAATAGGGACCAGAGTTTGGAAGTCATATATTAGATTTGTGCCCTAGAAAAGCAAGTAAAGAAGAGGAGCCTTTATTTTTAAGTGTCCCTGTAGCACAGACTACCTAAGAGTGAATTTGCCTGGCTGATTTAATTGGAAATAATGTTTTCAAAACCAAGATGCATCTGTTTTCCCCTCACCTAATGAAATTATTTAGCACCCTGCTATTATACTGTTGCAAGAAATAAGGTTCACTGGATGATAAAAATGACACAAAAAAATTGACCCAGGCAGAGGAAGTAAGTACGGAGCAACAGCAGGAACCTGAGCGGCTGTGCCACCCTTGTATACTTCATACTAAGTTCTGTTTCCAGCAGGAGCACCAACTGCCTTAACAATGTGTTAGCTAAAGACAGTGTATTGTTTAGAGTTCTTGGTTCAGGAATGTGTAGGATGTGTAATTTTGCAGGGATGGGGAAGGATTGGGGTGGGAGTGGGGGCAAGAACGATGACATATTTTTCCTTTATGCTTTTTGTGTTTTGTTTCTGGCTTTTAATTTTATTGCTGGCTTCAGGTCAGCAATAAACCGGGGTGGGCTCCTAGCCAAAGCTATCTTCTCTGATTTGCCAAAGAAAATGCATCTCCATGTTCTGGTAAATTCTCCGAAGCTGCCTGGTAGCAGCATCCCCCTTGCACCGGTGCGAGGGTTGGTGAGGGCTTCCCAGGAGCTGCCGGCCGGGACTTTGGTGCCAGCGCTGTGTAAGCAAGTGCCCGGAACCAGAAAGTTACTTAGAAAGATTAAACGACTTGATGTGTCGCATCTCAAACCTCTCGGAGAGTCAGCTGTGACACAGCTATATTTTAAATTGACAGAATCCCGAGTGCTGCAGTGCAATGAAGGGGGTTTTGACTCCTTCTGGGCAAGACCTTTTCCTGCTGTGCCTCTCCTTAGCTTTAGAGCCCAAACACAGCTCAGAGGAGTAGAAAGATGCTCCTTGGTTAACACAAAGAAGTAGCTGCTTCTGTGTCTCTGAAGCACCTTATCCTGACACTTCTGAACAGGTTTTCCCTTTAGTCTGATAGGAGTTGAGCCAAGCCAGCCAAGTCCACCCTCGCAGGTGTCTGACCAGCCTGTCTCCAAGTTCTTGCTGTGCCTGGCGTGAAGTCTGCGGAGCGCGTTTGCCCTGTCCCCACGGAGCAGGCAGCTCTGCGGTGCGAGCTCTGCGGGTGGTGAGGAGGCGGCTGGCAGAGCTGCCGGCAGATCCTGACTTACAGCAACAAGGATGGTGCACGGAGCGTCGGCCGGCAACCACAGCACTCCCACCCCGGCATATGTCCTCTTGCCACTTAATGTAAGCTGCTTTTTGCTAATGGGAATTATCGGTGCTTTCATCTGCACTGCGTTTGAACTGCTGCATGATTCCCACTGCTCTGCCACCCAGGAGGGATGCGCACACGGTAAGGAGCTGCTGGCACAGCCCGCAGCAAGATGCTTCCCCATCCTGGCTCCAGTGGGCTCCTGTTTCCCAGGTCCCCTTCAGATCCAGATATGCGTTAGTGGAGGGCTGCAAAGCACCCTCAGAGATCCTGCAAAAGCATCTGTTGGGGTCCAATTTCTCCTCTTTCAAGCCTCCTCCAGGGTGCCTGCAGCATTTCCTGCTGTTTAGTGGGAGCTGCAGAAAGCTTTTGAACAACCATGGTAAATTCAAAGTGTTGGGCTTTAAAACCAGTGGTCATGGGGGTCCTGGCTAGGAGAAGGGTCCATTTTCCTTGCTCTCTGCAAGCCCACTCCAGCAGTGCTGTTCTGAATAACACACCAGCTCCTAGAATCTCAGGCCCAGGCTGAGATTGCAGTATTTTTAAGACATAATGAAAAAGGTAATTTTCCCAGCCTCCCTGCAATCTTCATCATTGGGGAGGTATTTTGTGCAATTTTCAGTACTAGCTATAATCATGCTCCCAGAGATGATAGCGTGCTGCCGTATTGCCAGGGGTTCTTTGAACCCTGTGGTGCTTTGGGTCCCTCCCAGTAAAGGAAAGAAGAGAGTGCAGCCATATAGGTGCCATCTCTGCTGGAGCTGCTCGTGTATAAAGGTCCTGCACTGAGAGCACAGCATGTCGCCTAGGCAAAGGCTGGCCTAACACCCAGATTTTAATATCTGCTCATGAGATGAGAAGCTTGATAAACCGGAGATCAAAGGTGAATGAATCCCTTGAATGTGTTAGCACACAGAACATATGTCCTGTGAAGGGGACACTGACGTGTTCCTGGCAACATACTACAGTCTGTTCACTCTCCTGCCATGCTGTCGCTTCAGGGGAGGAACCCACAGCACTGAAATTACCACAATCGTCATAATAATTTTGGCAGGATTAGTTGCTATGCAATGAAAGGGACACAAGGTTCATATGATGTCCAGTGCATTAGCCTTTGAAAATATGATGGGGCTTGGAAAAGCTTCTGGATTTCCGCAGACTTTGTAGCCCTTGCTTTGTTTGTGATGGATTTGCTGAAACCAAGGGTGCAGGGGGAAGCGGAACAAGCTTTATGGAGGAGATAAGGGCTGGAGTTAGGTGTGCAGCTCTGCAGGCAGCAAAGCTATGTGGGTGCTGTTTCTTCCCCTGCTCCTGTGGTTCCCTTTGGAGGGGGGTGTTGAACTGGGTCGGCGCAGGTCGGGGAGGCACGGGAGCAGCGCTGCGCTGCAGCCTGGATCTCCAGCTGAACCAGCTGCAGCAGCACGAAGCAGCCCTGCTCTCGGCCTGCCACCTTCCCTCACCCCGCAGAGAGGGTCTGGTGCATCGAGAGACTCGGGCTTGTGGAAGATGATGTTTCAGAGCTGTGAGACAAGAACTGAGAGGAGTTGTGAGGTGCACATTGCTAATGGTTGAATATGTGGAGATATGGGGTATTAATAACAGGACAGTGCTCCCAACAGCAGCTCTTAGTTAGAGAGCTCCCAGAGTGGCGCTGGTTGGAATGAGCTCCATCTACTGACGCAGCAGCACTCTCATACAGTCAAGGGCAATGCTGACTTGGAGGAGGCTGCGTTTTGCTCCCCAACTGTTTGTACCAGATAAGTGGGATGCTGAGGGGTGACGCTAAATAGCATAGGATCTGTAATGCACTTGCAGCAGCAGCTGATGGAAGGAAAGTGCAAAGTTGTGTTACTGGCAAAATGGAGCACAGGAGTCTGGGCAGCAGCTTCCGCGGTGCTCATGAAATAAAAACATGCCTCTTGCGCTACATGCCAGAAGCCATTACCCAGAGAGCAAATCATCTACAGAAAGGGCCGTGAGGAAAGCGCCACTCAGAGACGGGGGGCTCTGCAGCAGCTAATCTGCAATCATTCACTTAATCAGGACGTCTCTGTCACAGCCTCTCTGCCTTGTGTTTCTAGTGTTAGGGCTTGTGATATATATTCACAGGCAATCGGACGCAAACAAGCTGTAATGCTCAATCAGATCACGTTAGGGATTTCAAAGAAAACAGAAATGAAAACGTCAAACCTGTTAAGCTTTGGAGTGCTTTCACCAGAACGTGGGCAGGAGGGACTCCAGGGGGTTGTTTAAAAATAGGAGCCAGAGGGAAATTGCTCTCACAACAGTGACATTCTGGTGTTGATGCCCTGCTGCAGCACTGTTCATTCTGCTTTTTATAGTTCAAAAAAGAAAAAAAAATAAAAATCATGTGATGCTGAATTTATGAACCCACTCAAAAAGCAGGGGCTCAAAACTCAGCTCAGTCATCTTAAGTTCAGCCTTGATAGTGTCTGTCGTAGCACTGAGTGCCTGAACAAAGAGGCAGAAGAGGGTAGGCAAAACACAGTCACTTGTCCAAGGCCTGGGGCCTCTTAATGTTGTTTTTACCTGCGCAAGGGCAGCACAGGACACTTACACCTCGGAATGGTGGTATTTTATACCTTTTTTGCATCTCTTCAGTACAGGTCTCTACTCCAGCGGGCAGCACAACAGCAGGTCAGCTGCCTGTGCTGCTCAGCTCTGCTAGTGCTTCTCCTCTGCTAAAGCACAGCACAAGCTGGAAAGCTGCTGAAAGCTGAATTGCCTGGAAGTACAGGAGAAGTAATGAATACTAGGAGGAGTCTCAGGAACTTTAAATATTAAGGTAGCATAGCTGTTTCCCCTCCGAGGGCACTGTGCACTTAAGAAGTCAGGAAAAGGTTACTGATCAGGATTTTAGCCCACTTGTAGTAGTTAAAGGCCATTTCATGCTGCATGTAACTCAGGTTTTTGCTCAACTAAAACATCCATAAAGTGATAGTGTAAGTCTTCTCTTGTGTTTATTTACATGTAAGGCTTTGGTTTATATGACTTTGAATAGGAGACTACATTACTAGAAAGCTTTTTGTTAGACTGAAACACTAGGAAAGGAAGTGTATGACGCACAGAGACTGATTTTCCTCCCTCTGTGGTCCCTCTGACAGCCCCCACCCCTGCATGGCTTCTCACCAGGAGAAGGGAGCGAAGGATCGGTCCCAGGGCATCTAGCGCCGGAGTCCTGTCCCTCCTTCCTCCCTCCCCTTCCCTGTGCAGGGATGTCTTCGCTTGCCACCACAATGCGATTACTCCCATGTGCCAGGGAGCAGTTTGGCAGGGCTGTGCCTGCTGGCTCTGCCAAGAGCTGTTTGGCAAACACGGTATTGATAGACTGGGAGAGCAGATATCAGATCTGCAATATGGCCCAGCTCAGATGGTAAGCAAACAAACTATGGTGCCGCCCCGGTTCTTGCTTGGCTTATTGAATCTCCCCTTCACCTCCTGTACCAGGAGTGCTGGTGCCTGGCAGTTGCTTTGGCAGTACACCCATGGCTGTGCAGGATGGCTGCGGGGTCTGCAGCTGCCCCAGCCAGCACGCCTGCTCTGGACAGCCCGCCATCAAACCCAGCATCTCCACTGAGGTTTCACAGGAGCTCGGGGAAAGTTTCTTTTTTGCAGCTCTTTAGAGCTGCCAGGATTCCCTAAGGGTTACAACTGCTCTGTTAACATAAGTGATTTGTTCTAAACCTACAAATATAGAAACATTTTGCCTCTCCCATTTTTCTTCTTGTCTGAGAGGAGGCCAGGCTAATACATCACTGGGTCTGCAAAGCAACATCACAACCATCAACTGATGTACAAAACCGCTACAAATCCTTCTGTCCGTATCTCCCACCACAGGCTGGGGATGTCTGTCATCACTGCCCTGCCTGTCCCTGTAACCCACCATCCCAGGCTTACGCCGTGCAGGATGGAGCAGAGGAACAAACCGATGCCTTCTCAGTCCCTGGGTCGGTAAGGAGCGGATCCGCCGGGATCCCCCTGTGCTGAACTGACAGCTGAAATACTGCGTTTCAGGAAGTCTGAAAGAAGGGGTAACTTTGTAATGTGCCATATGCTGTCCCGCTGTAACCATGCTCCAGCCGCTTTGCTCCATCTGCATCGCCAGGTTCCCACCCTCCCTTTCCTTCCCCTTCCTTTATCTTTCTCAGCTGTTTACAACATCAGTAGCTCTTCGCAGCTGTCACTGCCTTTTGCCCTGTGGTTGTGAAGCCCCGCTTGCGACAGGGCCCTTTTGATGGCGGAGCCTCCTCGCTGTCCCTGCTCCTGCGCTGGCAGGAGCACTGTGCCGCAAGTTGGGAACGTCTGTGTTGCAGCGAGACGAGCTGAGCTCGGCTGTGCCACAGGTGGTCCCTGCTCTTTCATCCCGGCTGCTCTCCGAGCCGTCTCTCCCTCCGCTCCGTGCTCCCGGCTCAGGTGGCAGTGGGAGCGAGCTGCGCGCGTGGTGTAATCAAAACAGCAAACAGACAGGGAGACTGCAAATACACCGAGCAGTACAAAGGCCAGGCAAAAATAAAAGTCTGATCCAGACATTCAGGTATAAGATGACAAAAACATAAACAGCACGCTAGTGCCTGTAAATGAATCGCAATTCAGCAGCCAGGCGAGCAGAGCTGACAGGGGGAATGACAGCTCCTCTCATCATCTTTTCAATTACCTGCTGAACAGTGGACCTCACAGACAGCAGGGAAAGTCACTGGCCTCTTATAGAAAGTGGCTGACAGATCAGCAGCTGTCCCTTCCCTTGGAAGAGGTAGGGAATAAAGATCAGCTTTGAAGGTTTCTAAGCCCTCATTCAGTCCCCTGGCAGCGTCAACGGCTCTCCTGCTGCACGAGGGCAGGGGGGGATATGGTGCCCGCGGCCCCTCGCCCATCAGGTGCTCCTGCAGGGCTGTGTGCCCCTGTGCTGTGGGGCTGGGTCCATCCCCAAGCACCTAGTGCCCAGGATTTCCATCCTGCTAGCGGGGAAGGGGCTTTCCCAGTGGTGCAGGCAATGTCTGGTTTATGCCAAATTATTATTCAAATACATGCACGCAAAGGTTCCTTCCCTGCGTGCAGGAAGGGAGCCGCAGTCAACATCCGACTCGGGCTACCTAAGTAGCTGTGTGGCTTTGAGTCAGATAAAAAGCGTCTCCTTTATGCAGAAATCCCAGAGGAGCAGAACTCCTCAGCCCCTCTCGCCACACAGGAAAATGGAGCCGGTTGCAGGGCTGCTGCAGCTGCAAAACCACCGGGGACGGGGGGAGGGAGCGGAGGTGGACGCCGTGGGCTGGAAAAAGCGAAGCAGGGAAACAAAAACTTTGGTCACATAAAAAGTCGTAATGTTCACCTTATAAAACACACAAAGTCAGTGATTTAAAGGGGGGAAAACTACTATTTGTTTCCAAATTTACAGGCAATAACACTTGATTTAGATCCCTGTCTGCCTCCTGTATAGACTGCAGTATAATTTAAAGGACAATAAAGTCTGGGACCATAATACCATCACCACAATAAATCAGGCTAGCTACCACTACTCAGAACAGAAATTATTAATCTGTGTTCCAAATGATATGCCTGCATATTGCTTATTTTAGCTGTTTATGCAGCAAGCTGAGATAGCACTTTCCCCATTATTATTTTTTACTTTTGCAATGAAATACTGTCTGCTCCTACCAAAGGGGCATTTATTACCCAATATATATGGGGGCAGCCTAGTGTGTTGCGCAAAGCATCTAATATCAGGATACAACTTTACAGCGTACCGCCGCGCTGTTCATTTCTAGGGTGTTCTCAATGCTGAGGGTACTAACTCATCCCCAGCCGGCAGTGGCAGGAGCGCGGTGGTGGTGTGCCCCGGGCAGGCTCGCCAGCATTGCTGCACGGTGGGAACGGGATGGTGCCGACCAGAGACCCCGTGTGCAGCCGGGGACTGGGGAATGCCGTTAGTGCTGCTCCCAGCACTGGCTGCTTCCCGTGGGAATACCTGGACCCGTTCTCCTCTCCCAGCCGCAGCACCTCCCGGGAGGGCTCAGCGCGCACAGGCAGCATTCGTGCCCTTTGCAATTACAGACCATCCCTGGTTTTGGCAAAGTATATTTACAACACTAAGATAGACTTTAATTTTTAAACTTTCAAATTTGGCGGGGATTTTTAATAATACAAGGGAGGGAGAAAAGTCTGTTAAATTTTAAGTGGGGAAAGCACATGTTTTCATGAAAAGTACACTAGAGACCTGGTCAAACGTTGCCTGGTTTTGCAGTGGGTGTTCAGGGCCCGGGGTCGGTGAGCTGGGCTGGCTGTGCCGGCCGGTGCCCTGCGCTCTCCAGGGACAAAGGGACCCCTGTCAGGACGGGGGCGAAAAGTCATTGGTGTCTGTCCCACGCACAGCTCTGCAGAGCTGCTGCCAGGCAGGTGCATCATTATTTTCTGATTACAATCTGACAGTTGACAATTTGAGCAAGGGAGTGATTCACCCAAAGCAACAAAAGCGAGAATGAGACTTTTCAATGTTCTTCCCTTGGGACAGAAACTAATTAAGTGCAGTGATCAGTGGTCCTGTCTAAAGCCAGGCACAGCTCGCACGCCCCGCTGGCCTTGAAAAGGTGGCAGGACAAGCATCGCTGCACTCATCTCCCTTTCTTTTTTGTAAAATCATAGTTATCATTGGGAATCTCCTCATCACTCGACTCAGTTAAACACAAAAATCAAAAACACTTGGGAAGCTGAGCTGCCTTTTCATACCCTTTCCCAGTAACTCTGAAGCAATGGACTGAAAATCAGAACGTTTTATAAGTTTGAGGACCATTCCGGCGTCTTTACCAAGATTTGATCATGGTCTACCTTCCTTTCCAAAATTGCTAGAATTGTGTTTTCTGTTAAGGAATGATGAGATTAGCCCGTGAGTAGAGAACACCCCTACCTGGAGTCTTCATCTGAATGTAAAATATAATGAGCTTTGTGTTTAAAATTAGCTGAATTGCCGACTCTTCTGAAATCCCTGGGATTTCATGAGAGGAGAAAGTACTGCTGTCATGGGCAAACCCACTCGCAGCTATACTCAGGATTTTCTCTGCGTTATCAAGGGTTTAGCTCATTTTCATTTGCAGGAGTGTTCTGGTTTCATCTGCAGCAAAACATGAAGATGTTAACACGTGTTTTAACATACTCCTCAGGACTACTTAAAAACTTGTGTTTTTAATAAAGTACAATTTATTTGTTAAACAAATAGCATATTTTTTTAAATTAACTGCAGCCTCCCACATTGTCTGCAAACCACATTCTCTCTCATGCAAAGGGCTGAAAGTTACATTTGTACATAATGAAATATTCAGCACTGAAATTTTCCCCAGGAATGTCCCCATCTGCCGCTTGATTTCTCTTTCATGCTAATTATTAAATGTATCTGAACAGAAATAAATAATAGATTTCCTTTAAAGAAGTGGAAGTAAAATTTAATGAGTGTTTGGTGTTGGAGTGTGGTTTTCCCTTTGAAGTTGCAGTAACCTTAATGCGTCCTGAGCCACAGGCATCACCCTTCCCGTCAGCGATAGAGCAACCCCCTGCTCCCAGACCAGCTCCGCACCGCTCGCCCTGCCTCTGCCCAGCTTTGGCAGCCATGTGCTTTTGTCCCCTCTCATTAGCAGTCAAACTCTTCCCCAGACACCGTCCTCAGCTAACAAATACAATTTTTTACAGCTATTCTCAAGCAAACCACAAGACCTCCGGCTGCGCTGAGCCAGCCTGTCCCTTGAGAAAACGCCAGTCTCCCCCAGAGCCTCAGCAAAGCCAGACTGGAAGAGCTCCAGTTACCCTGTGCTTCCCTGTGAGCCGATTTCACGCCTTCACTGGAAGGTATATTCAGGAATAACAGCAGATTTTGGTTCACAAACTGTCTCACAATATGATGCCCTTTCTTGGTGAGGACTACGCTCTGAAAATAGAGTGTGTAGCATTAAGTATATTTTTTTATATTGCGTAGCCTTATGCACCAGCTAGGGCCGGTGCTGAGGCAGTAATGCAGAAAAGCTGTGTCGAGGTCCTGGCGCGGTTCCCACTGATGTTGTCTGAACAGCTCTGAACTCCTTGGAAATCTTCATTTAGCACAAGGAGCCTGAGGTTTCTCTGAAGCTGCTTTGGTAGAGCACAACGGAGTCAGGGCTTGTGAGCTGTGTGGTGAGACAGGACACGGGACAATCTCCAGAGGTGTGTGGGGGAAGGGGTTCTCTCTTCTGCCCTCTCGTTAAAAAACGTAACGAAATTACTAAGAAATACGAAGGAATGACGGTGTTATACCGCAGACACAGAAAATGGTCTGTGGAAGAAAGAACGAGAAAAACTGTATTTCCTTCTCGGCGTAATTATTGGTGCGTTTCTAGAAGCGTTACCCATTTTCCAAAATAAATCTGTACTGAGACCTTTGCCTGTGGGACCCGCCGTCACCCCTCCCATTACACACCATTTCTGGGTGCATCACGCCTGCTCCCTTGTTCAGCGGGGTTCTTGCCCTTTCTAGTGACTCCTAGCAACTACAAATAATACAAATAAAAAGTACCAGTAAGAACATTTCCCGCAAGAGGCCTCGCCTCACACCAGCTAATCAGCTTTCTGCTGGAAGCTCTTGTGTTGCAGCGCTGCTGCACCACAGCACGGTGACCCCGTTATTATACTCCATATTGGTACATTTTCTCTCTTCTTACTGCAAGCAAATGTGTCCTTAACAGTGCAAATTGCTGCAGAAGCATTAATGAAACACGTTGCAACTGTAAGTAGGCAGGAATCTGTTACTATAAATTGCATTTCGATTTCCTTATTGCCAATTAGACTAAGAGAGTCAAATAGGTCATATTTGTATACAGCTCGTCGGGAACAAGCTTTCACACTTAAACCAACAAGAGCAAGAGCTGTTTAATTGTTTACTCTGCCTTTCTCAAGGGAAGGGGTCAGTGCCCAGGCACGGTGAGCGGGAAAGGTCTGGCCAGGGATGGAGATCGCCAGGGGGTCTGTCCGTCTGGCTGTGGGCTCCTCATCAGTGGATTTCTTTCCCCAAAGTCCTAAATATCCTTGGTCTTAAACAGGGAACCTCTTCCAGCAATTAAATATTCTTACCTCTAGGAAGATTTTCTTAATCCATAATTTATATGCCATGTGTTTCATGTTATAGGATGGTTTGAAAAATCTACAGAAAAGTGTCTTGTTGATGTCAGATTTTGAAGTTAAGTACAAATCCTGTTTGCACTTACCCTCTTTATGCCATCGAAACTTTCTGAGAAGGAAAAGCGAGAGCCACAAATGTCAAGATTAAAAGATCCCTGTAAATGAAGTTTGATTCATCCTTCCATCATTCCTGGAAGGAATGCATTGAACTATACTGCAGAGTTTTCTGTGCGTGAGGCCTTCAGATGAAATCTTGAAACACTTAAAATCTGTACGTTTCTGGTAGAGACTGCAGGTCAAATGGTTGTGCTGAAAGAAGGTATTTTTGGTTTGTCACCTGGGCAAAAAGCACCTTTGATTATTTCCTTTTTAAAAAACATATTCCTGATGTGGAGATGAACGGTAACCGTGCGATAAAATGGTTTGGGATCCCTCAGCAGGGAAAGTCTGTGCGTGTGTTTGCTCTCCTTCCATTTGGTGACAGTGGAGATGAAAGTTTTGTCTTCTCATATGCTGCAATACTTCATTCCTCCTCACACCTGTTTTCCCCAATTTATTCCAAATGACAATGGAATTTACATATATAATAGCAAGCAAAAATCGACTTAATGCTTTCCAAAAACTTTCTGTCCAAAAGATTCAGCTCTGTCCCTTTCAATTAGCTTTTCGGTTTTCTCTGAGTTAATTGCATAGTTGTCATTCTGACGGTCTGCTGTAAAAGGAGGGAAAGAAAAGACTGAGGCAGAAGCCAAAGGGTGTAAATTATTCAGAGATGTCATGCATTCCTCAAGGGAGCCCAGGTGATGTCTGCTCATGCCCAAGAACTCAGAAGACCCAGAGAAAACTTGGGAGTAAATCCAAGCCTTGCCAAGATACCCCAATCTGAGATGACATTTTGTCCATTAGCAGATCTTTGTACCCGTGCCCTAACTGGGGCAGCACAGACAGGCCTGGCACTTCGTGTATAATCAAAAGCTGCTTCCCTGCACCACTCGTCTTCCCCTGAGCCCAAACCCTCTCGGGTGCCATCCACCATCACCCTCCCGGCTCAGCCCTGCGCCTTCCCCGCTGCAGGGCTCCGCGGCTGGCGGTGCCGAGCCGAGCGTCGGTGGCTGCGGGGACACGGGCCAGGGAGAGCTGCTGCCGGGCTGGGGAGGGAGCAAAGCTGCGGGAGCAGGAGGGAGCTGGCCCACCCCAGGGACCCCGAACTGGGGCTGTCCCTGGCTTACAGGAGGGGCTGGAGTTCCCCGAGGGTCACTCGTGAGGAAAACGCACGGCAGGAAACCGTGTCCGCACCCCGACGGATTTAAAATGGAAGTGGGGAGAGGAGAAGGGGCCGGAGAGGAGAGCTGCAGGGGCCGCACCAGGAGAGCCTGCGGGGCTGGGGGCCGCTGGCTGAGCCGTGTCCCCGCAGCCACCGACGCTCGGCTCGGCACCGCCAGCCGCGGAGCCCTGCAGCGGGGAAGGCGCAGGGCTGAGCCGGGAGGGTGATGGTGGATGGCACCCGAGAGGGTCTGGGCTCAGGGGAAGACGAGTGGTGCAGGGAAGCAGCTTTTGATTACACACGAATTATACTAACCGGTATGGACCAAAAGGATCCAAACTCGGTCGTTCAGCAAGGCAAAGCAGGCGGGAGGCGAGCTGGCCGCTGCCGGCGGGGGAGGGGAGGCGTGCGGGGCCGGAGGGAGCCACGGCTGCAGCTCCAGACGAGCCTCCGCACGTTTCGGTAGCCAGGTACGGGAAGACTCCAACCCCCATCTTTTCTGGGTCACCTGGTGAAGCCAATGCAGGGCAGTGTTCCCTATTACGGCACAAACTAATGTATTATGTCTTTGTTATGCTAATGTCCCAGCACTGCACAATTTAAATAGCACTTCCAGAAAAATTAAGTATGTTCATTGACACAGTGAAATGTTTTCACCCTCCATGTAACCTTCACAGTTTCTGTACAAAATCTATCAGTCAGTAAACTATTCATCTGCGAATGCTTACCAATTATTATGCTAATGTATTACAATACATTACAGTGAATTCTTTTTAAATGCCAGGAAATGCAGCTGTCTGGCAACCTACCTCGCCTGTATTATGGAGCTATCAATAAGCAGCGCAGCATTTGCAACTGGATTTTGACTGCTTTGTCAGAACTATGCAAAAAATTTCTTATCATTATCATTATGAAGAAATTCGGGAATTAAAGTGGTGCAATGTATTCTCCATGCAGCGGACTCAAGAATGGCACATAAATACAAAGTAGATAGCTGTGGCATGGGTTTGCACTGAGCCAACTTGTGCATGGACATGACGGCGTGCAGCACAGAAAAAGTACTGGATGTCCATAGGAGCCAATACATATGTATGCAAGCTGTGATGTGTAACTGCTCAGTATGTCCTATCTCTTTTTTGGAACTGAGTGATACTAAAACTTAGACTAGCATATGTAGCCTGCAAATTGAGAGACTGGACTATATGCGGAGTATAGCATACGAATAGTTCACGCTGAGACTATTCGTTCCACAGATCATAGGAACTGCTTCCAGGTACCAAAAGGAACTCTCTCTTTTGTTGCCTGATAGAGGAAATATTCCATATTTATATACATTTGGCTGTACTCTAAATCACTGAGGAATGGTATGATAAAAATCCTAATCTATTATAAAGAATTAGTACCTATTGTTGAAAAGATGCAATTGCTTAATCTCTGTGGATTTCAAATTTCATTGCATGTTTAATGCACGGCCCGTCCCAAGCGGTGTGTGCAGCATAGCGATCGGTGCTGGAGTTTGCGTTCCCAGCAGGGCTTTGCACTCCCTTGCCCGAGAACTTGTGCAGATCCACGTAGCAGCAGCTCGCAGTGCTTCACTGTACGCTGTTATGCAGGCTTACGTAAATGTACATACTTGGTATTTTTAAACATTTGCAATTGCATAATACTTTAATGAATTCATTTATTCCTCTGTAGCATGGCATTGAATATTGGAGAGCAACTGTGCATACATTAGTGTGCAAAAAACTTCTTGGCTCCAAGGAGGCCCCGATGCTCGGGCTGGTGAGCCCCGGCCCTTCGCTGCCCGTCCCTGGAGGACACTGGCTGTCCCGCAGGATGGGCCCAGCCTGGCTGCACAGGGACTCTGTCAGATAAGATAATCACATCCTCCGAGGCAGTGGAAATTGCTGTTTTCTTGGAGGAGGTAGCGCTCGGGGCCATGAGATGCTGCCAGAGCCTGACATCCCGTGGAGCTGAGCTGGCTGAGCTTGAATCTGGCCTCCAGCAGGACTGGCCAAACGTTTCTTAGCTGGCAGGGACACAGTGTACAGGGAGAGCAGAGCAGGAGCACGGTGTTAGCCACACGAGTAAACCCCCTCCATATGTACCAGCTCCACCATTACGGCCAGCCCTGCCTCCCAGCCCCAAGGCACCCAGGCCTGGGGGTATCGGGCTTCGGAGCATCCCCTCCCTGAAACCTCCCCAGCAGGACGGTGGAGGCAGCTTTTTGGTCCAGGCACAATCTTGGTGTAGCATGGTCTTCATCACTGACCAATTCCTAGATGGATGGCTTACTGCAGCTGTGAGTGGTTGTGGAGTGCTGCTGCAGCAGCCTGTTCTGCTATCCGCCCCGTGGCTCATAAGCCAGCCAAATTAAGGTGAGTTGTCTCAGTGTGGCACATGTTTGGGAATTTTTAATCGAAAATGCAAAGAAAAATAAATGCAGCTAGAGGCATCTATCAAAACTTCTCTGGTTCCCATATTTGTCTTTTCTCAGAAGCTAATAGCCATGAATTTGGTTATTAGAGTCATAATGTTATAATTATTTAATTTAATACTCTAATTATCCCTTGTGATTAATCCTGACCATAACAGAAATGTCTGTGAGTCTGGAAGGCATGTTCCAATAGATTTTGCATTAAGAATGTTAATTTGAGTGAACAAGTATGATAGCTAGAGGAAAAGAAACCAAAGAGCATGAGGACTTTTAGCTTCTGAGCAAGCGCAGTCTTTTCCTGCCCGTCTTAGTCAGCAGCTGGGCCAGCGAGCCCGAGTTTCTGCTGGGATGGATTCTGTGACTTCGGTGCAGTGTTGGAAAATCTGTGTCTGTATGTGGAGGCTGTGCAGCAGGCACGGTGGTGATGGGTGAGAGGTGGCACAGGCCTCGGACAGACCCATGTCCCAGCATCATATTAGCAAGTCCTGCACTGCTGATCACTTGTGCTTGTGCTGTAAATGTTCATGGGTATGGCAGGAGCTGCTGGTGGTGCAAATGTTCTCCTGCACTTCCCCGTTCCCATTGTCCAGCTTTAGATGGATGCAGCATAGGGCTTACGTGTTGGCCAGGTGGTATTTTGATACGTATTTGAGAGCTGTCTGATCCCATCATAATGCCCCATTTCCCATTGTTGCCAGCTACAAAGTCACATTCAAAGAAGGTATTGGTATCTTAGATTCTTAAGTATCTTCAAACTCATCAGCAGACCCAGTGTAGCCACAGTGCACTGCCATGAATAGAAGAGCAAAAAGCTTTTTTTGTAATAGCTGATCTTCGGGTCCAAGGACCTTGGTGAATGAGCTTTGCAACTGTCAGACATGTATTGGCTGTCATACACATGAATATCTATTTACACATCTTTACACTAAAGTCGTACTGAGCTGAAAAACTGCTGTCTAGGTCAACAACAAAACCAGCACGAAGCCTGGTGGGATTGTTACTTCTTGCTTCAGAGGCAGCAGCGAGTGCAGCGCTCAGAGCTCTGTGCACACTTGGGCTCTTTCTCAAACAAGTGTGCATTCACAGGCACACCCCGACACACGTGCCCTCGCAAAGTTTGCATGCCTGCCTCCAGGGATTGGCCATCTGTGCCTTTATGTATGGAGAAAAGAAACGTATGGACAAAGGGAGCCTATGCTGCTGGCAGGGGCCTATGGGGACAGGCTTCTGTGATCTTCAGAGAAAGGCTTTTCCTATAAGACAGATCTTTAAACAGCATCGTGTCAAAAAGAGCCAATGGTGTCTTCACAGGCTGAGGCAGCAGCTGTAAACAAATGTCAATTCAGAATGCAAAAATGAGGGAGTAGGGAAATTTCTGACCTTGTCGTCTGCGCACAGGAACCGGGCAGAGTCAGCTTGGCCCGTTTCACCGCACTCTTTACCCAACGCCTACATTAATCACCAGGCCCTCTTGCTCCGCCTCCACATGGCCAAAACAAACACTATATAGATTTTTTCTTTATATACACAAACTATGAGGTTGCAGAAAATAGCCTTTCACATGGAGGAGCTATTGCTGGCTCCTGGCTTCTGCGTCTATCTGTCAAAATAACTGCTGACAAAGGGTGAAGTCTTTTGGCCTTGCAGGCACTGGAAGATGCCAAGCAAGTAAATACGTATGCGATGAGTACATTTCACTGCATAGAGGTACCTCTGTGGCCTTTACATTCCCATCACAAAAACAGTCTTTGAGAAATCAGGAATCCTAAAGATGATGCTTCTGCTGTCATTGTCTGAGGCAGCCTCAGAGCTCCAGCAGTTTGCTGTCCCCACCGAGACTTTTCTGCTCCTACACCATGGTCAGTTCTGGAGGCTGGTGGGCATTGGGCACTGCAGGACCAGGATTTTCCCTTCATCTGGGGCTGAGCTGTACCTGGGATTCTCATTCTCTTATATGCTACTGCTTAGAAACCATCAGTGCTCAGGAAAAAAAAAAAAAAAAAAAAAAAGAGTTGCTAGTGGTGACAGCCGTTTTGTCCGCAAGTGCTGCCCCTATTTTATCAGCTGCATTCTATTCTCTTGAATCCATTTGCTTCAGTTGTTCCCAAAAAACGCTAAGCAGCTGGCTGCCTTGACTTTTCCCGGGTGCTGTCAAAACTGTCCGGGAGCTGCAGGGTCTCCAGCAGAGAAGGCACCTGGCACGGTGGTGGCTGGAGGAGCAGAGAGGGGAGAGGGGAGAGGACCACCCTGCCGCTGCATGTCATGCACAGAGCAGGCTGCCTCCTCCCACCCTGCATGGCAGTGCAGGTGACTGAGGAAGAAATAAAAGACGGGGATGTGAGTGGCTAGCTGGCCTGCCTCTGGGAGAGTTCTTGTTTGCCTGCTTGTTTACCTGCTGCTGCCGAGGGAGGAGCGGCTGGCCGAGATCCGTGTTGTTTTGCAATGCAAGTTACCGGTGATAGACACATTACCAAAATTAACTAAATAGTATAAAACACCTGCGTACACAAACTCACTTTTCCTTTAAACAAAGGAACATCTGGCAGGTCCAGCTTCCAGGGGTTTGCAAATGCTGTTCTTTAGGTATTTCTTTGGGTGCTCCCAAATGTTTGCAAGTTGGCCTCCCTAAAGCTAGCTACTCAAACTGTACAGGGTTGGAGCTCGCTGTCTAATTTTAGGTACTGAAATGTGAAAGATTGAGTCAAATGTGGCGAAGCCTCCTTTACAGCCTGGAGTGGAAAGCGAGGCGCAGGCAGATCATCGCAAGGCTTCCTTGTGTCACCTTGATGGCTGAGGGCAAACATGGAATCGCCCCGGGGCTGTATTATAGATAGGAAAATTAATGTTACCTGGTTTCTTCCTTACTAGTCCTTAGCCCACACATTTGTTCCCAATTTAGTTCACCTTGTAGTAAGTCCGCAGCTACTGGATTGGCCACCTCTGCCACGTCAGCTGCACTAAACCCAAGTTTCTGGCACGCTTGCTGCAACACGTCTGAATGCTGCGTGCTCCTGACCTTTCCCTGCCCACCTCCAGCAGTATTCAGGTTCTCTCAGATGGTTTCCAGGTCCACCCACCTCTCATCTCTGGTAGACAACCGTTTATCTGCAGGGCAGTGCTCTGAGCTAGAGCAGCTGTGCCCCTTCCCCGGCTCCCTGCCCAGGCCAGTGGGCAGCGCAGAAGGTGGTGCCTCCCCAGGTGGCCAGGCTGCGGTGTGGTCCTCGTTAGCATGGACAGAGCCTGGGAGCAAGCCAGAGAGTTCCAGATGTTGAGCAGCTGCAGAGGGCACGCACAGCCCCAGGGTGCGGAGGGCAGGCTGTGGGTAGGAGGGTTCCTCGTCCCTTCCTGTTCCCATTTTGCATGCTCCAAAGGTGGCTGCCAACGACCGCAGCCACGCAGCCGAGCTGCGGCCTTCAGCTGTCAGAAAGATGATCTTGAGTCCGCTGAAAAGTTCACATCCGACAAAATACTTCTGCTGGGCTGTCTTGGGTATCCTTGGGCTGGGGAAATGCTGGAGGAGCAGGGAAGGGTGGGTGCAGCACTGGCTGTGCTCTACGGTGAGGTTAAGGACGTGCTGTGCAGCCCCACCAAGGGAGATGCTGTTAGAGGCTTTGCAGGTGGTGCCACGTTATGTTTCCCAGAAGGAGCAAACCTCCTTTCTGCAGGCAGAACCACCTCCAGCCTGCCCATTGAAAGCCGTTGGGGTATTTTTCAGTAAGGAGCTACAGCGAGGAACGGAGGCAGGGGGCTGCAAGGACACAAGCGCCATACCTGGGGTGACCCTCACCCCCACCTCAGTCTCCTGGAAACAACCTCCATAAAGCAAGGTGCTCAGCCATCACCAGAGCCACCTGAAGGAACCGCAGCCCGGAGCTGTCAGGAGGGAAATGCTCGCACGGCGTCTGCTGCCCCAGCTTGATAGCAGGGCAGGACAGGCAGACGACGGTGGGCACACACCCAGCAGCAGCAGCAGGAGACAGAGGAGCCCCGGGACATGGCAGTGCCCAGCACCCCTGCAGGAGCCCGTCCCACAGGCTGCTCGCGCCCTAATTTGATTAATAAGCGCAGTCGACTTCGCTCCAGCGCAAGCCCCATTCACGAAGCAGCAAATATCAGCAAAGCCAAGTCCCCTATTTCTGTGTCTCTGGCAGCCAATTACTCATTTCCAGCGCGACAGTCTGTTCTTAATTTGGCAGTTAGGGGGTTGTTGAAGGAAATAATGCGGCAATGTCCTCTTAGTGGGAGTCTCAAAAACAATATTCTAAGAGACAGGAGAAAATTAATGCAAAAATGTGGTGTTTACAAGCCCCTGTCACTGCCCATGCTTGAAGGACTGACTATTAACACCTGGTCAATAACAAGATCTTTCTCTAAAGATTTTTTTAAAAGGCATCAAGGATGATACTGAAGAGCATGAAAATAATCTGATTGATATGATGTCTCCTTGAAACATTTCTGAAATGTGTGAAGTGTTACTTTTACTGCAGTGTACTTTTCCGTCGCAAAGTGAAAATCAAAGTGCAGAACAACACAAAATGCAGAGATCCTTACTACACGGAATAATGAGGCCATAAAACCAAACAATAAAGTTAAATAATTTACCATAAATATCTAAAGCTCTGAAATTATTCTCTACATTAACTGCCTATGTTTAAAATGATCTTTGCATTCACCATGTCACAGATGGCAACATCAGACAAGAGAGTCCTTGACAAAATCTCGCTGTAATTATTCTTTCCACAGCTGCAGTTATTTTAATGCCTTTTCAGTTAAGCTGAAAGAGACGCACACATTTTATAAATAAGGGCTTTTAACCAGTTTGACAATGAAGCATTTGAAACGTACAGTGAAAAAAAAAACAAAAACAAAAAAAAAAAAAAGAAAAAAAAAACCAACCCAAAAACTTTCACTGCATCTTGAAACCTGGGAGAGCAACTGTGCAGACTCAGAGCAGGAAGACAACTGTTTCTTCTACAGTAATATTTAGCAATTAAAACTAAATTTATATTGATCGTAATGGCCCGAGATAGCTGTTACTAGCAACTTCTGGAGCTGCTCAGACACAATATAACAATTAGTTTTATTTTGGCTAGCAGCTCAGAAGAGTCCTTTCTCCATCGAGAAACTTCCCCTCGAGGATGGAGAGGGAGCTCCGAGACCGACTTCCAGGAGAAAAACACAACTTGAACGAGGTCAAGGTTACACACTGCTCAAGACCCAAGTGTCAGCTGCACTCCAGGTTTGGTTGGCTTTCCTTGCCTGCTTTGGTTGCTTCCAAAGTGCTTGAAATCACTGTGACAAGTCCTTCTCCCTAAGGAGCACCGTGAAACGTTAGCCTCTCCCACCCCTAGACAACGCTGGCACACTAGCTGGCCAGCAATGGCTCCGCCGCGTGCTGCACCCGCAAAGCCTCCTGCTGCACACATTGCCCTGCTCCAGTTGCCCAGAACCAAGGACGAGTTGCCCCGCCAGAGGCTGTGTCCCTGGGGGCACAGTCCGGCTCTCCTCAAACCCAGGTTCTCAGCCCTCCCTGCGCAGGGGCGATTCCACTTGGGAAGCGGCTCTGGAAGCCTCGACATTTCATCACCTAACTAAAAGCAGGCTCATTCTTGAGCGATCCTGTGTCTTGCAATTTTCACCCGCTCAGAGGAGTCAAGGAGTTTGGGATATATTTAAAACACAGCCAGGGACTCCAGACAGCCATAAAACCTTGAGCTGAAGCACCAACATTTTGGTTCCTGCAGGAGTTTGTGAAAGCTCGCCAGCTAGCAGAGCTCTGCGTGACCTTCACTCATGCTTCTAAATCTCTTGCAAGCCCTCAAAACACCTCTCCCCTAAATCTATGTTTCAGGAGTCTGAATAAGTGGCCGTATTTTTTAAAGCTCTGAACACTCAACAGCTCTTGTAAAAAACAAAAGAAGCTGAATCCTCTTTAAGCGAAGTTCGCTCCGCTCCCAGCAAGTTGCAGCTGCTTTTCCCTGCCCCCCTTTAAGCTGTCTATTAGTTTAAAAGGGAAGTGTGAAGATGCAACTAAAGTGATGGTAGCTGTACGGGGAGGATATTTTCCCATTTAAAGCAAATAAAGAAAAATGAAAGAATGGCAGATCGGTGGGAGGCTTTTCAACGTGTAATCCTAGCAAGCTTTGACGTACAAAGAAGACATCGTGGCCTCCAGTGCTTGCAGGCTAGGGAAGCCTGATTAATGAAGGTTATTGTCGGGGAGGCCTGGCTTTTATGCTCAACACTGAAAGGCACCAACCCTCAAAGTATTCAGCATTATACAATAACAGATTATGTGCAGTTAGCCTTAGAAAACAAATGTGCTCTCTCTCATATAAGATTATAGAGTATCCATCACTGCCTGGCATTAAATACCACACAACACTAGTGTATGTAATTAGCAATACACGAAATCTAAACATGATTTTAAAGGAGTTGAAACAACAACAACAACAAAAAAGGAGGTTCACGTTTCCCTTTCACTTGGAAGCCTCTTTTCTCTCCTAACCGAGATCCTCAGAAAACACATTCCTGCAGCCCCATGGAGGTGGGTTGCCCTGGGAGGGAAGGGCAGTGATCCTGCATTTCCCTCCTGCATCCCCCCAGCCTCGCCCCCGACCTGCCGGGACGCGGCTGCATCAGCTACCGCTCCCAGGACTGGGACGGTTCTCTGCCAAAACCTCCGCTGATCCTTTTGTTAGATTTAGACTGCAAATGAAATACAGCTGTAGAGCTGAAATGGCGAAAACGGGATTTTTTATGAGACACAGTGTGCACTGTTAATGGGCTGCTCATAAACCATGGCTTGCCTCAAAATCCTCTGCAAAATCCAAAGAGCTGCCACATCACAGATCTCTGTACTTATTTTATCTGTCTACAAAAGGAAACAAGGGCATCAGTTCTCTCTAGGAGAAATGACACCGCAGCTGTAAATCCATTTGGTTTGCTTTGTGGTTCGCTGGCCCTGAGCCGCTGCACCGAGTGGCGTCACAAGGGCCTGGACAGTGACCCGGAGAGCAGAGGTGTCCTGGTGCTACTGGCGGAGCTGCCTTAGGAACCCATTAGTCCCCATGTCCCCTCTCTTACTGCAGCATAACTTCGTCGCAGCAGTCAGCGGTGGTGCAGGACAGGGCGAGGACCCCCCTGACGCAGCACATGCTATATGAACCCACCAAGCTCCCCGCCTCTGGAAGCGTTTGGATTCAGGGGCAGAGGGAGAGGGTAGTTACACACCGAAGGGCAGCTCTTCACACAAAATTACAGATTAATTTTTTCTCAGTCTTTTCTCCTGTGCCGCTCGTTGCTCTCACAGCATTGCCCAGGTCTCCTTCAGGCACCGTGTGAGGGCAGGCACGGGCAGCCCTTACCCTGGGGGCTGTAGAGAGGGGACAGGTGGAGGAAGAAACAGGGACCATCAGTGACCCAAGGTCCACCCAAGTCACAGTATGCTTTCCACCAAGTTCAGTGGCATTTATTCTTTCTCACATCCTGCCCACCATATGCAAAATGGGAACAGTATTTTCCTTAAGTCTTTTGCCTAAGGCTACCCAATGTCTCTGTCAGAGCTGGGATCTGACCTGAGGCTCCTGGATGACGATTTCATATCCTGCTTTTTTTATTTTTTTTTTGCAATGTACTGTTAGTATCAACCACACAATTGCGAGCTATATTTAAGCACTTGAATAAACAAATAAACTCCCTCCTTGAAACAGTCAAGCACGCCTCGTGGGGTCCTCGTATCCCTCAGTTTTAAATCTCAGGCTGATAATTAAAAACAAAAAAAATCACTTATACAAATTAACATCACATCATGCTGTGGAGCTAGCACAAAGCTATTGTCACTTCCTATTTCAAACACGCTTGAATTAAAGGGGGATTGGATTTTTTTTTTTTTTTTTTTTTTTTAAAGGAGAGGCAGAGAGAAGTCACTTGGCTGGATGGCAAGCAGCTGTCTTCAGACGGATGTCCTGAGGGCTCTTTCTAATGCAGCCTGCCCGTGAAAGCCTGGCACAGGACAGGATAACGATACAGGCACGTCACTGTTTGCCAGTTCTATGATCCCCAACGGCAGAAGAGACCAGGGCCGAGTGCTGTGCAGGCACCCTGCAGGGAGGCAACACCACAGGATTTCCAAGATCCCATAGACATCACGCAATATTTTGGCCTCAGGTGCCCCTTCCAAGGTTGCTCCTTCAGACCAGGACTTCTGGCCAAATGGGGCGGTGAAACTGGGGATGTCCCCTACAGGGAAACAGCCTGACACTGATTCCCAAGCCAGTGATAAAGCCAAAGCCACTGTTACCGGCTGCTGCCTCTGGAGAGCATCCTTGACCTGAGTGGTCCCCAGGGGGTATTCTGGAGACCTCTGGCATCCAGAAGCATAAAGTATCCATGGCCCGACCTCTCTCCCGTGGCACCTCGGCTCTGCCACACCCCAGGATCAAAGCCAGCCTGTATGGAGCAGGAGCTACTCCCAAGAGCAGTGCACGGCCTTGCCAGGCTGCATCCCTGCATCCCTGCTCCTCCCGGCGCACGCCCAGCTGAAGCACAGCCTGGCGCGACAGGCACGTCTGCTCCGGCATGCGCCTGGCACCGACTAACGCGCAGAATCCTTGATCATATGGATCTGGCTGGGGAGCCAAATGATCGGGAGCTTATTATAGCCTCTTTTTTAATTAAGTGTCTCAAATAGGGATTTAATTGGGATGTAATAGCACACACTATTGTACATTAGTTAAATACCAAGGGATTATTAAGAGTATGTTTTAAAGGCTTTACAGTCCCATATTGAGTAAACAGTTGTTAAATTTCAATAAATAAGTTTTTAAATCTACATTAAATAAGCATTTAAGCGTATTTAGGAAATTCTTTTTTTTCTTTTTTTTCCCCAGAATTACCCCAGCCATATAGTCCCAGGTTGTAATCTCAGTATTTCACTAGTTTAATAGTGTTGTGCCTGCTCATGTCTATTTGCTCTGCCTCAGAGGCACTGCCTTGGTGCAGCAATCTCAGCTATTTACATCCACGTGTCACAGTCTTTAAAACCCTCACGGCTACAACAGCCCAAAGATGCGGGGAGCGAGCTTAGCCCTATTTTACAAGTACAGAATTAAGGTACAGAAGAGCAAAGTCATTTGTTCAAAGCCACGCGGGGAGTCTGTAACAGAGCAGAACAGGAACTAACGGAAGATCAAAAAATACTTTTCTAAAAATAAGGCTTTGAAAATCTGTAAAGGAAATGTGGTTCTAACAAATTGCTGTATTACGATCAAAAATGCAATTAGTTGTGTGCTGGTTTTGTCACTGACATTGGTAGCGAACACACAAATGTCCCACAATCCCCAAACTACAGAACGTTTCCATCTGTTTGGTCCTTGTGTCCAGGGAATAGCAGGTCGGGGTAGGGGGCTCCAGGGAGGACCACAGTAGGTGGCCTGCCACCAAGCTTTGACCCCTGGCAGGCAGCTCCCACCTATGCTGCACCAGGAGGGTCTTTCCAAGATGGCACATCAGAAACAAGAGGTGTAATCACCCGGTAACCATGGCACTGAATAATTTAGGACTCGCTTAACCTTCGTATTAAGGTTGATCTCGAGCTTCCTGCTGCTGTCTGCAGCCGTGGTGTTCTTACAACGAATGATCAGCATCTCCTGAGGAGTAATTGGGTAAAATGCTGCTGTTCTGTAAACCAGCACCTGCGGCACAGAGCGAGTGCCTGGGTGTTTGGAGGAGGCGACGTAAAGAGGGGACACCTCTGTGCACAGCCTGGCTGCGGCGGGGGGGAGCGGGAGCAGGAGCAGCGATGGCTGCACCAGAGGCTCTGAGCACAGGGACCCTTTGGTAACTTGGGTTGGAAAAGCCAGCAGGCGTTATGGGCAGGGGAGCGGTGGTACTCTCCGGGCCGCACCCAGGATGCAGTAGCACCAGCAGCCACAGCACAGGAGCAGGTGGGACATGCAGAGCTGACCACTCGATGCACGGGGCATGGAGCCCCTGCAGACTGGTGCTGGCTGGCCCCAGTGGGAGACTGAAAAGTCTCCAAAATCTTGACCCTGCTCCCACCTTCTCCAGGGAGCTGCCCAGAGCATCATACTCCTACTCCTGTCCTGTAAAGCAATCTGAATTCGAATGTTCCTTTCTGAAGTAAGTCACTTCCATTACTCTGCACTGTTGAATGGGTAACACCAAGGAAGAAGCCAAGAAATTTGGAATCTTCAACCAAGTGCACTAAAATTAATGAGAAGCTACTGAGGAACATAAATAATGTGTGTTCCCCATTAGAGGTAGTTAGCACCATTAAAGCAATCCAACCTGCCCAGGCACCACCAGCCCTTCTCCCTTTGAAATCCATCACTGTCACGTAGTTTTTGTCAGCTGAAACCAAAGGAGCGTTAACCCTTTAACATCCAAGCTATTTAGAAATAATTATTGTTGCTATAAATCAGAAGCGATGGCTGAAGTGGTAGCAAAAATGTATATATAAAAAAACAAAATGAAGTAGTATGGCCACAGAGGAAAAAACATTAGCTCCCTAGTGGGTTTACAAGTAATTTGCTAGCAATAAAAATGCAAAAACACATTTTGGTGTGTAATGATCATAAATAATCCTTGGACAAGAATTCTTTCCAGGACGCACAAGTCCACTCCCTTAATGGCAAGTTTTATTACCCTGGTTTCTCCGTGTTTTCTTTCAAAATGTTGCTGTCATAACAATTTACGAATTACAGTCCTGTTGGCATAAACTTTCATAATTCATATGGAAATAGGTTCCCCACACACGCTCACAAAGCACAAAGAATCATGTAACCATAGAATGACCTTAATAATGCAGTCAAAAAACATAGATCAGACTCCCGAGCCAGTGCTAAATATAGATGGTCACCAGGTTGGGGGAAAAACTCGCACGTAAACTCCTCCGAGTGGAGTCGGACATGCGGAGGTGCAGGCAGCGTGGCGTACTCAGCGCTGTCACCCAGCCCGGTGGCACCTTGCGGGATCTTTAGGAAATAAGGAACATAGCGAGCGTCTTGTTTCCAAGCACTGGCAAGAAGCGAAAATCCTAACCAGCTGCTGAGGAAGCCTGTGAATGCAGTTTTTTTTCTTAAAATAGGAGAAAGTACAGCTTGTTCAAGATTTGAACTGTACTAATTTCTTCCCTCGACTTTTGAGGCCAGAGGGTGAGGACTGGAGTTCAGCATCCAAAATGAGGATAGCATGGGGGGAGCTGCAACGCGGGGGGGCTGAGGCTGTTATTTAGTCAAGACTCGGTGGCAGGTCGCAGCTGCCAAGGGTAAATCCCGAGGAAGGATCCATGGGGTTTTCCTGCGACTCATCTGTGTGGTTGAGTTGTTGTTTCACTCAAAGTGTGTGTGTGGGATCCTCGGAGTAAGAGAGCGAGGGAAAGAGTGAAAGTTAATTAGGTTAGAATTGCCTCCGAAAAGTGCTAAAGCTAAATGTGAATTCTTCGTGTCAAGATAAGGGTACGCAAACCAGGCGGGGTTGCAGATTTCGGTGTGCCATTGCTCTCCCTCTGCGTGGGGGAAATGGATGCAGCAACTGAAATTGCTGCACTTCACTATAAAGTTACACCGCAAACAAGAAAATATTTCATGTTTTTTTCTCAAATAACCACTGCTGCGTTAATGTATAGGAAAATTAAGTAAACATGGCTATAACTGTCTTTTGATAAAAAGACACATGTACCAGGTCAGTCTTGTCTTTTGAAACCCACCACTGGGACCGAAGCGAGCTGCTAGAAGAACTGAAGATTGTTTATTTTTGACACTTTTATTTATAACTTTAATCTTAAGTGAAGTTGATAATCGGTGCAAAGAAAAGCTCTACGCTTTAAAAAATGATATCAGCAACACGCTTTCTGGATAACCCTTTCCCTGTGATATAGATGAATATAAAAAGAAACTAAAGATCCTATTTCCATTCAAATATTATGAGCCAAGCCTAGATATCACCCTGAAGCTAAACGTCCAAGGACTCATTTTGAATTTCTTTACCTAGAGTAAAGATGACAAAACCTGATTTTGCAGAAATAAAAATTGGTAAGAAGAGAAGTGCATAAAATGAGGAAGAAAATGGTTTTCTTTCCCTATAAAGGAAGAACAGGTCTTTAAGATTTTATAGACCAGAAATTTAAACCAAGAACCTCCTTTTTACAGGTCCCTGTTTCAGCTTAAAATGGGAATAGCATTACTGCAAAAAAAAAAAAAAAAAAAGGAGCTGTGATGGCAGTGGGAGGCGCGGGTCCCCGCAGCGAGCTCCGGGGCAGTTGCTGGTTCTGCAGAATGCGTGGCTGGAGGAGACAGACAGGGATTCAGTGGATTTTCCTGCCCCTTTTCCTCTCCCCTCTGCTCATCCCAGGCACATTCTGCCACCAGAGCGGCCCGGCCCTAGGTTTGCAAACTGTGGTTTGGGCTGCCGAGTGCAGGTTTTATCAGTGCCTGGTGGGAGAAGGTGCCAGAGAGCTGAGGGCCACCCTGCTCCTGCACCCTGGGCACCCACGGGGCTCCGCTGCCTCTCGGCGTTTCCAGTCTCCCGTGAAGCATTCAGCTTCTGCTGAGATGGTTCAAATCAGGAAAGCCGTCTCCCTGCCAGACGGTTAAAACTGAAAGTAATTAAGGCAAAATCTTTTCCTGCAACAGAAAGTACTGAACATGTGGAGATAGCATAATAATCAGTGTTTCTGCCATCGTAAGCCCACAAAACAAATTGGTTTTTGAATGAAGCACATGGAACCGTGACCTATGTATAAAACTTATCTTGACCTCAGAAAGTAATGACATCTTTTCTCCGATTCTACTGCTAATTACAAATGCTGAATTCTGAATGTTCACATTTGAGAAGGATTCATTGCCTTATTGTTTAAGAAATCTAACAACAGCAAGATGCCATGAAGTTCCTCTCTTTGTATGGCCAACGTTTGCCACAACTCCCAGGCTTGTTCTCGGAGGCATTTTTCTGCCCAGCTCAAAGCGAGGAAACTCCAGCACCAAACACACGAACCATGGGGAGGCTGAACCCAGGCTCCTCTTCCTCATCCAAACTGCCGTAAGCCTCAGGCTTGGTAGTTTTGATTACTCTTATTTCTTCCCATGGTTAATTCCCTAGACCAACAGAGGACAGTCAAAGGATCTTCCATTTACTCAAGTCCTTGAACCGCACAAGGCCAACACACCACGTAAGCGATGGGGAATTGCAATCGTCCTTCACCAGGGGCGAGCCCACTCTGCAGGGCGCAGGACGCGGCACAGCACAGGCGGTGCACAGGGGCAGAGATCCCAAATTAGATTAAGAACAATTTAAGCAGCCTGTAATGCAAAGTGGAGCCAGAGACCAGGGCAAAAGTGACCTGAAGCATGATTTGCAGTGGATGTCTTTTCTTCTCATAAATAGGAGAGACACTGTGGGATGATTATCCACCCAGATTTATCTCTGCAGCTCCGTGTGTATCCTTCTGCACTTAAAAATGTCTCACTGCCCTTTGCATTATTGCATTGCCCTTTACATTCATACCGCATAAACCTCTCAAGTACCGTAAAACTTACAAGGTGTAATATAATGTCGTGGTTTTCTTCTACACACCATAAACAAAAGTCACTGAAAAAAGAGCACAAAAAGGGAGATGTTATTTTGCCTGACAACGATACAGAAGGAAAATATATATACAAGTACACATACATACACTCTTACACACTTAAAATCCCAAGCTGGATTGATTATCTGGCGTTGATGGATCACTTTACTGTATTACGTAGATAAGGAAATTGATTATTCAATAAATCACTGTCTGCACTAAGAATCCAGTGTTAAAAAAGAAAGAGAAAATATTATAAATCTGTCTTGCACAGGCAAAGACAAAGCTTATACTTTTAAGGTAATCCTGATGTACCTTTTGCTGCACATCCAATGAAAGAGCAACATCTCGGAGCTGAGTGCTAAATGACCACTTTTCCTTCCCCGAGCCTCTTGGCAGGGAACCTTCCTCGCATCCCCGCTCCGGCAGCGTGTGCCTGCGGGCAGGGTGACCCGGCAGAGCCCCATGGGCCAGCGCTTGCCCCCGGGCCATGATGCTGCCGCACGATGCTGGTGGCAGCCAGGCAGGGGGCTGGGGAAGGGGCTGGAGCACAAGTCTGATGGGGGGCAGCTGGGGGAGCTGGGGTTTCTTAGCCTGGAGAAAAGGAGGCTCAGGGGGGACCTTCTCACTCTCTACAACTGCCTGACAGGGGGCTCGGTCTCTTCTCCCAAGTAACAAGCGACAGGATGAGAGGAAACGGCCTCAGGTTGCACCAGGGGAGGGTTAGATTGGGCATTAGGGAAAACTTCACCAAAAGGGTTGTCAAGCGCTGGAACAGGCTGCCCAGGGAAGTGGTGGCGTCACCATCCCTGGAGGGATTTAAAAGCCGTGCAGATGTGGTGCTCAGGGACAGGGCTTAGTGGTGGGCTTGGCAGTGCTGGGTTAACGGCTGGACTCGATGATCTTAAAGGTCCTTTCCAACTTAAACGATCCAATGATCGGTGTAAGGAGGGGAGGAACCTGCCTGTGCACCTGAGCTATGGCTGTGCCATGAGAGCAGAGCAGGGGGAGCAGGAACACCACAAGAATCAGGGGGGAAAAAGGAGAACAAAGGAAAACTGAAATGGAAAATGGAATATCTAGGACTCAGAGAAACCATCCACCTCCGTGTCCCTCTGGAGATCTGGCCAGCAGGGTTTCTGGCCCTGCTTTTGGCAGGTTTGTCTCATGTTTCTTTCTTGGGAGCAAGTTACTTCTGCTTTTGAAGGAAAAGAGCAGGAACTAGATGAAGTCAGAGGCTTTTAAAAAACTCAGGCAAAGAATGTCATTGAAATGCCTTATAGCAGTATTAATAAATAACAGCAAAAGCCGAGCTAACAGGCATGCTTTACAAAGGAAATACCTAATGGTGGATGCTTAATCTGGGGAAAAGTGCTTGAAATTGTCTGTGATAAACTTCCTGCAACAGGATTCTGGAGGAAAAAATACAAATATTCCTGCAAGTTATGACTACGATATTGCCAAGCTGAGTTATTTCTAAAAATCTCCAGGTCACATCCTGGTGCTTTAACGTTCTTGTGACTCTCAACACAGAAAGCAGAGCGACTGCTCCAAGTCATGCGTTGGCAGTGATTGAAAACTGCTGCAAGATGCTATTTGCCAAGTGTCCTACGGGTGCGACACAGCCCCAGAAGGCTAATACATGAGTCCTCTGGAAACCATCTTCTTGCTCAAGAAACTCTGCTGCCTGCACTGTAAAGTAGAAGGCAAAGACAGCAATGAGAGAGTAGCCGACACTGTGCTCTTCAAGAAAAGTTTGTCTTTCCTCCTCCAACACGGAGGATCCAGACCCTGTCGCTGCCCGTGCTGTGGTCGGTCACCCAAACAGCAGCAGTCCTGTGACACTGTCAGAAATATTTCCAGGTATATAACAATGCCAATGGAATTAGGAAACGGTCTTGATCTGCTCTAATTTTTACTAGAAGATATACACCAGCCACCTTTGCTCAGAATATGAGAGATTAATAATTGCCCTTCAGCGAGGCATGAATCAGAGAAATTCAGGCTGAGCAGCACCTGTTTTAATTTAAAGAAAAAACTTTATGTATATGGCAATGAGAACAGCCATCTTTTTTCCAAATTCCCAGGCACCACAGCAATACAGACACACACATTATTCTTCACTGACGACTTAAAGGCCAACTTTGCAGCAGAGCGGTTCATTTTTGGCAGACACCGTCCCAGTTTGCAGTGCAGCCCGAGGAGCCCGGCGCAGGCGCTGTGCCCGAGGAGCAGAGCTCTCGGTGCGGGTGTGGGGTGTGCAGCTCCCAGAGCAAAGGCCGGGTCTCTCCTTCTTGGGAAAATCCCTTCTCAGATCCTCTGCTAAGCATGTGCTGTAGCCGTTTGCTCCATTTGTAACAAAATCAGCCCTGTTTGTGACACAGAGTGTCTGCGGCAGCCGGGGCAGAGCTCCCTCAGCCCATGCACCCGGTCTCTCAGGGGGTGGAATTTAAAATTCCTGCTGTGACTGCCTCCTGAGCGCTTTGCATGCACTGCAAAACTAACCAACGAGTCTAACACCTCAGTCCCAATAGACAGCCGTAACTCAGCTAAATTTGTGGGTTATACCAGACTTTATTTACTGTTTCATCCTGGGAGATAAGTAAGAGATGACAGCCATCTATTCATTAAAGTGGGGGAAAGCCGCCCACAGCTAACGCTGGTTCTCTCACCATACACTTCCACGTCTTTAATCGAATTTGGATTTTGCAGCACCAGCTCTGTTGTTTTAAGAAGGGCTTATGTTCCTATTCACCTGGGTACCGGTGAGTTCCAAGAGCTGGTCTGTTCACCTCTTAAGCCCCCAGTTTGAACAAAGGACATGCTGTAGCAATCGAATATCATTACCAGCTAATGAGTATCCAGTGGCCCGTGTAAGAGCAGTCAATGGCCTCTTCCCACTCCTTATTGGACATAGGAACCACCGTTCTAACCCCAACTGCTGCAGTGGCACTAATGAGTGCTCCTGAAGCCACTGTTTGCAGATATCAGGGATGGAAGGCTGATGTAAATCAATCACTCTCAAAAGCCTTTGGAATGCACTTAGTGCCATGGCACCCGGGAACCTATACACCCCTTCTGGGGATCCCTGGGTGCCCCGTTCCCAGAGCGATGAGCAAAGTGCAAGGCCCAAATTCAAGATTTAATTTGAGCAGTTGGGTAATTTTCAGCCTTTGTTTTATTCCTTTGATATTAGCTGGTTTATTTGCTTGCTTAAAAACCTTCCTGAACAGGGATGTTTTTCTGACTCAGTAACTGCACAGACTAAACTCCTTATCCAAGGTGCAAATACTCTTTATTTCGGTGTACTCTTTAGACTTAGTGTGATGAGCAAAAGGCCAGGCTGTACTTCAAAGACAAAAATACAACCAGGGGGGCTTTTTCTCCAGGTGGGTGAATCTGGTGCATCAGTTCCTGGCAGGGCTGGGCCAAGCACCAAGTGGTGTCTCTCCAGACCATCACGAGCAGTGCTGGTGTCCGGTACAAGGTGGAGGAGCACCTTGGCCTGGGCAGGCTGGCAGGGAGGCTGGCAGGATGGCTCCACTTGCCCCTGCTGTGCCATACTGAAATGAGCCATCTCATAGCAGAGTCATGCTTTTGCCCAGGCAGCTGACATAACGTCTTACAGCATCTTTCAGGCTGCTTGGGAGGGCCTTTGCCTACAAATCCAAGAGGCACAGACAGGAGCAAATGGCAGCTGAAAACCAGAGCCCCATCCCCAAAATCTCCTGTTCCCAGATCTTTAGTTTATCACCGTCATGCAGCACCCTGTGCCTCACCAAAGTGACTTCAAGGGCGTAGTTGCTGTGCAGTCTCTCCCCTCCTGATGCCAGGCTGCATGGTCTCCCACTTTAGGGGAGTTCTAATCAAGAAACCAGAAATCTTGTATTTCCTTTTTCCTTCCCTTTTCCTTTTGTGCTATTAAGCATTGTGGTAGATTTATTCCACCACACTTACAGCATCCTCTTCATCTCATTATTTTAAATTCTGTGAACACCGAGGGAACTCTCTCTTCCACCTGAGGCTCCACAGCACGCTCCTCTGCCCTGCTCAGGCTGCCCAGCTTCCAGAGATCCCTCTGCCTTCCTCCTTTCCTGCATCCCCAGCAAGACACGTTCCGTGCTGGTGGAGTATTTACCGCAGTGCAAAGTGACAGAGAACAGCCTCATAAAGTGAAATAACTGATGGGTCCACTGCATCAGATGTGGTGGAGAAAAAACTTTCCTTGGTGAATTAGCACAGCCCAGCTTGTGATTTAAAACCTGAAAGTACCGAGGGGTTTGCAATCCCCCCAGACCGTGTGCTGCAGATAGTCTGTATTGTGGCAGCCGGCGAAGGGTGACCTGCAGTGACGCTGCACACCACAGCACCGCTCTCAGATGTCCTGCAGCGGTGGCAGGACCACTGACTGCGTTCTAGAGCCCCAGAGCTCGGGTGATGGAGAAGCACAAGCCTAGCCAAGAACACCCGGGGGCCGTACCCACACAATCCATGCCTTTGGAAGCCCAGTCCTTCCTGCTGTTTTCCAGGTCACAATGCTTTCCTGAATGTCCCAGGCCCCAGGAGACAAACCCAAATATGCCAGTTGCTCCCCCAGTGCTTCACAATTCTGATTTTATTCTGTGAATTTGAGCCCGCACTGAGGGGTGCTGGCTGTTGGCTGGGGCACAGCAACAAAACCCAAGGTCTGACCAGGTCCCTGGGCTAAAATATTGAATAATACAGATACAGCAATGGCCAGTATTTGCTTCCCTCTTATTCACACTGCTGCATAGGTTGAGCGATTTGGTGTGTGCAGGGGGAAGTTCAGAGCAGCACTGGGGATTGCCTCTGACGCACGGGTACCGCACGGCTCTCCTCAGCGGTGTCTGCAACTGAATGGCATTTTCCTGATTATCTTCCCTCCCAGAAATAACAGAGCAGCTGTGTCCATATTTGTGTGTTCGTGCACAATGTCTTGCTGCAGATTTAAAGCACCAGGGCTGGTGCTGCTGAACACTCAGGTAGCACTTGACATGGCGAGTGTCTCGTAGTGCAAACCTGAGAAACGAAGCTGTAATGTCAGAGGAAGGTTCCCCGCAGGACAGCACAGCAAAGGGGGGTCAGCAGGAGTCAGAAGCAAAAGGGGTTAAGAGAGGCAGTCGCAGAGAAAAGCTGGTGCTGGAGCAAAGAGAAGGCAGTGAACTGAGCCTTCCACCTGCTTTAAAAGCTCTTGCTTGTGGTAAGGACCTGCATCTATTTTAGGCTTTATTGTAAGTGATAAATACCAGCACATTATCTCTGTTTTTACTGTTAATGAACAACAGTAGTAAGGCAGGAAGCCCCAGCACAGCTGAATCCCCTCTACATCAGCCCAAGCGGAGTCGATCCCTGCCTGACAAAGCAAGCTGGAGGCTCTCAGGGGCACAGAAGCCACAGTATTCACTGGTGGAGTGTCAGGATCCCCCATGCAGTCACAGCAAACAGCAACATCTGCAGTCGCAGCAACTTCTATTCTCATGGCTTTAAGACAACCAGCACTCCTCATTTCACATCTATTCCCTTTGGCAACATCACCATAGTGCAGTTTTTATCCTTGTGTTCAGCCCTCAGCTCCTCTCCAACATTTGCCTCTCTCCCCCCCTTGCCCATTGAGTTCTGGTGCTTTCAACTCGTTATCTGCCTTACCCAGAGACTTCCACCAGCCTGCCTTCTAAGTGTGCGAAGGAAAAAAAAAAAAAGTCTAGACAGCATCACATTAAACCTCTAGCCAAAATGAGGGAAAGGAGATTGCACAGCACAACTGGTGGAGAAACGCAATACGTTGGATTACGAGGCTTAATGCTTGCTACAAACAGGCTGTGCAGTGTCGGGTTTTATTTGATATTGTGTCTCCGTGAGAGACTCCTGCATCATAGCTATTCTGGCAGAGCTGCTCCATGCAAATGCTTGGAAATTAGGGATGATAGCGAATACAAGAAAGCAGCGGTGAGGAGCGGGAAGGAGGAAGGTGGCCAGGAACACCCAGGCAGGGTGGGAGCTGGCGAGGCAGTGCCCTCTGCTGATGCTGGGCCCGCAGGCTGAGCTGCCAGCCCTGCAGGGACTTGGGGCATCACACTGACAAGAGATGAGAGAAGGAAAAGCTAGATTTCATTTAGGATTGCTAATTTAGTGAAACCACTGATCTGTACCAAAGGAGCACTTTATTTACCAGAACAAGAGAGACCCAGCTTTGCTGGAGATTGAATTACATTTAGTATTGTTCTGTGTCAAGAAGGCTATACAGAAATCTTTTCATAATATCAACCTCCGTTTAGTTTCATCAATAAAAACATGCAGAGATGGAGAAATGAAGGTTGAAGCGGTGGCGGTGGATTTGCACCTGCGGGTGATAAAAGCAGAAGGGGCAAGGCAGCAGGAGCAGGCAGCAGGAGCAGGCAGCAGGAGCAGGCAGCGCTCGTGGCGAAGGCTGGTGTCCCCCGGCGCAGGGGCAGGTGCCAGGTACAGGGCAGAGCAGCCTCTGGCTGTGCACACAAGGTGCACGCAGGCTCCTTCCCCACTCGAGTCCTGCATGAATCTGCCCACGGGGGATGCCAGCGTGCTGGTGCAGCCGGGGGAATGTGCCCGCCCCGAGGAAGCAGCCCAGCACTAAGTAGGTCTGTTTATTTTGGCGGTACTCCTGCCCTATGATGAATGAAGGTCTATTTTTTCCTGGTTTGTGGTTTGATCTTAATTTCCTGTATGAAGTTCTCAAGAGGATGCCAAGATCAAATAATTAGACTATTCTGCGATAAAGAGGTAACATTGTTATTCAAATGTATTCAGAATTAATTTACCACCAAACAATTTACACTGCCACCGTTGTATCCTCCTGAAATTACTGGAATACGTTATCTGACATGCAAAGCATCTCATGACCTGAAATAACTTTATCAACCATTAAATGCTTGCGCAATAGGTGCGTGGTCACAGAAATACGCATTGAAATGCAGCAGAAGCCACAAAGGCAATAGCATGATTTAAAAACGGGTAGAACAAAACAAACAAAAGCACTTTATTTGCAACAGTAAACACGCAGAGAGCAGAATCCCGGAGCAGCCCCCCAGCGTGCTGGGCGCTGGCAGGGCTGGGGGCCAGACCCTCACCGCAGGCACCCGTGCGAGATGCCGTCGGTGCCGCGGCAGATGCACACCCGCAGCGCGCAGGGCTGGGCTGAGCCTGCTCCTGGGTCTCGCCTACGTGCCCCTTGGCCGGGGAAACCCAGCGGCTTTCTGCGGGCTCGTACGCCGAAGTGGGGGGGCAGACGGCGGGGCTGGGGGCAGCCAGGCTGCCGCAGGGATGATTCCCCCGACTAATGATCTCTGAGCCTGCGGGCTGGTCTCAGGTGCTGTGAAGCTGCTTCTCTGAAGCTGTTTGCTTCGGGGAGGGGGAAGCGTATCGATCTTAGTGCAATTCCTGCCCCGCCATGTTTCATCACCTCAGCAGCCAGGGCCGAAACCCCTCCTTGCTTCGCCCGGGCCGCGGGCGGGGGTCGGGCACGGCCAAGGCAGCGCCTGCCGCGGGGCTCAGCCCGGGGGGGCTCGGCCAGCCCGCAAACCCGCGGGGCAGGCGTCTTGGAGAGGGTGAAAAGGCCAGTCTCGGCCAGCATGTCCCCCGCTTGGGTGAGCAGCCCCCCAGCCCGGCGTGCCCGGGCTCAGCCCCGCTCTCACCCGGTGCCGTCCAGCGCTGGCGCCCCGGCTGCGGCCGCCGGGCTCTCCGGCCACCCTGGCCCAGGGGACCCGGCCAGCCCCGCCAGCCAGCGTGAGCTGGGCAGAAAAACGGGCACGCTGCCTTTCTGAGGGCTCCCCCTCCAGCATCCACACACCCCACCGCCGTGCAGCTCCCAGCCCGGCGGACACTGCTTTTTTCAGCTTGGAAAAGCCTGCTTTTGCCTTTATTTTTAAAAAATGAAACTTCGCTTGCAGAGTGTGGGAAGGTGATTCCAAAATAAAATTCCAGACAGGCATAATAAGCCTCAGAAAAGCCAATCACACCGAGGAGGATCATTATCCACAGAATTTGTTTTCTACGTATTTATATAAAATAATCAATGATTTTTTTTTCCACGCAGACTCCAATTTGATTGTCTTTTCTCTGTTACTTGCAAATCATACAAACAATCGATGTCCTGACCCCTTCTCTATGCAAACACAGCTTAGAAAGAGACTACAAGAAATAAAATCCGATAAATTCCTCCGTGCAGGACTGTTTGTTTAAAAGCTTAGCTGGAGCCCAATCCTGTTCACAACAACTTCAGTGGTACAAGAGTGGGACTGTCAAACATGCTTGAGGTGTTGTTATTCCCACAAATATCAGTGGGAATATAACATCAGTAAAAAAACCCCAGAACAAAAGGAATAACCCAGAGGTGAAGGTGATCTCTTTTAAAATGCAGAAAGCAAAATGAAGCCCCTCCCAGGCACAGTGCACTTCTCTTGCAAAGGAAGGGCAAGGTGAGCATGCAAGCCGGGGTTTGGGGTGACCCTAGTGCTGGGTAGGCTGGGGACCCTGCCTGTCACCACCCACCCACAGGGGGGGGTGGCCAAGGGGGTGGCGGAGGGGGTGGCAGGCTCTCCTTGCAGGAGCAGGGGTGGCCAAAGGAAACAATGGCATGGGGGCTGCACAGTTTTGGTGCCACCTCCTCAGCAGCACTTGAATAGAAACTAACCCCTAATCAACAAATGCAATGCTAAAATTGGATTGACAACTCCTGTGGTCTATTTTTGACTATTACTTATTAATTCCAAACCGCTGGCATCCATCTGATCTGCCACGTATATGTTGCTAACACATCATCCATCAAAATAATCACTCTGAGTAATTTCTGATGATGCTTCAGCAAAACATGGCAATTGAAATCGGTCTGCTATGAAACGCCACTTCAGGCTCCACGTGTGACACCGTTTCCAGTCATCCCGCGTTGCTTTGTTAGGGCCGGTGCCATCAGGCTCTACAAAATGGCATCAAGCTCTCATCTGTCACTTTGAAGGGGTGCTACTACTGCTTTTTAATCTAAGAGAAAGGTTAGATAAATAGGCTATCTACAGTAGCTTAATCATCTTGCACTCACTGCTTTTACTATATGAGGGGCATGATATTGCAAATACTCAGCTGCTCAGTGCAGCACTTAATAACAGGTATAATCTCACTGATCTCATCCGCAGTCAGGGCTGGCAGCATCACAGACTACCTCTCAGTCACAGTGGTGTAAACACGGAGCAACTCCACTCACACCGTCACGGTTATCTGTCTTATTCCGGTATAAACTTGGAGCTGAATCGAGCACTTTGACTGTGCAGCAGATCTAGATAGTGTTTTCTGATACAGTATTTTCAAATATTTTACAGACTGCATAATAAACAAACTGTTGTTGAGTAATATTTTAATTAAAGCAAGGCCGTTCCTGTGGAAGGCACGGCAGTGCTGGCAGAGGCGGTGCACAGCAGTGCTCCCGTGGCGGGCAGCCCTGCCTGCCTGCCTGCCTGCACGCCACCTCACTGCGTTTGCACCAGCCCAACGTTTGCACCAGCCCAGCACGAGCATCCCCTCACCCTGCTCCTGGGGCATCCTCTGAGCCGAGCCAGGGAGCTCCAGGGAAAGGGGAGCAGAGCTCCAGCAAAATGCAGTGATTTCGATGAAGGGCTGGCAGCACTTTCTGGGTTGAAAGCTCCTCTATCCTTTTGTGCAATTGCTTTGAGCCATCTAGAAAATCCATTTTCAGGACAACTGAAGTGCCTGGACTTGAGACTAAACATCTCCACAGAGCCACAGAGATACTCCTGGGCCTGAACAGCTCCCACAAGCGACGCTGGTATTCCCAGGGGTCTCAGCACCCACCCACCCAAGCAACTTCAGCCCATTCTCCTGCCAGCACCAGCTCGCTCAGCAGCAGCGCCTTGCACGCCTCCTCCGGAGCGTCAGCCCGGCACCACGCTGGCTCTGCCCACCCAGCATCAGGCCGCTGCTGCCAAGCTGAAAGCAAGACGAGCCACAAGCCCAGCACCCCAGCTGTGACAGGACCCCCTGGGCACACAGCTTAGGGTCCTGACAGGGATCTGTACCCTGGGACCCCTTGGAAAGAGAGATGCTCCCGCGGTGCTGCGGTGCTCTCAGGGTGCAGGGGACAGGCTGGTGATAAACGGGGGGGCTCTGCCACGGCTCGGTGGGATGCCTCGCCCCTGCTCATGCCCCATCAGCAGCAACGGGAGCTTTCCTGGGAAGGGGTTTCTTGTGGCACAAAACATTTCCAGCTGTTCCGGGCTGTGGCTGAGCATACCAAGCACCTCGGCTCCAGTAAAAGTTCCGTGGCCACCGGGGCCCAGGGGCAGGTCCAGGAACCTTTTCCAGCAACATTTCTGGTACTACAAACATGCACAGGACCACATCTGCCTGCAGTGTCTTTTTCATAGAAGTCCAGGGGAAAGCAGATGTTGACCCTGCAGGAATCCAGCCCTTGCCTGCGAGACGATCTGGGACATACAGTTGCTCAAAACCGTGCTGGAGGTGACAGTGTCTCACTTCAGAGAGCGGCTGTCCCTCAGGAGTGGCATTTTTCTCTCCCTGGCTTTAACATTGCTGCTGTGCAGTTGCACTGGGATGAATAAGAACCATTTTCCCACTTCAAATATTCACAAATTATTCAGTTTTCACTAGTTTCTCTTGATTAGAATTTGATCACTGAAAAGACAGGTAAACCTGTCCTTATAATTTTTAGTGAGCAGACAGCA